>NC_081170.1:20848686-21191186 GCF_012432095.1 Onychostoma macrolepis | reverse complement strand
TCATTTGCGGAGAAAAAACAATGACTCAAAAGAGTCAGCTTGTTTCAGTCATCAACAAATAATGACTCATAACACACAAGATGCTCATTTGTGCTGGAGTCGATGGCCTCGTGGGCAGATGCGCTTCAGGCGACCCAAGTTTGAGTCTTGGCTCACAGTCCTTTCCTGATCCCACCCCCTCTCTCTCCCACTTCACTTCCTGTCTTCTCTCCAACTGTACTATTGAAATAAAGGCAAAAAAAGTCGTAAAAAAAAAGATGCTTAATTGTTGCCACCGACTTGTGTAACAATGAAACTTGAACAACTTGAACATTGAACAAATGTGTGAACAAATCTTTCTGGTGAATGGATTGCAAAGATTTGATTCACTTGGATGAATAAAAATTATTTTGAATCTGAAAAAAAAAAAAAAAAACTTGAATTTTTAATGTTTTTTGTAAACAGTCTCATTTGTTTGTTGGAACTGATGCCCTTGTTGGCGTGGTTGCGCTTCGAGCATCACGAGTTTGAGTTCTGGCTCAAGATCCTTTCTTGATCCCACCTCCATCTCTCTCCCACTTCACTTCCTGTTCTCTCTACAACTGTCCTACTGAAATAAAGGCCAAAAATAAATCTTATGTTTCTTATGTTTACCAAGGCTGCATTTATTTAAACAGAAATACAGTAAAAACTATAATATTGTGAAATATTATTACAATTTAATATCTGTTTTCTATTTCAATATATTTAAAATATATACTGTATTTATTCATGTGGTGGGAAGCAGAATTTCAGCAGCCATTATTTTAGTCTTCAGTGTTGCATGATCCTTAAAAAATATTCTAATATGCTGATTTGGTGCTCAAGAAACATTTCTTGCTGTTAATGTTTAGTGCTTATTATTTTTGTGGAAATGAATTCCTTTGTATTAATTTGATCTGATTAATGCATCCCTGTTGTATTAATTTCTCTTAAAAAAAAAAAAAAAAAAAAAAGTAAAAAATTTGGGTCGTTCTGACAAAAAAAATTATTCAAGGCTCATGAATATAAATTAGCAGCAACTGGTTTTCTGAAAAGTCAGGAAATGTGCAGTAGCTATATATCAGAATTACTGCTTGCCATTTAAGTGTTTGTTTGTTCATTTGACTGCAAAATTGTAATTTGCTCAGCCAGCTACAATTCTCATGCAAGTCTCATATATACCCACAGATGTTGAGCATGAATCACAATTACAGACATCCCATAAAGACCTGTTTGGTGAGAAGATAAAAAGCAACAGCTTTGTGTTTATGCCACCTTTCAATTTGCTTCTGGAAACGCTCATTTGTGAATAAGAAGATTGGGAAGAGATATAAAAATCTGACCTTTTTGTTGAGCTCAAAGTGCCATTTCACAGCCCACACTGATGGCACAGATCCTCAGATAACCATGTACTTTCACTCTGCCTGCTTGGACACATTCCCAGGGATGGCACATCAAAGAAGAGTCTGATTTTGTGATAGCCCACCATCCCATCCCACCAGCACACACACACACACACAGATACGGGCAGCAGGACATCATCTATCTGTCTGAATATGCCTTGCGCCAGCGATAACCCTCTTGTGGCAATTCCCATCATCAAGTTCTCGCTTTGAAATATTATCTCATTGTTATTCTGCGCTAATGAGATCTTAAGTAGAGAATCAAATTAGTGCTCAGTCATAATCAAAGCGTGCAGTCATTCTTAACAGAACTGAACAGAATCACCCACTTGGAGCTCCACCACCCACTTGGAGTCCGTGTGCCAAATCCTGCCAACTCTGACGGCAGTCTGAAGAGGAAAACAGGACAGCTAAGGTCTGTGTGAGCCATACCAATTTCAAACCTCTGCCACTTGGCAGGCACACAGAGGTGTCCTAAATTAAAGACTCCGAACAACAGATGCGAGACCACGTAGCACAAAAGCCGTCCTACAGAGGGACCCCGAGTTAAATGCTTCACTCAAGAGCACATTTCAGCCTCCAAGCAGCCTGGGCTGTTTTTACACCCACTAAACATCAATGTTCACGGCTAAACAAAGCCGAATCTCTCTTTTGAGCTGAGCAAAAAGCCAAACGAGAAGGGCTGGAGACACGTCTCTTGCACAGTCAACCATGAGCTCAGAAACCTTACCCTCGCATTCAACCTCCTCGGTTTCATCTGTACTTTGTAACATAGCTTTCTGGTCAAAACTCCAGCATATATTCCTTTGTATACACTAATGCCTTCAGAATTGTAGCAAATTGCTGTGATATTGGACTGGGCTGAGATAGTAAGGTCTGGCACTGAGAGACATCAGCAGAAACTTTCAGACTGGAACATCATCTTTGACTTTGACTTCCTGAACATGCTCATTTTGTCAAGTATGCCAGGGACATAAAAACCGGCGATGATGGGATCTACAGAGAGATGCCCCCTGCAACTTCAGCTAGTTTCAGTTCTTATACATCATTGACAGCAGCGCGGCTGAAATATCTTGACAGGAGGGCAGCTCTCACAGGAAAAACAGCAATAATAAGTCTCAAAAGAACGTAAGGAGAAATTCATATAGCTTATAATGTTATAAAGTGAAAGATAAAAGGAAAAGTGATTTTGGAAAGGAAGACCCACAAGAGAAGAGCCGATAGAAAGGAAAAACCACAAGAGATTTGTCTTTAATATCTCAGTTTTCTCTGAAATGAGTGAATGGATATTTTCATGTATTGCATAAGTTTTCTCCTGAGAAAAAGAGTCTCATCTTTTCTCAAGAGCTTCAACGTCACATTCACAAAGTGTGTCTCAAGATACCAAAGTTTGCCAGAATTTGAGATTTGAATATGAACTTAAATATTTCCCAACAAATTCTCTCAAGGCTAGGAAGAAATTAATCTGAGCTATAAATTTCACAACTTTTACCAATATACTATTCGGCGCAATTCATAGCCATTAGGGATGCACCGACATGAAAATTTTGGCCAATACCGATAATTCTTTATAAATGAAAGCCGATAACCGATATGTTGGCCGATAAATCTAAATCCAAATTTTATATAATTTTTGAGCCTGATTACAAAAAAGTCTCACCATTAAAAGCATTAAACACTTGGTAACACTTTATAATAACTGCACGCTATGAATCATTAGGTAAGCATGAGTAAACAGTCAGTTCATCCTTTATAAAGCATTGTCCCAACATTAATATTCATTAGTAAGCAGTTTATAAATACAGCTATAAATGCCTTGTTCTTGATTTAGGAGCATAACTATTACAAAGGAGATTTAAAGGCTCAGTTATCTTCCTAACAGAAAAATAAATAAATAAACAAACAAAACACAGAGGGATAAAGAACTCAGAAATATTTATTTCAAGATGCAAATAAATAAATACAATAAAATGAAACTGTACAACTGTACACTTGAATTTTTATTTTATTTTTATTTTTTTCTATGAAATTGCAGAGGTTTATTTTTCATTTTTTATCAAGCGTAGAGTTGTACAGTTTGAAAAAATATTTCTGTGTTCTGTATCCCTCTGTGTTGTGCTTGTTTAACTTTTGTGTTTGGAAGATAAATGAGCCTTTAAAACTCCTTTGTAAATGCTTTACAAGCTATCAATAGTCCTCACTTTAGATGAGCTCACAAAAATAGATGGCTGGCAACTACTAAATGTTTTATAACTACCTGACTTAATCATGAATTACAGCAGGAATATGTGTTAATAAAGCATTTATTAACACACTGAGCAACTATTACCATGTGTCTAAATAATAAGATTTACAAATGTCCATTTAAATAGTTTATTAATTATTTACTCACAAATGATCTTATGAACCACTGACAACTCCTAAATAATTGGTTTGTAAATAACGTAATAATTTAGAAATGATAAATTGATCATTAATAAAGTATGAAAATACAATTATTAAACATTATAGATATGCTCAAGAACAAAACATTTATAGCTGTATTTATAAACTGCTTACTAATGCCTATTAATGTTGGAACAATGCTTTATAAAGGATGAACTGACTATTTACTAATGCTTAACTAATGATTCATAGTGTGCAGTTATTATAAAGTGTTACCAAACACTTAAACATAAATCAGATCATAAAGCAGCCTCACAAATAAATAAAACGATGCTTAAATAATGCAAACAAGTCACTGGACAACATACATGTTAAAAAATATATATAAATAAAAAAATATAAAAAATAATGTGCCATGGATATATTAAACGGAATAGCCTCTGCACCGACAATTCAGTTATTTTAATTAAACCATACTGTTGATGAAAATAAGATAAAAATAAAAGTGGTGGTTATTATTATTAAAATAATGATTTTGAAAAAGTAGTATCTTAAATTAATACCACTGTTTCAAAGAGCAGCATATGCAGTTTTAGCTGCGTGCGCTGCTGAAGAGCTGAATGAACACCAGTAAACTGAAGAGCTTATTATTTATACAACATAAACATAATATTATAACTTATATATGCACAAAAGCGTTATTAACATAGCGTAGTTATTAATGTTGTGCGCTGCTGTTTGAGCTGCATGAGATGATCACTGAAGCGCTGTATTAATGCTCTATTAGCTTAACCAAACGAATTCTATAGGCCTATGACATAAATCAGATATATATGCATAAGATAAACACAATATTACACCCTACAATTGCACAAAAGCCTACAAATGCACAAGCAAACTTAACTGTGCTAGTCATGAATGTGTAGCTCCGTTGTGAATGCGCTCTTCCCGTAACAACACGCTAAAACACAGGCGCACAAAGACTCCATTCATTATTTAACAGTAAGGTTCTCATTATAATATGACAGACTTGCCCTGCACATGTTGCACTTCACTGTATTTTCCTTTTTGAAATGACTTTTTCCAATAATATTTAAAGCAATTAAAAACCATCATGGCGAACAGTTCGCATCTGAAGTGCCTCTGCAGGAAATAATGCTTTTTTTTTTTTATTTTCTTATCGGTTCGATAACGATAACAGAAAAATGTACATTTATCGGCCGATACCGATATGGTGGTCAATATATCGTGCATCCCTAATAGCCACTTTACTTTTTAGCAATTTAGAGGCAAATTTCACATAATTTGCTTATGTCCCATTGACAGTTAGGTTTAGGGGTGGATCTTAATGCTTAGTTTTTACTAAAAATAATGTTTTCATACAAGTCAAATCCTATGAATTCAAACAAAATGACCAATTCATAAAACAGTTACATTTTCTTATGCAAACGGATTGTCTATAATTGTTTGAAATAATTACTTCATGTTCATTTCTCCTAAAGACTTTCAACATCTGAAACGATGTTGATACATACTGTAGAAAGAAAAATCCTGAGAACTCCATTAAAGGCATAGCTCACCCAAAAATGAAAATTACCCCATGAATTACTCACCCTCAAGCCATCCTAGGTGTAAATGATTTTCTTCTTTCAGATGAATACAGTCGGAGTTATATTAAAAAATACCCTGGCTCTTCCAAACTTTATAATGGCAGTGAATGGGGGTCGAGATTTTGAAGCCCAAAAAATCAGCATCTATCCTTATTAAAAGTACTCCACACGGCTCTGGGGGGTTAATAAAGGGCTTCTGAAGCAAAGTGATGCATTTGTGTAAGAAAAATATCCAAATTTAAAACTTTATAAACTTTATAAACTGTAATCTCTAGCAGCCACAACTGCACTTATGTTTTATGTATTTTTTCCTTTTTATTCGAAACATTCCCAAACTCATACCATGAAATATCTTGATTCTCACCTTTATAGATTATGTTGATAGTGGGTGGTCAAAGTAACCTAATAATGTAATCTAAACTATGCATAAAAACCTGTCTGTTTATGGGTGTCATGCCATAACATATTTTTAATACAACTGATTTTATATTTAATGTGAATTTAACATTGGAAGTTAATGTGAATAAAAACATTGCAAGTTAAGCTACTAATCATAACACTTTCATTGTACAGAAAGAGAGTAAAGAACATTTTCACTGACAGTCTAGTTCAAGCACTCTCAAAAACTCCCATTAAAATCACTGAAGCTGTTTACACTATGAAATTAATATCTTACAGATTCGTACACACATTTGCACTTTGTTGTTTCTGACGAGAGAATTCGCCAGAAAGATGTATTCAGTCAGCGAGCGAGTGAAGAAAACGCAGACATTTTAACGATGACTCATCTGAACACCTATGATTGGTCATTGCATTCAAAAAGCCCAACAGCATCGTGTGTGATTGGTTATAATGCATAGTGCTGTAAAAACACATCTGTATCTGGCTCAACGCAGAATTGAATTTAGCAGCTGATGATTTGACGCACTGAACGTTATAATCATGCCGGTGTGATTGTATCAAATATAAAAAATATTAATCGGCAATTTTTTGTCTTTTGGAAGCTACATTCAAAATCCACTTGGCTCAAAAATCTGAGGGGGCACGTGCATGATGCCTCTGACTGCCAATATAAAGTTTGTAAGAGCCAGGACATTTTTTAATATAACTACGACTGTATTCCTCTGAAAGAAGACAGTCATATACATATGGCATTAGGGTGAGTAAATCATGGGGTAATTTTTACTTTGGGATGAACTATCTTTTTAAGGCTCCTATGCTGTGAACGAGCAACGTCTGATCAATAAAAACATCTGGGGAGGTTAAACTTTGGCTTTACCTCCTGAGATCTCATTGCCCTCATCCACAGGTCCAGGATCTTTCAGTCTTTGAGGTTGAGTGGTGTCTCCATCACTGCTCTGGTCTTCTGCTGAAGAGACGTGAGGAATTAATCAAGTCCAAAATACTCATACATGTATAACATACCGTGTATAACTTTAACTAAATATACAGTTAGAATCATCTAATATTTTTAATATCAGTATATGAATAACTCATTCTTAAACATGTAAGCCCTGTATATTTGTATACACGGTGTTACTATGCAAAACTGATGCTGTTATTTTCAAGGCACAAATTTTTTTATTGTTTTCTTGAAACTCACAGGAGACTACAAATCAAACACATTATTTTCAGTTGCAATCCGTTTCAGCGGGATTGCTTCAAAGAAACAAGGTATTTCGTACCAGTATATTTTCCCTGAAGTGCTCGGCTGTGCAGGTTTCCACTCACAGCTATAACCTTGACGGAATATTCCTTCCTGGGATTAAAATCCTTTATTATTGCTTTATTCTCTCCCCTTGCAATTTGCAACTCGGTTGTTTCCCCACCTGTCATCAGACACAAATCAGAGAAATCACAGAGAGGATGGTTAGTATGCACTGTCTCGTATGCCTGTTTCTTCTCAGAAACCCATCAAAGCCTGTTCTTTATTGTCTCACTGCCAATGCCAAGCATTTCTTTAGATGCAATGTCAGAAGGGAATAATGCTCTTAGTGATATTGCTATTGCTGAATAAAATCATGAAAAATAATGAATAAATGAATCACTTCATAAATTCCTATATTTACACAGTCAAAAGTTTTTGAACAGTAAGATTTTTATTGTTTTTTTAAAGAATACTCTTCTGCTCACCAAGCCTGCATTTATTTGATCCAAAATACAACAAAAGCAGTAAAATTGTGAAAATGCTATTTAAAATAACTGATTTCTATTTGAGTATATTTTAAAATGTAATTTATTTCTGTGATCAAAGCTAAATTTTAATAAATTTGATCCTTCAGAAATCATTCTAATATGCTGATTTGCTGTTCAAGAAACATTATTATAATAATTATTATTATTATCAATATTTAAAACAGTTGAGTCATTTTTTTCAGGGTTCTTGGATGAATAGAAAGATCCAAAGATCAGGGGGGGGTTATAAAAATTAATACTTTTATTTAGCAAGGATGCATTAAATTGATCAAAAGTGATGATAGAGACATTTAAAATGTTCCAAAAGATTTCTATTTCAGATCAATTCTGTTTTTCTCAACTTTCTATTCAGCAAAGAAATCTGAAAAAATTCTACCCAGCTGTTTTCAACATAATAATAATAAATATTGCTTGAGCAGAAAATCAGAATATTAGAATGATTTCTGAAGAATCATATGACTGGAGTTCATATGAACTCAAAGAATCTGTTCTGAGAATTTTCTTGGTGAAAAGTCTCGTCTGGTTGACAAAGTTGTCGATAGATAGACTGTCCATTAATGATTTAAAAAACACTGACATTTCTTGATGAATTAAACAATAATAAGCATGTTCTTGAATACAGAATAGACAGGCACAGACTAACAGACATAAAAATGGGCATCCCAAAATCTGTCCCTCAGACATCTAAAAGAACAGACTTCCAAACTGATCCAAGTTCTCTAATGCAAAAGCAAACATATAATGTCCAAAACAAACTAATAAACAATCTGTCCAAAGTAGCTTTGCTCTGAGCCAGAGGAGAAATAGCACTGGTCTGGTGAGTTGTGATGCCAAGTTATCACCCAAATACAATCTGTGGGTGGATGCTTTATGGCCATTGCACAGCAAACAACTTCATGAAGTTTGTTTGCAGTATTGACAGTGACAAATAGTCTGTTCTAAAAAGGTCTTGGCCACAAACTCATCTCTCTTGCTTCATGACATCCCTGTCTGGTGACAAAGTTTGTGATTATGACTTCAAAAAAATGTTTGCTTTTGGTAATTTTGTGAACTGAGAAGGAATGACAACTTTCACTAACCTAAAGGGATACTCCACCCAAAAATTAACATTTTCTCACTTTCATTTGCTCACTCTCATGCTGACTCAGATATTTTGACTCTTTCTTTTGTCAAATGAACACAAACAGAGAATTTTAGGAAAATAGTTCATCTCTGTGAGCCCATATACTGCGATTGAGTGAAAATCTCAAAGTTGATGCTTCAAAAACCACACAAAACGAACACGACTGTAATCCATAGGACCCCAGTTGATGAATCAATATTTTCTGAAGCAAAATGATAGGTGTGTGAGAGAAAATCACCAATATTTTTGACTTTTTAAACAATAAACCATTGCTTCCAGCCAACTGTCACATGCACATTCTTGTGTTCACACATGACGTAATATAAACATCAACATGTTGTAAAGCGTATCATAGGAGTGCTGTGAAACTCTGACATTTACTGTACATCAAGCATGAACTTATGATGGTTTATAGTTAAAAAGTGAATCTGTTAAAAAAAAGTGAATCAGTTGTTTCGCTGCCATTACATTAGCTATGTTTCCATCCAAAGATTTGAATTTAACTTATGCGCAAAACTGGAATATTGCATAAAATATTTGCGAATAAAGCACCGTTTCCATCCAACGAGACAAAGAGAACAAAATCGTCACTTCCTGGTAAACTGGCACTAAATATCACTAAGAAAACTAGGAGAAGCCACTGAATATAATAATTTTCATATACTATAAATTACTTGCGCCTCAGAGCGAGCAGACAAAACACAATAAATGCAGTCATTGCTTTCGGAGGTGGATGCCTGCTGTTTGGGAACATAGTCATGTAAGACAATTATACAGAAATAATTTGACAACAGACTTTGCTCATGCATTTCAGAATGACCATAACAACATATAGATGCTGTGAACGAGATCGGTCTGCTGCTAGTCAAAGTTATCCCGTCTCATAGCACAAAGTCACATGTCTTTTTTAATGCGCATCGATTAATTTATTTGGTAAATGTGTTTCCATCATAGCGCATATGCGCATTTTTTCTTATCGGATAAAAAGTTTATCCTACTCAAATGTGCACTTAGGTTTTTTACGCACATTTTTTGAATTTATGCACATCTTGGCGTTTCCATCCAGCGTTTTTTTAATGCGATAGTCAAAAATGCGCATAAAAATAGGTGGATGGAAACACAGCTGATTCATCAAACTGGTGTTGTATGGATTACCGTTGTGTTTGTTTTGTGTGGTTTTTGAAGCATCAGCTTTGAGGGTTCCACATTCCATCTGTGTTCCATAGAAGAAAGTCATATATACACTGTAAAAGTGATAAGTTGACTTAACTTAAAAAAATTGAGGAAACCCATTGCCTTAAAATTTTTTAAGTAAATGATAATTAAAAAAATAAGTTAATTGAATTGTCAAGTTCACTTAACTTTTTTTATTATTATGTACTTAATAATTTTAAGGCAACGGGTTTCCTCAATTTTTTTAAGTTAAGTCAACTTTCACTTTTTACAGTGTATCTGGAACAGCATAAGGGTGAGTAAATGATGAGAGAACCTTCATTTTTGCGTGATGTATGAAAATAAAAATAAAATAAACCATAAAAGCATATTGATGAACTAAAAAGTGCAACCAAAATTTATTGCATTTGAATCAGTCATGCCTGAACAGCGGCATACTCATATCACAGTCCCTCAATGTGATGAAGAAGCCTGCCCCTGCAATTCAGATCCCTGACCAATGATCCTGATTAAAATCCCCGTGGCTTGCCGAGAGATCAATTGAAGGGGAGTGGAAGTTGCTTATTCAGCAGCAGTGGGAGCATGATTGGGGTTAGACTCAGAGTAGGGGGAGTCAGAACTGGAGAACCACAGTTTGCTGATGACTTTGCACATCACGCTTCATAGAAAAGTAAAAGAAGATTGCTGCAGACAGCAAACTGTCACCGGTTCTCACGACAACATCAAAGCACTCCAATTCTCATTTGTTTAAACGAGACCAAAGGACAGAATTGCTTTGTCGCATACGAATATCTCCTCTTTGATTTTTAACAAGAGTGGAGCAAAGGGCTTTTGAGGGGAAAATAGTCTATAGTTACATCTAAAAATAGATACGAAATCAATTTGTGCTTAATCCCAATGCAAAATTTGATAACTTACTCTGTTTTCATATTTGACCACATCTATTACTGAACATATCCTTAAATCGGAAAAACTCGCGTGTTTAGTTTGTTTGTGCTCAAGGGGAAAACATGTAACTTCTAAAGCAAGGAAAGTACCGTAGATGCAATGAGCCAGAATGTACTTTTTCAAGAGTGATTAAGCACCTTGAAAAATGTCTCTCCCTTCAACATCTCACATCTCTCTCTCTCATTTTCTTGTGGCTAAGGGCACTTTGTGTGAGGCTGAATGTGGTTTTGTGTGATATCATCTCGCTAGGGTGCACATCAGTCTTTCCTGTAGAAGAACAGCACAAGCTGAGATATCTGATTGATGAAAAATTACTCTTATGAATGGTTCTTTTGATGAGTCAATCAAAAATATTCACGAAACGGCCTCATTAGTTAGCTCTTTGAAACAGACTCACTCAGTAAGCGAATCACTTAAAGACGTTACTTTTTCTTTTTTTTTGCACTTTCATTGTGCTGTTATCTATTTGAAAATGAACCGGGGACCTCTATATATGATATATACACACACAAACTTTTAGTTTGTAAAATTATTCTATTTTCAGACTGGTTGTTAATGGCAATATGTAAATAAAAATGCATTTTCTCAGTGTTTTGTTGTATAAATTAATACAAAAATAAATTAAGCAATTATTGGTTAGTTTAACATTGTCAGCTTTGTTTGGGAAGCATAATTAACACAGCATTTTCTTCAAACAAGCAAAAATATTCTTATAAGGCCACAAAGTGATATTTATGTGAAGCAAATACAATTGTTTACTAGAATTACAGCATCAAGTTGGAACAAATTAACAGCTAACAGTTGCTGTCCATGAGGGAATTTTTCAGAGAGGACGATATGTAAATTAATATTGATCAAACCTATAAAAGACTGCAGGAGGTTTAGAGGCGCAGTAATTAATGTCACAATATAACCTTTCAGATCAATAACATAACAATTGTCAATATAGTAAATCAATGGAACAAATACAGACTACGATCATTATAAACATTTACACATGCATGCACATCTACATACTTAGTGCCCTATTTTAACGATCTAAGCGCATGGTCTAAAGTTCAAGGCGCAGGTTCACTCAGGGTGTGTCCGAATCCACTTTTGCTAGTTTATCGACGGGAAAAAAGGTTGGCGCAACTAGCGCATGGTCTATAAGGTTTGTCCCTATTCTTTTAATGAGTAATGGGTGTGTTTTGGGCATAACGTGCATTAAACCAATCAGAGTCTCGTCTCCCATTCCCTTTAAGAGCCAGTTGCGCTCACGCTATGGCGGATTCGCTATTTACCCAGCAGAATTTGCAAGCGCAAAGACTGAACACGTCTCCAGAGAGGAAACGGATCTGCTCGTGCACAAGCAAATAAGTAGCCTAATTCTGACGCATGCAATGACAATCCATTATGACATGTAGGCATTTTTATATTTATGTAGCCTACACAATAATAATCTTTTACATTGTAATCCTTTAATTTTTTATATTTGGCATGTATATGTGCTACTGCGCGTCCCTGTGTATGTAATAAGCAGAGTGCATATTACTAACGTGCTCTTTAAATAACAAAAAAATTACTGCACCATTGACTTTAGACCAGGTTTTAGTTGGTCAATGGCATAGTCTATTTCAGTTGCCTCAAAATAGCAACAGGCCAACAATGCACCTGAACACACCTCGTTTTCAGAACAGCACGCCCATGGGCGCACAAATGGGCGCAAATGCATTTGCTATTTAAATAACGTGGTGCAGGATGTGAAAATGATAACTGCATTGGACTGAATCTAGCAAAAAACACTTGCATCGCGCCTGGCCCTTAATGTTTAGAGAAACTCCATCCTCCATTCCTTCATTCTAGTACATCTATATATGGCCTGCTTCACTTATTTTGAGATGCGTCATTAATTTAATCAATAATTTGTTCAATTTGATTCGTTTCTCTTTAACTGTTATCCTTAATAGTAGGTTTAAAGATGCAGTGAGATGATACCGAAAGCTAATTAGCTTAAACCTCTGACAGATATTAGTTATGTACAGCAGTTTTTGGTTCCATTTTGGATGGAAGCAAACAATGTTGCATCATTTGTATATTCTTTCTTATCTTCCACTTTAGTAATGAGAGGTGATTTTATGCTGTCAGTCTCTTCGAACATTGGTGCAGTAATTAAAAGTTACTATATGAAAGAAAAATATTTTAAAATATTTAAATTTGACATTAATGCATTTGCACTGCAAATCAGTGCATAAACTTTGTCAGCATCATGTTAATTTTGAATAAATTTTTTTGAATTTTTCAACTAAAACAGTCATTTGTTGTCATATGTTTCATTTTAGGAGCTTTGCCATTTTCATTTTGCAGGCCTTTCTAAGGACGCCAATGTTGTTGTGAGATTGGACATTTACAAAGCTGACATCAGATACCATAAATACAAGCAGCTGGATCAGACAGTAACCTCCATCTGACCTCCTTGATTCTGACCAGGTACCGCAGCCAGACATTCCTCACCTCAATCACAAAAGAGTCGCATTGACCCGCTCTGATGCAAACTATCACCTGTCCTCATCCAACCCTGTTCCATCACTTTAATACCTCAATTCTGGCCAATAGAGAGAATTATCATGCCCATTAATGCCACTTTGCACATAGGAACACAGCAAATGAGCTGCTATAATTGAAACGAGTGCTTTTCCCATCTGTTGGGAACGTCTCAACTGGCTGATGAATATCTATTCTATGGACCCAGACCTAAAATACACAGAGCTCGGGAATGTGCTCTAAGAAACAACGAGTTTGGACATGGCTTATTGTTGCCCCAGAAAAAGGGGTTGTGAGTGTTTAACAAAGGGGGGAGTTTACAGAACTGATGGCCAGTGCACCTGGTTTACATAAAACCAGAGAGTGACCTTGGCTGTTTATGTCTTATCAGGAGCTGTATTAAAGTCCCAGACAAGGACTATTGTCAAATATGTAAAGAAACAAAGAGTCCTTCAGATCTGGCAAGGTTAACAAATACATCTGTCGAAGCTCTCAGAGGGAAGTGAAGAAAATCTGAATGCATTTAAAGACTAAAGTAAAGCCGAAAAGGACTAAAACAGAGACTGTATTTCATTAATAACAGATTTAAAAGAAAGCAAACCTGTATGCATATAATATAGTATCCAAAATAAAATAAAAAAATGCTGTTTTACTGTCATTGCTTCTTACCTGGTTCACTATTATATATAAATTTGTAGCCATCATATTCTCCTTTTGGTTCCTTCCATGAGACAAGTAGCTTGCCTGCACTCAGAACTTTAAATCGAAGTCTTCTTGGAGCTGGAACTGCAAGGAAAGAAAGGAATTATAAACTGAAAATGTGCAAATGATGACAAAATAAATATTTTTAATATTTTTCAGATAAGAGTTTAAATTGTACTTGGATAAAAATCTAAGGAAAGGTATGTTTTAAGTCATATTCTCACTCTTTTGTTTACAGCCATGTCCAATTTCAGGTTATAATAATCTGTAAGGTGTTTAATATTAGGAAATGTAAGGTGATTTAATATTATTATTTAATTGTCCATCCGACATAATGCACATAAAATCATGAACAGAGAGTTACAGTCTCATTAAAAATGACAAGACGGTAATTGAGAAGAGAATGTGACTTTTAAAGGTCAGAAAAGTAGGTTTCTGCTATTTTCTAAAGCATCCTAAATACCAGTGAGGTTGAAGAGAAAGACAAGTCTTAAAAAGTTCAACAAAGCATATTACTTCAGTTTATGAGTGTCTACAGCCATAAACAACTGATTAGAGGTCGTCTTTCATCATTCAATCCTAAACATTTTCTACTGAAGTAAATAAACCCTTCTGACCCATAATCAGTTGTTGTGTGTTAGACCTATGAGAAATCGCCACACCCAAACACATCACACATCCCACATGGAAGGTAACGAAACATTGATTAATCAATGTTTCTCTGTTCTTATGTTGTTCACATGCCGCAGTTCTGCTCAGAGAAAGAAACCGAGGTACTACATACTGTAAAGTATATATGAAGAAACCACATTGGCACAAACAGAAAAGGAAAATATACAAAAATAAAACCCAGAGGTCCATACTATTGGAAGCAGGGCGTTTAGGAGACAGAGATAAGACATAATACTGATCTAGGTGCACCAACCTGAGGATCGGAACACTGCTGGGTTTCCTGTGAGGTGAACATCTCGCTTCTCATGGACACTCACACCACACTCTGTCCAATATGTGTCTTTGGGGAACTACGATTCAGTTCCATCAATAACACATTTCTGTGCTTCAAAAGTGGAATCTACCCAGCAGGTAACAAGGTAGCAAGTAAAAGGGCTGAAAGATTAGCCTAAATGAAGCTGTTCTCAGTTTAATAGTGGTTAGTGATAAACTTATGTTTTCCATATATATAGTTGACTACATATAAATTACATAAATGTTTTTGCAAATAAATTATATTATTTATTTGTCTTTACATCATGCTATAGAAATGGTCCAACATTTTTTTTTTTTTTTTTTTTATTTGTTTGTTTGTTTGATTATTTATTTATTTTGTACAGCAGCTAAAATGACTAAACACTAATATTAATTATTAAATGTATTAAATGTGTGTGCATTACCATTCAAAAGGTTGGAGTTTGTACTTTTTTTTTTTAAGTAATAATTTTTTATTCAGCAAGGATGCATTAAAATAAACAAATGCTGTTCTTTTGAACTTTACATTTATCAAATCATTTAGAAAAAAAGCATCAAAATCTAAAATTACACAGAAATGTTTATCAGCACCGTTTTCAACATTGGTGATACTACAAAATATTTCTTGAGCATCAAATCAGCATATTAGAATGATTTCTGAAGAATTATGTGACAGCTGAAACTGGAGTAATGCCAAATGAAAATTATTTTTTTGTGATCACAGGAGTAAATTAAACTTCAGAATTAATAAAACTGAAAAGAGTTAGTTAAAAATTTAATAATTTTCACAATATGTTTTACTGTATTTTTAATCAAATAAATGCAGCCTTGAGACTTCTTTATAAAAAAAAAAAAAACACTTTAAACCGACCCCAACTTTTTGAATCGTAGTGTATGAATCACTTATTACAAATAATAATTAATTAAAATAGTTTCTTTCTACAATGAACTGCATATTAGTACGATTTTAATTTGGCTACTGAATTAAGTAAAGGGAATAAACTAAACAGAGTCAAAGTTAACTTGTCTATATAAAATAACACTTAAGAAACCTAACTTATCTAATAATTATTATATCTAATAGTTCACAAAAATATACAGTATATGTGCCATAGCTTTGAAAAAAGTTATGGAACACCAAACTGTATTCTATTCATAGAAAGTGTCAGTGAAAATTCTTAGTCATTCATGTGAGTGGGATTAAATGAGTACTGATATAGATCCAGCCATCCAGAGAATTTGGAACATTTTTCACAACAGATCATCTGCGTATAAAGTAACCACCCTGGTTGTACGAATTTAGAGGGGAAAAGCGTGGTGTTGTGCCAGCTCAGTACTGCACACCATGACGGAAATGAAAAATGTATGCGAAACACAACTCAGAAAGTAATTCCAACAATGTTGAAATGCTAAAACTCTGCTCACGAGCCATGAATAATGAATAAGAACATAATACATTCATCGGTGTGAAAAAACAACAGATTTCTGGAAGCAGTTCCATGACAGTTTCATAGAATATTTCTTGGAAAACTGTCTTAGCACACCCAGGTATCCACGTCTCCTGGCTCTTGGTGATTAAAGGTTTTGTGCCAAATAGACTCCTGTAGAGATTGAGGGGGAGGTAAGGAACAACGGCCATGGTGGTTTAAGGGTGACAAGTGCTGACTTGTAACTTGAAACGAGAGAGATACGAGCAGGAGGTCCCGTATCCGTCTGTATGTTAGAAACGCGTACCCACAAATCCGCAGGCCTTTGATGTGGTTATCTTTCATCCTTTTGGAGACACTCAAAGAGTTCTTACTCCAAAATCCACTGAGTCCTTTTATCATCGTGCTTCCAATTACTCACCTGTCAGAGGGCTCCGCACTTGTTTTTGTACGTTTATTTTCTACAACCTCAAAAATCGCTGTTGAGGGAATTAAAATATTAATGCCTACTTAGCGGGAGCAGTCAGAAACATTCTGCACTTTACGATCATCTAAGTCTGTTGGATCTGATGTAAATTTACAGAGATCTGAGAAGCAAGAATTATGCAGGACCAGTGTTGGGTGTAATGCGTTACTAAGTAACGCGTTACTGTAATTAAATTACTTATCCACTGAAAAAGTAAAGTAAGGAATTACTGTTCATTTTTAGGTAATTTAATTACAGTTACTTATAAAGTACTTGCGTTACATACACTAAATAATTTCAACAGTTCTAAAATCAATATTGAATTTGAAATCTAAATTTACCATCTAAAGATAAAATTGAATGCAGCGGCGTTAACCCTCCGCGCGCCAGTTCGTTCACTTTCAGATTTCCCTGATTCACAGAGAAACCTTAAATACTCAGATACATATAAGTAGTGTTGCCAACCGTCCCGTATTAGCCGAGACCGTGCTGCAGCGACTGAGAGCGGCTCAACGGTGTTTAGTGTCCCGCAGCAGCAGCGAGAACAAGTGACTTTAGCGCAGCTGAAGAGTTCTGCGTTCAAATGCACGCAATAGGCTGAAGCTTGCCGCAAAGCCCCAGCAAACATGACCATGAATGTGTCCGCGGGAAATAGTAAGGACATATTTGAATTATTTACTAATAAACTAATGTTTTCTGAGTCCGTGTCGCAAGGATGAAGTTATTGATCCTGACTCGCCGTCTCCTCATTAGACGCCTTTAGAGAGAAATGCATCTTTATTGATTATGATTAAGATTATAATAAAACTTCGTTTTCGATTTTTTTTTTCGTTACGTGATAACTTAAAGCTTTCTATAGATATATTTATCATGTCTGTGAGGCATGTATTCGCTCAGCTTCGGTTCGTTTTTGTGAAGCGCTCCTGTTCAAGACGAGACGGCAGAAAACGCATCATGTTTGTTTTCTTTGTTTAACCTTTTGTTGATATTGTGAGTGCACACAAATAAAAGTAGACCCTTTACAGTTCCGAATTATGTATTACTCTTACCTTTATCAGAAAAAAAAAAAAAAAAAGACGGCCTAGGCTATTTTAAGTTGTTTCCACTGAAAAAATGCAAGTGTTTGAGCTGCTGCCTCCATGTCCTGCAGAGCGCGCTTTAGCTTCCACTCTCCGCACAAACTTGGTTAGTGCACATTATTATTATAGTGCAGGTTTAACGTTTAAACATTGTTATATGCTTGAACTGTTTTAGTATATCTATAGATTTTATTTTAGGCAAGTCGAGATGATTTGAGAAGGCTAAATTGATCAAACATAGGCTATGATCAGCTCACTGTATGCTGCTGGCCGCTTGGTCGTTATACATTATATAAAACTTATATTTAACGAACAAAAATACTCCAAACGTTTTTCTAAATTAACTTAATGAAAAAAAAGAATATCATTTCTGTAATTTATTATTACCTACAATTGGTTAACGTGTTATTTTTACATAAACCTGTATAGATTTTACTAGTTGGGCTTTTCCTGAACATCTTACCAAACTGAAATGTATTGTTTAACTTTTAAGCTTTTTTGTTATTCAGATATTTTGCAGAGTATTTATATTTGTTAACCAAAGAAGGTTAACATTTTTTATAAAAATGTTTAAGTATTAAAGTTGTGTTAAATCTAAAAGGCTAAACTATTCTATGTTTGACTCAAATTGAAAGAATAAACAGTTTAATTTCTATTAAGGTTTATAGGGATTTTAAGATGTAGCCTAATTAGCGATTTAAATAATTAAGTTACTTATTGAGTAACTAAGTTACTTTTCAGACAGAGTAATCAGTAAAGTCATTTAAATACAATATTGATGATGTAATTAGTAATTGTAATTAATTACTTTTTGAAAGTAACTTACCCAACACTGTGCAGGACCAAATGAAAATCCGGAAGACTTGGCTACATTTCTCATCTCACCAATGTGTAAAAACACATTATCTAGATTAATTGTTTAATTAAAGCGATGTACTGCCTGTGTAAATCCAAACAACAATTACGTTAAAACTGTGAATATGAATTATTTTGTTTGACTGTTTGAGAGTTTTAACAAGATTTCAGACAGACTGTTTAAGGTTGACCTTCAGTTCTTTTGTTTAATTTTTCCGCAACTTCATCATGCACACAACACAGCCCCTTCCAAAACGCTTTCATAATGTCTCATCATAGCGCTTTGTATCACTGACTGCTTCTACCCATTCATTCTCAGCAGGGCATTGTCAGCATTTGCAATCACTTTTGCTCCAACGCATCCAGTACCCACAAACAGTGCAATGTTTTCTACATATTTTTTATAGGAATACGGCAGGTTCGAAAGCTATAAGTTAAGCTCAACCGATAGCATTTGTGGCATAGTGTTAATTACAACAAATAGTAATTTCAACTCATCCTTTGCCTTTATAAAATGCAAAAACTGATGTAATGGCCAATTTTTGGAGGATATAAAAGAGGAAATTTGAAGCTTATCATTTTTTGCATGCTTTTCGCATTTTCAAATTGAAATGTCCTAAATGTGCACTAAAAGCCACATCCAGTTTTCTCCAGAACAGATGAACATTAAAGTGGTCATTTTATGTATCACAGAAGTTTGGAAATGAAATATCCGGAGAGTGGCACTAAAAGCTTAATGCTCTATCACTTTTGAAAATAACATACCACCTATATGAAACCCTACACTAAACCCAACCGATATCAAACACGAGATAAAACAAATTTGCTGAAGCAACCATGCCATTTTAGCTTGCTTCTACAAGTCCTACATCAAAATGTATCAGTTTACAAATCATGCTTAAACCTACTTCAAAAAACTACTCCAACCTACTCAGACAGAATGTGCTTTATTTTAAGGTCCAATTATCACCATTAACAAACCATTAACTATGAATTTTGCCTAAATAAACTCCTAATTTGCTGCTTATTAATAGCTAGTAATTGTTAAATTTAGGTATTGGGTTAGATTAGGCATGTAGATTACGGTCATGCAGAATATTACCATAATCTATATAAATACTAATAAACTAGTTAATAGTGAGAATTGGTCTCTATACTAAAGTGTTAATGTGTATTTTAGCTTTTATCTATTGGCCCCATTCACTTCCATTGTAAGTGCCTCATTACAACCCAGATGTTTGCTTGTTTAAAAGCAGCTACAAGACAAAATTAATTTTCATGGTTATCAACATTATGCTGCAAGTGCTGTCGATTCATCTAAACTTGTATTAAACCCAGAATATTCCTTTAGCTAAAAGTCTTTGGTTTGTTTATTCCCATTCAGCTGCACCACTGAGCAGTTTAAAATTACACCAACAGCTTTCAGTGATTTGAGGGATGAAAAGAACCTTTCTAGGTGGCATAAATTTAAAGACTACACATGCCCATCACACAAGTGCTGGTCTGGGAAGAAGAGTGAAGGCAAAAAAAATTTCAAAGAGTAATCCAAACTTTATCTTCCGAACAGAACCTCCCACTCCAGATGATGATCCAGGCTCCACCTTTCACTCCAGGGCCTGAGAGGAATGTGAAACTCCTTCCAAGCAGAGCAACCAATTAAGCCTTTAAGCTGCCTTGAGGGATATTATCATTGTGGTCCCCTGTGATGTTAGACTAAATGCTTTTCCACATCTCTATCCCATCTAAAATCCTCAAGACTCACTTTAGCTCTTTTTACTTTCTTACTGAGGGACGTTATACTAAAATGAGTCCTCTTAGGAGATGTGAAGGTGCATTAAGGGTCGAATTCAAATGTAACCTGGCCATTGTGACTAAATTATGCATTAAATGATTAGGACAACATTTCATATTTTAGACAGCCACACAAAAGCCAATAAACCAGAGCAAATACCAATTCAGAACCATGAAGACAGCAATTACCTTGAGCCGAAACAGGGGTGAAAAACTGAATCAGTGCCAGCGAGATAAGCGGACACCACAGCTTAATCCTCGATCCCGACACCCGCATCCTTATAGCCGTGTGAGTGATGCTTGCCCTGCACCTACGGAGGCAGAGAAGCAGAGAGTGAGTGGAGGAATTCACTGAAGCTGTGTAGCCTCAGGGGGATTTCAGAAACACAGAGAGGGAGGAGGGAAAGTCTCTGCGGGTCAAGAACAGTAAAGACTTTGTTGAGTTTTGATGGACAGCCAGTGAGAAGTGCTTCCTGAGGACCATTGTTGTTCCTGAGAACAAGCAGGCCACTACGGCTCCTGTCATTCATGTCAGATAAGAAGGCTGACGTGTGTTTAGAGAGGAAGCCGCCTGGGCTTGTTCAAGAGGGCACCCCCACTTGACTTGAGAGTGGTCTAAATTAGGGTCAAGAGATTATGCTGGTTAGCTGCAGACTATGGTATGTAGTTCAATAAGTCAGTATTCCTTAGCTGTTGTGACACATGGCTTCGTCTCCCTCTCTCTCTATATATATATTGTTGTTGTTGGTCATGATATGCCTTTTTAAATGGAATATCGTTTAAATTAAAGCTTGTTTGGATGGCACATGGTTGTCCATCAGCATTTCACTATTAATTTATCTCAAAGCATGCTTTTTATTCTGTAAAATGGGATGAAAAGCAAGCTATCAAGGCTCCGAGCATTTTGTTTCACTCAAATATTTGTACTAGAAGAGAAGCCTTTTTTAACAAGCCCACAATGCACGGTTAAATTCACTTGGTTGTCTGTCTTTGTCCCTCTCTCTATCTCTCTCTCTCTGTTTCACCTGCTACTGAATGATGAATCCTGAAATAAACATCAAGCGCTCACCTTGGCTTCATTTCTATTCTCAACAGCACAGTAAAGATGAAACGTGCTAAATTTAAAAATAGATGTAGGATACATCAAGTCAATTCTTTGAGCATTGGTGGTGTCTGGGACATCCCTATGATTCTCTCTCTCTCTCTCTCTCTCTCTCTCTCAGTTAGAGAGAATATTATACTAGCAATAATAATAATAATAATAGAAAGCCTACTTATTTATATAAACTATAGCCCATTATAAAATTGTTTCTAAGAACATTTGAAAAGTTATGTGCGCTTCTATTTACGTCAGTTGGGGAAATATTTTACGATTAAAAAAAATAAAAATATATATATATAGGCTATATATAAAAATGTGTGTTATATATGTAATTAAACACACTTTTAAGTTTATTGTGTAAGAAATAAATTGAACAAAAAAAGGTTTTCCAAAATTAGCTATACATTAAATTAGCCTACCTGAAATAAATTGAAGAAAATGCATAACAATACAAAGAAAAGTGGCAAAACAGTCAAAAAATATGTATCGCATATATTTTCTAGTCTTTATCTTGAATAATTCTCACAGTGTAGCTTTACCAAACGTTATATCAGATAATGAGTAGAGAATGTAGCCTAACAGATGAAATCCGACAGCAGTCTTACCTTTCACACCATTCGCTTCAATGAAATCCGCTTGATCTAAATGTGATCCAAATTCCCGCTTCTTGTGATGGTCAGACTTCACTTGTATCTTCTCGCAGCGTCGGTCGGATGGCTCACAGCGCTCTCCGTGTGCGTGTTTCGTCTGTCTTTATTCGCCCATTCCCTCAGCTCTTCAGCTCTGCACCTCATTTCATCCTTTAGTCTCGAGTCCGGGGGAAAAAAACGTTCATGCGACCAATTGCAGCCACTGGACAGACGACGAATGATCTCACGACAATCAAGAGCCCTTCTCAAATACTTGATCCTGCCTACATGTAGGCTGTTCAGCGCGGGAAAGAAAAGCCATTATCATTACATTTCAAGGGAACAAACATAACGCCTACACCAGGGTGATGGATGATTAAATTGACTGTTATGACACTGCCTAATTATATTTTACTAACTGAAATTAATTGAATCGGTCAGTGTGCGCAATTATTCAGTTAGGCTACTTTCGAAATTTGAAAATAATTTTTATTTTTAAGATAGTATTATCTGTCACAGTTAAACGTGAATTATCTTAAGAACTTTTTTAACAAAACTTGTGTAATTTCAGAATATTTTCTGAAACTGTTGAATCAGCTTATGTAGGCTACTTTAAGTGAAAAAAATTATACAGGCTACTCTTAAAACTTTTTGTTAGGGTTTTCACATCTTAATTTGGAGAGTCAGAAGAATCCTCCAATATTTCATAATTGCACACTGGGTTCAGCTAACCTAGCAGTTTCAATGTAAAAAGCCTCAATATCTCAAAACATGCACTTCCATTCTCTTTGGAAGTACTTGTATTTTAGATTGATCATCGGATTGTATTTCTTTGTGTTCTGTTCTCTGTTAGCACATTGGGAAGAACTTTTTATCCTTTCAGTAACACCTGCACCTTCTTATATCAGTTCAAGTTGAGCAGGGAACAAAGCTATCTGAATGTACACAAGACGTGTTTAAAGGAGGAGATGTGAAAGATATATGAGATTGTGTGTGAGATGTTTCTTACTGTGTGCAGGTTGCTGATTGGACAGAATCCAGAGTGCGATGTTATTTTGGAAGTTCTCTGCATGACCCAACACTTGTAGAAATCTACCAAATTCACACTTATCACAGGTGTTCTCTTGCCCAAGGTTTGCCAGAGTTAGAAAAACCTAAAATGCGTGTAACCACATTCTTGTAATCCATATTCTGCTTGGTTATGGGGATGAAAGAATATTGGACTGTTGTTATTCATTATTTGATTGCCATGGGCCATCACACTGGCAGCACTTCCCATGAGACCGCAGATTTGCAGTCTGAATGTACCGCTTCATTTGCATGACTCATCTGATGAGTAAATATATTACAGAGATGATCAAGGGTTCATAACACCCCACCATATGATCATTCACCATGTTTTTGAAGGTTACAAGAGCATGCAAATGTTTATGTTCACATTGTTGATTTTAGTGCAAATAAATATGACTGCCAAATTTAGATTTACAACCAATAACAATATGTAAATATGGTTGAAAAGTGCATGAAGTGTTTTGAACTACTCTGAATCTCTCCTGAGGACAAGTCTTGTACTTTTGCTTACTGCCGAGCATTAAAGTGCAGGAAAGTGTACGGCACTCTATCGCAATCTTTCAAAAGAAAGAGGACATTTTGATTTGGAAAAGAATCTTATAGACTTTCAAAAACTTCTTCACAGAATAAATGGCTCATTGAAAGCAGCCCAGCTTGCAGCGTATACAGCATTTATCAACTTCAATGTACAGTCAGCGCGGGACTGGAACGGTGACACCTGGATGCCGAGATGCAGTGGCTGTAAGCTCTTTAACTCTGAATGGCTTATTCCCAAATGACAAGGCCGAGTGTAATGAGGCATTGTGGGCTAATCAGCGGGTTCATTCAGCAGGCTCCAAAGGAACCTTATATTACTCAGCGACTTCTAATTAACCGTGGGATACGGCAAAAGATGATGGTGTGGAGGAGTCTGCAAGACCCTGGGGATACAGGAAAGAGCAGTTCACACAGACAAGCAGATGCACGCTTGCACATAAAGGCAGTTTTCACACAAACACACACACATAGTGTTCGGATGGATTGCACTGTAGAGGTGTACATGGTAACAAAATGGACACACCTCTCAAAGATCAAAGGTCTTTAGGAATAAAGAGTGAAAACATTCGCATGGGGGTCACAGCAGTGGCATGGACTATTCCAGTGCATATCGATCTTTGAAATTTCAGTAGCTGTTTGGAACTTTGGATCCATAAAGTGAATATGCCTGTCTCAGTGTTTATTTAATATGGCATCCCTTAGCAAAGTGGGAAGGACATGGAATACGGCTCAAGTTTGCATATTCATATAAATCTGGCAAATTTCCAAACTCTTTTGAATAGGATGAAGGGCTGATGAGCCATGCCCTTGTTAGACTTATTTTTAAGATTTGGCCAGCCGTCTCATCTCAATGTGATTTGCCCGTGAGGAGGTTTCAGAAAAGATTCATCATTAACACAAAAGGTTAATATTTTCCACAGGCCGTCTGTGAAGGTAATCAGTGCACATAACTGCTTTGTTGAACAGTGATATCTTGCATAAATGGGCTGGGCAATGTTCTATGCTCATAAAAGTGCAAGGGATACGTGGCCTGTATAAGTATGCATGTAAAAATTTAGAAATGTATACATATAAATATATATACAGGCTTTCTTGTAGCTCAAACTGAGCAACGCCAAGGTCTTGGGTTCAAGTTCCATGCATGAATGTATACATATGGATTTTTTAAATCTTTTTTATCTTTTATCATTATATATATATATATATATGATACATGTTGGGCAGAGCTTTGGAGTGGGACTGTGGGATTACCAAGGAAGGAGCGGTTGGCATCTGATAAAGTTCATCCATCAGTTAAAACTAAAAAAGCATCTAGACTCCCTTCCCCTCCCACTTCTGGGAATCAGCAGCAGTTTAGGACATAAACCTCTGCATGGTCACTTACATAGACAAATGTGGCCGTTCTGAAGCACTTGATTCACTTCAGTTACATTTCTGCAGTTTAACGATGCACTTCTGATCTGTCACATACTGTCTAGTCACCCATTAAATTAATTTGCAATAATCATGGTTTATTTAATCTGTTCTAATCACATCTTGTAAATCTTTCAGCTCTTATCTTGTCAGATTCTATAAAAATGGTTGAAGCAATTTTGATCCCTGACAATGAGTAGAAAATGTTCTTTTTACTCAGTATTACTTATTGAACCCAGGTAACAGCCTCAGTGGAGGATGGTTGACTTAAGACAGAGGTTAAATGTCTGTTTTGTCTGCTCTTACCTCATTTTAGTCTGCAGGGAATTTGCTATCAACACTCACAACTCACCTCGTCTACTCCTACAGCCAGAGCACATTTAAGTAGTGCTTGGAGGAAAAGGGAGGGAAAATTAATGCGGTTACATTATGTTTCATTCAGACAACAGGTAAGATTAATATGCTAAAACAGAAGAGCACTATTAAATAAATTGGAAAGACACACTGCCTCAGTAGGAATCACATAGACAGGAAATGAAAAACGTGGAGCATTTATAACGCGACGTTAACAAAGACGATTACACAGAAGGTCAGTTGTTTAAAAGAATGTCATCTTGACATTATTCTAGCCGCTGACGGTCAATATTTTAACTTTCAGTTTTAATGCAACAGAACTAAACTGAATGTCGTATCAGACGAGGCAAAGAGTAACACTGCCCTCTAGCGATAAGACAATCAAGTGTGGCTCTACTGCTACTCAGAAAGAATAACCTTGAGGCTATAACGACTGGGAACCAAAAAAATCACAATAAAAGAAAAAGACTCAAATCTAACAGTAACAGTAAAAGGTATATTAACCTCAACGTTTGAAGCTCGAAAATCAATAAAATATGCAAAGTCTCATTAACCAACAGGTGGCACTAGTAAACCTAAATTATTCAAGATGTCAACAGCATTAAGTCATAGCTGTACACAAAGTGTCTCAGTTATCGTCTCAGGATTTGATACATTAATATAGTCTGAGGCCAGACTGAAAATCTGGCATTCAAATTTAAATTTTAAATGAGAAATATACAGAATGATTTCAGTTTAATCACTAACCGGTGGAGTCCATATGTCCGCTTGAAAATGTTACAGATTGAGAATCTTATATTAATATAAATGTAATTTGTAATCAAATTTAATAGAGAGAGGGCACAGAAGACAGTTTTTAAATGAAATCAAGAAGTTTAATAAAACATTAATCAAAACACATATTAATCATGAATTAGAGCTGCACAAAGAAATACTATGGTACCATGAGCTTACTCCGTGGGATAGTTTGCCCTAAAATAAAAATTCTGTCATCATTTACACACCCTTAAGTTGTTCCAAACCTGTATAAATAAAATGAACGGCCATTGAATTACATAGTCAATGGCTACCATCAACTGCTTGGTTACCAGCATTCTTCAAAATGTCTTATTTTGTGTGCAACAGAAGAAAGAACCCATACAGGTTTGGAACAGCTTGAAGGTGAGTAAATGAGGACGTGATTTTTGTTTTTGGGTCAACTATCCCTTTAAACAGACACAAGTGCATTGAACTTGAGTTTTAAATGAAACTTTCCTTTTCATTCCATTTCATAACAGAAGACAGAAGAACTATAAGATTATTCAATTAGCTTAGACTTCCCGGCAGTGAGGAAGATGTGGCACATATCTGGCCCAGTATTTAGCAGACTACCCTGATGCTGATTGTCATGATCACCCCCTAAATCTTCACCTATACCCTCTTTAAAAGAGGACTTTATCATTACAGATGTTACGTGACCAGCCGTGAGAATTAGCAGCACAATACAGGTCATTAAGGCAGAAGATTCAAGCTTACTTCCATTAAGAACAAAAGATCATCATGTGACTGTTAATTGTCATTCTCATCAATACAAATGAGTACAATTGCACAATAAGCAACCTGCAAAAAAGTATTCACAGAGAGGAATATGTGGAAGATGAGCACATTATAGATATCATGTTGTGTCTTCATGTCTTCATTCTTACACAGATGCTGCTTTGTACAATATACATGCATATAAGAGTTTGCATATACAGCACCACTGTATATTTCCAATTTCTCTAATAAACCCTTAGATAGAATTACAAATGTATTTCTTAAACTAGTTAGATCATTTGGTGAGTGAATTCGTAGGCATGTCTTAATGACTGATTTACTCTAGTATAAACACACTACATGACTATACTAAATTTTTCATGGCAGTAAGTTTCAAAGTTAAAACAGTAAGTCCTGAAAAATACTCTACGCAAATATGTGAAAGCAGACTCGTATAAACACACAAACTCCGAAATGTCTCTGACCGTGACTGCAATTTATAATTAGCGTTTTTTTTATGACTACTTTTCTCTTTCATATCAACCTCTGTCAAAATGGACCAACAGTTTAAAGGTTTGAAGATAACCTCTAAACTAACAAGCAACTTTCCTGAATAAAAACACATCCGGAATAATAATGCATGTTATTATTCAATCGTCTGCGTTTACAAACTTGTGTAAAGTACATTTCTGTCGTAACACTTTTATAAAGTGAAATAGTCATATACTATTAGCATTTTACAGGTAACTACTTGCCTTTTTGATGGCATTTAGACGAAAGACAGAAACTTTAAACTACTTTCACAACAAGACATGAGTTACAGTACAACAGCATCTTTCAGATGTGCGTAATGTTTTAAACATTCACTCTCAAGTTTCACCTAAAGTCTGTAAGTGCTGTTGTTGGTTGTCCCCTGCATTCGGATGGATTTATCAATATGTATTATTTTACTAAGTCCCGGCAAGCATGACAGGAATTATAAAATAGTTATTTTAAACTAACCACACTAAGGTCATAAAATACCTGATACAATGTTGTATTCCTTTAATCTCCAAATCTCACAGCCTAAACTCTAAATGATGAAACAGTTGAAAAAGAGCACTGAATTATGCTCTCACCTGAATGGCACACATATATTAGTTTGGCATACCTACCAAGAGTGTTTTAAATGCTACGGTTCTGCTAAAAATGATATTTGGCAGCTGCTTTTCCCATATAATCTGTCCAGTTACAGCCTTAGCTGACATGGACTAGTAACAGTCAATGAGGAGCCAATGGGAGGCACGGATTCCAAGGCATGGATTAGTGTCATGCTAATGGTTTGAATTAAAATAATGAACGGAATTAAGAGTTCACTTCTCTGAATGTTCCATTAAACAGAACGTTGACTCACTGAAGAAAGTCCAGCTAAGATAAAAAAAAGAGAAAGAGAGAAGAACAGAAACACTAAAGAGCGGCTGTCTTCAGTAATCTGCTTCCTCCATAACCTCCATGACCACTGTTCTGGGGCCAGTGAGGATGAGGTTGCTGACAGTCCTGTAGTCCAGATTGAGCACATTCAGTCCATTAACTGCCACCACAAACTGACACACCTGTAGAGAGGAGAATGAGGCAAAACAACAACAGTTTTATGTTTGGTTACACTTGGTACACCCTTTTTGTACTTTGATAAAGACATAAAAGTGTGGAAACACAACATAATGATTATAGAGCATATAAACTACACATATGACACAATAAACGGATCGTAATTTTTCTCAGTACAGCAACAAGGCACAATTACACCTTTCAGGAGAACAGTAAAGGAGTGCTTTTTAAAATCAGCTATATTAATTCTCAGAGAGGTTCTGCAAATGAATAACGTAATAGCCTTTATGTCCTTCCTGTTAGACCCATAATGGCACTACCATCAGAAATGAGTCATACCATTACCGTTATCAGATTCAAATGATAAATAAACAGCATGTGAAAGCTTGCCATTTTGCTTAACTGTCAGCATGTGTTCAAAACATCTGTTTTGACATCATTTGTACACTAGGTGCCTATATACAACTCCAGCAGTTGTAATCTCTGTGCTAAGAGGTACAAATGTTTGGCTCAGTAGTTTATATCAGTCTTTTTGAGTTATGACAACTTATAATGAAATTATGTTCCGGAAATGTTGGGACATTTTTTAAATTTGAATAAAATGAAAACTAAAAGACTTTCAAATCACATGAGCCAATATTTTATTCACACTAGAACATATAGAACATAACAAGTGTTTAAATTGAGAAATTTTACACTTTTATCCACTAAATGAGCTCATTTCAAATTTGATGCCTGCTACAGGTCTCAAAAAAGTTGTCACGGGGGCAACAAAGGGCTGAAAAAGCAAGAAATTTTGAAAAGATTCAGCTGGGAGAACATCTAGCAACTAATTAAGTTAATTGACATCAGGTCTGTAACATGATTAGCTATAAAAGGGATGTCTTAGAGAGGCAGGGTCTGTCAGAAGTAAAGATGTGCATTTGGTATAATAATAATTCCTTACATTTATATAGCGCTTTTCTAGGCACTCAAAGCGCTTTACATTGTGAGGGGGGGGGTCTCCTCATCCACCACCAGTGTGCAGCATCCACGGCAGCCATAGTGCGCCTGAACACCCACCACACACCAGCTTATTGGTGAAGAGGAGACAGGAAATGAAGCCAATCAGCAGATATGGGGATTGTTAGGAGGCCATGATGGTCAGAGGCCAATAAGCGAATTTGGCCAGGATGCCGAGGTAACACCTCTACTCTTTTCGAAAGACATCCTGGGATTTTTAAATGATCACAGAGAGTCATTGAAAGTATGAGCAGCTTGCATGTTTTGGAAGGCACTATGAATGCTGAAAGGTATACAAAGGTTTTAGAGCAACGTATGCTCCCCTCCAGACGACGTCTGTTTCAGCAGGACAATGCAAAACCACATACTGCAGCTATTACAACAGCATGGCTTCGTAGTAGAAGAGTCCGAGTGCTGAATTGGCCTGCCTGCAGTCCAGATCTTTCACCTATTGAGAACATTTGGCGCATCATTAAACGAAAAATACGTCAAAGACGACCACGAACTCTTCAGCAGCTGGAAACCTATATCAGGCAATAATGGGACCAAATTTCAACACAAAAACTCCAGAAACTCATAACCTCGATGCCCAGACGTCTTCAAACTGTTTTGAAAAGAAGAGGAGATGCTACACCATGGTAAAAATGCCGTCGTCCCAACTATTTTGAGACCTGTAGCAGGCATCAAATTTGAAGTGAGCTCATTTTGTGCATTTTGTACAAATTGTAAAATTTCTCAGTTTAAACATTTGTTATGTTCTCTATAAATGTTCCAACATTTCCGGGAATTTGGGTTGTAATTTCTTTCAACTTGAATTCTACTTATCCAGTTCTGTGCAATGCATGCTGAGAACTTATCAAGAGGATTTCATTAAGTTACTACTTACTTTTAATTTTAAAAAAAAGTAATCAATAACACTGTCAGCAGAACTCAACAAAATAATGTTAGAAAAGGTTTAATTAAATCAATAAATTAGAATCTCACAATGAATAATATAATATTCAAACATTCTCTTGTAATTTGAAAATTCATGAATAACAACAATAATTATATTTCAGCATTAGAAACACTACTGTGACTAAAGAGCTTAAACATACTGGTGGATTAATCAATATAGAAACATAAAATTTATTTTGTTAATCACCAATACTGTTAGTTTAGGACAACAGTTGTGGCACAAACCTTACATTGGGTGGTGGTTGTGGTCTAGTAAATTTGTTAAGGACATATATATATTCATTATGTTTGCAACAATGTTCATTACAACAAAAAGATGTCAGTGGAAGCATGGCAGGTGCAGCATTACAGCCTCTGCTCAAAAGTTTGTCTTTAAATAGCACAATGCCTTTACCTCAAAAACAGACTAAGTGTATTCACTCAGTATGCAAACATGACCTTATGTAATGAGCATTCAGAAGTGACGCTGAAGGAGTTGTGTTTTTTTTAAGTTGCATAACTGTAATGGTTCATTATTGCTGTAAATTAGGGTCACTGTTTAAAAAGGAGGAAGGGCAGGCATTATTCCATTTGTCACTACTGTAAATTAGACACACACAGAGTAGATATTAGGTGTTTTAAACAGGATGTTCTTAAAGAAACATCTGGAATACAGACTATATTTTGAGTGCTCTTGAGGAGAATGCACTCAGATCGGCAACCAAAGTACATTATGATGGCTCCACTCAGTGTACTGTGCTTAAGGTCAAATGACTGTGGGTGGGTTAGTATAGTTGAGTATTTTGTGATCTCCATCATTTCCATCTCTGTATCTCTTAGATCATAATCTAGCATTAAAAGGATAGCAATGTAATATAGCAAAACATAATGATTTACGAGCACTATTTTGTAAAGAGCACTTTCCCTCTGAAGATGTGGTCACATTAGTGAAATTTTGGTGAAAAAAGTCCATTGTTTATTGTCAATAGTGTAGCAATCTATGAAACACAGCTCACACAGAAGTCAACTTCAAAACCAAGGAGCTTTCTGGTGGCCAACATGACAAATTTGCATGGCCTATACTTGAATTTGTTGCAAAATCACATGGATTGCTATCGAAATGACTTGATTTCGCTTGTGAAAAATTGCCAAAAACATTACAATCTGTAATCCACAGCCTCAAGCATATACATTGTCATATGTACCTCAATATATTATCAGAAGCCACATGTGTTCATTTGTGTTATACCTAAACCTGTTTTCTTGACTCTCAAAGCGACGAGAAAAAGTAAAACACAAATGATGATTTTTTTTTTTTTGCTGAACTCATGGTCCTTGTTGAGTTCAGAAAAAAAAAAAAATCATCATTTGTGTTTTACTGAAGAAAGTCACCTACATCTTGAATGGCCTAAAGCCCAAAACACACTGCACGATTTTACCAATCCTATAAGATCACTGCATATCACACTGTGCGACATGGATCTAATAAACTTGGCAACGAAGTGTGTGTAGACTGTACGATGATGACACCTGTTGATTTGTATTTTTTATGTGTGCTGAAAAAAAACGTGGAGGTGGCGAAAGAGGAAGGAATAAGAGCTTGAGGTAAGCAGTTATATGTTTTAGCGCCACGACAAGTTCATTTCATATCGCCTTTTTATTGGTTGGTCAATAAACGTGAATCGTACCAGCAAACACACTGTGTGATGATCATGCTGTATCGTAGGCTATCTTTGAACAAGGTCTGTTTATTTAAGATTTTATAATATTCAAGAAATATCAAAATTACACCAACATACCCCAACCCAACCCTTTACCTATCAGACATAAAGTATCAATTACATTGAACAAAGAAGACAGGAAAAAACAACACAATTATACACATTTTGTGATTGTATTCCCTACTTGTATTTTTCAACAAATGACAAGGAAGGTTGCCAGATTGCATAGAATTTCTGAGAAGACCCTTGAAGAGAGTATCTTATTTTTTCCAGTTTAAGATACTGCATGATCTCTTTAATCCAGTGGAGGAAAGTAGGGAAAAGGGTCTTTCCATTTAAGCAATATTAACCTTATGGCCAGTAGTGTGCAAAAGGCTAACATTTTACAATTATAGCTACTGAAGTGCGTGTTTTGTGCTGTAACACCAAATATAGCAATGAAAGGAGATGGGTCTATTGGCAAACCCATTATTTCTGAAAATGCATCAAAATCAATTTCCAGAAGTTATACAAACTCGGGCATGTCCAGAACATATGTAAGAGGCTTGCAGGGGCCTGCCTACATCTGTCACAAATAGGGTCTAGCTCAGGTCGGAATTTAGATAACCTAACCTTTGACCAGTGGAGCCGGTTCGTAGGCTATCTTTGTTCGCAAGATCATGACAATGGCCGTCTTTGAACCTCTCTCACTGTACGACACAGGACCACCGATTAGGAGCCACGATCACAGGAATCGCCACGATCGTTTCATGATGCCAATCTTTGAAAATCGTGCAGTGTGTTTAGGGCTTTAGGGTTTTTTTGCATAAACTATCCCTTTAAGAGCCGATTATAGTGACCAGTGGCCCGATTATAGTGGGTTGTGTCCATTTATCGGTTTATTGGCCAGAAGTTGAAAATAATTATTGGCTTATGGGTTTGGTCAAAATTTCAATATTAGTGCATCCCTGTAGAATGAGACATACTGTTTTCTCACTATAACAAATTTTTATAGTATGACTACTGTACCTTCATTCCCGCTGCCGCAGCGGGTCCGCCGGGGTCTACTGCCTGGATGTGGCAGGGTTTACTTCCTCTCACCACAAATCCCCATCCCACTGCGTCTCCTACAATCTGTAAACACACATCCAAACACATTAACTTCCTGAGTAAGGTCAAAATGCATGACAAGAAACATGTGTAGTACATGACGAGACACAGTAAGGTACATGGTAGCTGATGACAGAGTATCAAGTTTCAAAGGCTCCTAAATTGCTCCTTTTCCTGTTGATCCAGTTGAGGATTAGAATCATCTCCACATGCATCTGAGGAAAAACCTCCTCGCTATTTTTAGTTGTGAACTTTTTCCCTCCCTGCAAATGGATTCTCAGAACCAAACATAGTAAATTATGCAATTAGAGCTTGGAGACTGAGCACATTTGGCAGGAGTGTGTGTGTGTGTGGGGTGACTTACTGTGAATGTCTTCTTTATGTAAAGTCCACCAGGAGTCTGAAGTTCCTCTGGGCTCACTTGTCTCTTCAGGACTGTAAATAACATACACACAATGTTCCTCAGTTATGAACTCTAGACAGTAAATCATGTGACTATTTAACACATAGTATAAAAGAATCATGTTTATCTATTCACTGCAACAACACTGAGTCTGATTCACTACTGGTTCATTACTTTACTCCTCACATTATGTACAGTAATACTGCAGTCCATGATCCCACATTTAAAAAGTCGACACAAAGACATCCTGAAACAAAACATGTGCTTCTTCAGAGACACACAGAGAGAGAGAGAGTAATTAAGCTGTAATGGAGCACTGAAGGTTTGTGTTTAATGAAATAATGAGGTTGATAATGATGGTCTAATTTAACACAAGAGGTTCTAATCAGCCTGATCTCTTCATCAGTAATGTAATGAGTGAGCCAAAACCTGAACCACTTGGTCACAATCCAGGATCTAACTGCACAGCTATTGACTGGATCCTGATTGGCTGATCAGAGCCCAATTTAAAGAGTAGTAACAAGGACATTGCAAATAACAAAAAAGGTAGTGTCTATAATGAATAGTTCTCTAAAAAAAAAAAACGTATTATTCCAAACTTGTATGCTGTTATTTTCTCAAATATTGTCTCCTGTTTTTGAAGAATCTTTATGCAGATCTAGCCATACGAATATTATCTGGAAAATATTTACTTTGTGTTCATTTATTTTTAGCATGTCTTTTTTGTAGCCACTATTAAATAATTACTGATATATGTATAAAACTGAAAAGAAATTAATTATATTTTAAACTCTATTAAAAGAGAAACAATGTTATTTTCAATTGTAATAATATTTTACAATATTACTGTATATGTGATCAAATAATTTTGTATTTATTGCCTTATTTCTAAAATACTGCCTTGCAATTCTCAGTAAACAAGTTAGTATCAATGGCAAGGAGAAACTTGCATGTTGATCACTGATCGAATATACATGGACAATTTAAAAAGAAAAGATATACATATAGTTTTTGTTTTGTTTTTTGTTTTTTTTAAATTATCATTATTAATTATATACATTTAGAAAGCAGAATGAATAATGAAACTGTAACAGTATAAAAAAAATAAAGAAAAATATGTTTAAAATATTTAAAGTTAACTTTTATATACATACTACTTATTTGGTGTGTATTTGTTAATTTTGGGACTTGACAGACAAGATTACTATGAATGGCCATTGTATAACAAGACCTATAAGTTAATATTTGTATTCTTGTGTTTACACTGAAAAAATTAAACACTGAAAAAAATTAAAAGCATGCAAACCAAGAATGATAATAAAGTGAGTAAACAAGGACAGGTGTTTGTTTTAGAGTGAACCATCCCTCATTGTTTCATAATATTCATTGTACGTGTGCATATAGGGAACACAAGGCCATGCATTTTCTTAACTACGAACTTTCCATTTCCTATTCAAAGTGATTTTGTACATGCCTATAACCTTTCACACACAGTGCCACATCCTTTTTAACGCAAAGGAAAAGGATTGTTTGTGTATGTTTGTGTGTGTGTGTGTGTGTGTGTGTGTGTGTGTGTGTGTGTGTATGAGTGTTTGAGAGAGAGAAAGAGAGAAAGAGAGAGACTGAATATTTATAATAACATGCCAACAAAAAGTGTACGAGTAGATGTATCGGGCCTCACTGTTTCTCTCATTCTCTCTTATTCATTTTTTCATTTTGTTTTCATCCAATTTTGGGAGGAGAGCTCAGTAATCCCAGGATTGGATGAGTAAATTGACCAATCAGAGGCATGCAACAGCCCTGCCAAACCCAGAACATGCTTGTCCCCTTATACACCGGTGTTTCGTGTAAAACACACAAGCATTAAACACAACATCTGGAAAAGCAGCCTATTTTCCTCACAAATTCAAAATGTGCAACATGTTATAACGTTAAATGCTCTGATGACAGATTGTATTTGGGATCTGCGTTGTTGTTGGACAAAAAACAGGTCTGGTTTTAACAGTGGGCCTCACTGTAGCAGAGCAGGAGCTGTGCTGTGGTAAAGTGAAAGCTGAGTCATGTGGTAGGTGTGGAATGCTTCATTGCAGGCATGCTTCAGGCTCGTCTTGGATCGCCATGGAGGCCAATGTTCTAATTTGGTGGTGGAGGAGGAGGACGCTGGGTTTGTGCATGTATAAAATGTTCTTCTGTCTCTCTGCCTGCTGGCTGTGCTCCTTGCCTTTCCTGAAGGGGACGATGTGTTCTTGCCAGACTCTCTCACACACACACACACATACACACACACACACACACTACTCGTGTACTACTACTGTTCAAAGTTCTCAGCCTGAGAGTTTTTATGGGTCAGAGAGTTCACTACTCCACACACAAACACTCACTCAGAAAGGAGCTACAACTGGATAACACAAATTGAGATATACTAAAATAAGTGTGAAGAGAAAATGCATGTTACAATCTGTCCTGATTATTTTTTTCTCAGATTTAGTTTAGATTAGTCACTGGGTGGTGATAGACAGCATTATCAAGTAATCAAGATTAACACATTCACTCACCCTGAGAAGAGCTTGAATACAACAAAGGGATTGCTCATCCAAAACTATAAAAAGTCTGTCATCATATACTCGTTCTTAAGCTGTAAGACTTTTTTTCTCTCGATAAGCACAATCGACATTCGTGTTTTGTGTCAAATGGTATTGCTGTACCATAATTGAACTCCATACCACTTTGATAGTACATTTTGGAGCTTTGGTGAAGGGAAACATTATGTAAGGAATAAGTGATGATAGGATGTTGAATTAATAGAAAATAAGGCACACCCGATGTGGTAATGCGACCAAGACTAATAATTCAATGGACCAGAGTCAATTATTCTGCTTATACTACAGTTACCACATCTAAACACATTGTTCAGATGTTGTATTTCAAGACATTCATCAGGTTTTTGTCCTTAAAATGCTCTTGCGTGTAGGATTACTTCCAAAACATCATTTTAGACCTAGTAATGGAGGCTTCAGTCATTGATAGCAGACTAATGCAGTTATTAATGAAGTTATGAGAGAGAGAGAGAGAGAGAGAGAGAGATTAAGTGAGTGTGAATTGCCTCTGTGATTCTGTGCATCTCTCAGCAATGTTCGGCAGCAGTGTCTCCAATAGGAATCTGTTTCATAACAGCGTTGTATTTTCTCGCCAGTGAGAAATGTTTTGTAGCTTTTAAGTTCATATCTATTTTACTGATGAAATCGTCAGAGAAGCACTGACAACATGTTTCTGTTTGATTGTGTGTCTGTTCTGTACGTGTGTACATTTGTTTAGGAGACAGAGTGGGAGAAAGAGAGTATGTGCTTTCTGTACATAACAAAATGTAATTTTGTGGAAATAATTTGTCATTTTTATCCTCTATATTTATTTGCTTGGTCAGTATCGTTGTAGGTTTTAGTTTTTTTTGCTGAAGTAGAGTCTTGTAGACGTTTGAAATAATTGAAATCATTCGGCAAAGTGATATGGACATTTAATGCGGTCAAGACCTGCCTGGAACTACTTCCAGCAATACTTCCCTGAAAATAATTGCACACCTTAGAATGCTCGCCAACCAATCGGATTCAAGTTTTCAATAGTATAAAAGAATAATGATTTAGATTTTAGACTGTCCAACGTCTTCTGTTTTCCATTTTGTGCCTAACTGTACGTATAATCGGCTTTAATGTGTAAACATTGAACAAGCTCTCAACTGTTAACGTGTGGCCATATTAGAGAAATTCCTGTAATATTTGGCAGGAAAAAAGGTCAATTGTTGATTAGCAATAGAGTAGAATCACTCACACAATAGTCACTTTTTAAAACAAACCAGCTTTCTGTTGGTCAAAGTGTTGAATGTGCATGGCCAACAAGCTAAATCTGTGTAGGGAACCTTTTTGCCCTCGTATGAAACTCCTGCAGATGACTTAAATGACTGGATTTTGCCCACAAAATTTCACAGAGTAATGGTAAATGTGACCACACTATTATAATACCAAGGAAATTCTGAACTATTGATCTACCGTGTGAACTACTACTTTAAATATAATCTTGTTAACTCATTCTGCTGGTACAAGTTAACAAGGAGAATCTCTGTCAGAGGGGAGAAAAAGTTCATGGGAACTACATGGCCGACGCCTCTTAGAATTACTGTCAACAAGCACAATTACAGTGGAGGAAGGCCAAATGGAACAGAGGGAGAACTGGCTGATGTGGCTTTATGGCCTAAAAGCACACAAACACACGACCTTCTGATTCACCCACAGAGCTCTTTAGAAACATAGTAGATATCTACCGTATCTGCTGCAGATACATGACACGATCTACACAGCATGTTCTGTTAAAGGAACAGTAACACACCACAGTCAAAACTTAGAGAAAGCTATAGCAATTCATCCTTAGCAATTTGAAAACCTAAAAGCCCACAAAGAGCAGCATATGGTTTACGGAATCTCTGTAAGTCGTCTGCGGCTTGAGAAATGCATAGTGTTTTGGTGCTATAAAAAGTAGGGCCATTTTATTTAACCATAAAAAGAGAGCTGAGATGGTGTAAAAAATAAATGCTAAAGCTAATGCTAACTGGTTTCCTAATGTAAACGTGACGGTTAAGAAGACAAGAAGACATCAAAACTGATTTGCTTACTTAAAGATGATGTGCATAATTTTTATGCTGAAATGCCCAAATTGGTTGATGTATGTGGGATGTTTGAGAACAGAAGGGGGTTTTTCTTACCAGACTTTGGGTTGCAGAGCACAGGGGGGCTGCTGCTGAGTGTGGGGCTGCTGCTATAATAACCGCTGCTGCCACAACTACTGCTCATACTGCTCCGCCGTACTGCCGACACCACCTTTATCTCTTTAGTGGGGCTTACTGAGGGGAAGAACATTGAGAAAGACAGAAATAAGGTTAGATAGAGACTGGATAAGAGGAAGTGAGAGAGAATAGAAATCAGTTAAAATGCACACGCAACACTTCTGCCAGCTCTAAACATCATTCCAATAGAGATTGTGCAGTGGTGATAGTGTTATGGTATGTCAACATCCGTTTTGTGTCCATTTACTAACTGAAATAACAGTTCAGAGGCCTAACATCTGTTAGTGTTCTCCTTTTAACATAAATGTATTGTATGGCAAAGCTATCAAAATAGACATCCATTAGACTTCTAGCGTTATACATGCTCAGAGAAAAAGGTTCAAAGCTGTCGCTGAGATGGTACCTACTCAAAAGGTACATTTTGGTATCTAAAGGGTTCATATTGGTGTTTTAAAGGTACATATCAGTACATAAAGTGTACATATTTATACCTAAAAAGTACAAAAATATACATTTTGAGAAGGTACTGCCCCACCTTTTTTTCTGAGTGTATAGGGCTAATTACAGATAAACACTACATTACCACTGTTCACATTTTTTTATAATTAAAAAAATTTATTTGGTTATCTTAGAATGCTACTCAAAAAAACAATGTGATGGAAAACTCCATGTTAATACAAATAATAATATATGAATAAAATGAAATGTATATAATATCTATAAAATATATATAAATGTATATAAATCAACTTTTCAAACTGATAAAAGTCATATTTCATGTTTATTTATTCTTAGAAATGTAAGTCCTTTTAAACATCAGTTAAACAAATGGCTAATAATTGGTCAATTGAAAATGCTTTATTTAAAATTTTATCATATAATTATATATCTTTATTTCAGTATATAACTGAATAATTAAATAAATAAATATAAATAAATAAGAGAATAAATTAATAAATAATTCCATCCTATTTTTTATTATTCATCATCGTTGTTATTATTTTATTTATTTTGAGTAATATCATTGTGAAATTATAAATATTAGCAAATAATTAATAAACAAATTGCACTGTTGTCAGGAAAAAAACACTGATTATATTGCCACCAAAACATGCAATAAAAAAGAAAAATTGTTGTGTGCTAATCAACCTGATTGGCAGTTATAAAACTTGAATTTACACACTTGCGTATGTTTAAACAAAGGCGCACCATGCAAATAAAACACACCACAGGCACATGAAAAATTAGAGGTCATATTTTAGGTAGCTCTGAGAAGAGGAACCAGAGAGGCCCAGTCCCAAGACACACTGAGCTAACTTCCTCTACTGAGTCATGACGGCGTGATACTGAATCTACAAGCCAACACTGTAAAAAAAAAACACTTCACATTTACTCTAATTCATTATTCCACATGACTAAGGGCTACATTCTAGTAATACTAGCATGAATCTAAATTTTGAAACTCTAAACTAAAGTTAAGAGAACAGAAGCAGTTTGAAAAACCGAGGTTACATATATAACACTAACTAATGCTGAGTAATATACTGACAAAATAACTCAAATGTAATATAACCAGATCAAACAGAGGACAATTGGGCAAAAGGGGCATGTTATGCTTGCTTGTTGTCTTTACATGTTTACCTTTCACATACAGTACTTATCATAAAGATATGTCAGATGTAGTGCACTAACTCTCCCAACGCGATCTAGAAAAATCTGTGGCAATCAGAAAATACAACCTTCCCTATTTGAATGTATTAAGTACTTTCAGTACACAACTCTGTGAACTCCAACAAGCATACAAAGGAAGTGAGAACATCTAAACATCCAAACTGTGAATCAAAACGCTGGCCAGTAAAGCATTTAGTAAATTCTATTCATTGCTGTAACTGCCTGTCACAGTAATGTAATGTCTATGAATAATCTTCATTTAGGGGCTTTTGTCAGGAAATACTGATATATGCAATTCACTGTGATTTATTTTCTTATATGCTTACAATAATCAGTTAAATATTTTAAATTAAAAAACATTATTTAAAAATTATTAAATATTCATTAAATCAGCTGACAAAAGTACATTTCATTTTAGCTTATTAGATGTTTGTACACAAATATGACACTTCAAACTAAATGTGATTGTTTTCAAATTTTTCAAATGATGTGTGCTTTCAAAAAGATTTGTCCTTTCAGCAACTTCCTTATTATTATTCTGAAATTGATTTTGGTTATTCTATCTTCATTATCTACCCATGCACTGCTTCAGCAGCAAATTAAAATGCATGAGACCACATCCTGAAGTTCATTGTCTACCTGCCACTGTAAATGACCACAGCTGTGTCTGCTAAATCTAAAAATCAATATCGCAAACTACTTGGTGTAATGAACACAGTTGTGCATGCATTCTGCAGATTTCCTTTATGATCGTGGACTAACCTGAAAGGAAGCTGGTGTTTCCCCCTTCAGAGCCCTGTTTGCGCAGACAGAAAGGGCTGTCGTGGTTCTCCGGTATGCTGCGGCAACGCTCGTTCAAAAGCTCCATCAGCCGCCGCCGTCTCCGGAAATTCATCCTGAATTGGTAAAGCAGTCCGCCATCCACAAAATGGTGCTTATTAGAAACTAGGGGGAAAATGAGAAATGCACAAAGAGAGGAGGTCATATGTCAGTTTACTGGGATTAAAGACGTGACCTGTCAAGCCACAATGGTTTAAATTCTAGAAGTGAAAGACAAAAAATACAAAACTCAACAAAATATTAATATTTTGGATTTTACATCCACCAAGGCTTTTTTTGTGTGTGTGTTAATTTATTATTAATTTCATTAAGTGGGTAAAAGTGGCAAAATAGCAGAAAAAGCTGTTTTTTTTTTTTGTTTTAGTTTTTTCTAGAAGCAGGAAAACCAGTTTAACCAAGTCTATATGTGAGATTGAGTGTGTTTATGTAAGAGGCGCACATGCCGTCTTAGAATCCCATCTCATAATCCTATGCAGGAGTAATAGAGCAATATGAAACTCCCTAATTGCATAATATCCCATGAGTCATCATGTTTCAAACACAGTATTTAGTTTTACATGACAGCTTTAACTTTCCATTTTTATTACCATGTTTAGCACTCTACTGTGTTATTATTCTACCATGTCAATATCTCAAAGACATACTGCGTGAAAAATTCAATATGACATTCTGCCTTTCACCAATATAAAATACAGAGTAACTATGCTATCAATACTTAATAAAATATTGAGATTTCTAAAAAACTGAAAAATTTAAATTTTGTCATCATTTATTCATGTTATTCCAAACCTGTATGAGTTTCGTTCTTATGTTAAACATACCAGAAGATATCTTGAAGAATGCTGGTAATCAAAGAGTTGATGGTCCCCATTGACTTCCATAGTATTTCTTTCCCTGCTATGGAAATCAATGGGGACCAACAACTGTTTGGTTCTTCAAAATATTTTCTTTTGTGTTCAGCATAAGAAAGAAACTTATACAGGTTTGGAACGACATGAGGGTGAGTAAATGATGACAAAATTTTAATTTCTGGGTGAACTATTCCTTTGAAACAAGAAAATCAATCGGATATGTTATGGGCAGTGAAGCATAGTGGATGCATAAGATTTGTGGTGCAGAGGAATGCAGATAAATGTGTGTGGGAGAGAGCTGAGCTAAATGAGCTAAACACTAACTCATTGTCTGACTATCACTACATGGCAAGTCTAGCAGAACAAGTGTTTTGCCTGTATGCAAAAAGCCTGGTCCATTTTCCTGCTTACTCATGGCCACAGTTTGCTATTTTATGGCACATACAGAGATATAAAAGATATAAAAGAAAAGTACAGAAAAATATAAAATAAAAAATGACATTACATATAAATTGACAAATAAATATCAAAAGGCAAAATAATAGTGACATACACTACACCGTTCAAGAGTTTAGTTTTTCAAAGATTTTTAATGATTTTTTAAGTCTCTGCTCATCAAGGCTGCATTTATTTGATTACAAATAAAGTAAAAACAGTAATATGGCGAAACATTATTACAATTAAAAATAACAATAACAAAAATAACAAAGCCTTATAAATAGTGATTGTGACTATTGACACTAAATGCAAATAGCAATATATGATACTTTCCGAAGTGATATGAGATTTGAAAAGGGCGGGAGGGGGGGTTCGGCAAAAGGTAGATTCGAACTCGGGTCGACTGCTCCAAAAGGACCACAGCACGGACTTTACCAGCTACACCACTTGTGCCACTATTTAATAAAAGTCTTTTGTAGTGTTGACTAGCCCAATCAAGTCAGTGTATATTTAATTTCCTTCAGAAATCATTCTAATATGCTGATTTTTTATTAATGTTGGAAACAGATGTGCCACTTAATGTTTTTTTGGAACCTGCGATAATTTTTTCAAGACTCTTAGATGAATTAAAAATTACAGCATTTATTCAAAATAGAAATCTTTTAATTGAAATCTTTTAATCTAAGCAACCTTTCAGTTCTTAGAGTATCAATTCTTGATAGTCTATTATTGTTGTTGTTGCTGCACTGTGCGAACTAGGGAGAACCATTTCACTGAACTTCATCACATGTAATATGTATGTGACAAATAAAAAATCTTCAACGTTGGGTTAATCTGTTGTAACACTGATGAAATGGACAAAAAAAAAATATTGATCAGTCTTTTCAGTCAGAATTTCTATGAAAATTAAATTGATTATTTAATGGACATAACTCAGCATTAAACTCTGATTAAAACAGTATCACAGAAGTAGCTTTTTTAGCCCAAATCATGCTAAAAATGGCATTTTCACTAAACTAAACTCTGTACTCACTGTGTCCTCCTGAACAAAACTCCCACACATACAGCTGAGCACATACAACACGCACATTCAACCCACAAGCAACAGCAAGAAGAGCAGATAACGTGCTTTCTGGTTGTGGAGATCTCTGCCGTCTCCACCCTAACAGAGGGGGAATGAATTTTTCACGCTTATTCATCGTACAACTGTGCAGTGCAACTTTCACTGGCTGTGAAACACTGACAACAGATTTACACACGCTTCTTGACACAGTGCAGTGCAATTCACAATCAGGCTCAAGACATCCAGGCAGTTACGCAACTTCATGTCAGGGCGCCTCTCTCCGCTGACAGCTAGAGGCTGAGAGGGGCCAGAAGTGGCAAAAAAGCAAGGAAGGCCTTTCTTTCCTCCTTTCATCTCTACCATATCCTTTGCCCTACTGCCCTGGGCAAAAAAAAAAATCATCTCCATTTTTTTTTTTTCACTGATTTGTTGGTTTAAAACAGCAAATTTCCCAAGATTGCCCTGTCATGATCTGCTTTGTGTTGACTGTATCTAAATGTGTCAGTTAAATTCAAGTCTGGGCACAAACCTTTGTTCAGTTATGGTGTGGTTTTTGTAATGTCTGCACGCCTATGAACAGAGAGAGACACTGATTCAGTTCTGATGTAGTAATGAAACATGAATATAGAACTACTGAATCTTGGCAAGTGTGCGTTTATTTAAGCTGAGAAATAAGCATGTTGAGGAGTTTAGGAATAAGGACTGATTCCTAATTTGGCAGGTTTTGGTAAGTGCTTTTCTTGCTTAAACTAAGGATATAAATTAATGAACAGAGACTTCTTTAAAAATGTTCATTTTTAATAAAAAATTACATTTTTAATAATAATTGATGTTATAAAGCCATTTGCACTACGTTCTTCCATCACTTGATCTTTTATTTTGGTGCGTCAATCTATTAAATTACTCAGTATATGAAACCATAATCCGCACTCGTAAAAAAGTCTTCTTTTTACATTTTATTGTACATTTATTATACATTTATCACCAACAGGGAAAAAATCCCTTCCCTAAATTTTTCCCTATAAATTTTTCCCTATAAAATGTAAAAAAAAAAAAGACTGCTTTTGCGAATGCAGATCATGGTTTCATATACTACGTATGAAATAAATGCAATTAAAAATGGTGCATTTGTTTCTTGTTGCACACCTGAAAACATGTATCAGTTGCCAAAAAAGGAAATTAAAAAAAGGAATAAATAAAAAGGGGGTAATGCTATTATACATTATATGCATTATGTATAAATTAAAAAAAAAATCCATTGCATCAAGTAGGCATAACTATTTAGATGTAAGTTTTTTTTGTTGTTGTTGTTGTTTTTTTTGGAAGGCTTAAGTTAATTGTGTTGAAAGTTTGTCTCATTTTAATTTTATGTAACATTTGAGTTTTGAGAGTATAGAGGAGGCGGCCTGTGATGCCTTTGGCAGATTTCTCAAAGTCAGCAGAAATTAGACAGGAAAGGTGCTGTCAAACAAAGACACTGTATCAGACTCAACAGGGCTCTGATTGTGCTGCTGTGCATGTGACTGTTGGGTGTGTGAACTGAACTGAAGGGTATAGCTCTGTTCTGTGGTAGCCACTATTTGTGTCTGTGTGTGTGTGTGTGTGTGTGTGCGCAGGTCTGTATTGGATGTGTGTATACGGCAGTGTATTATGCATGTGAATCATTTTGTGTAGATGTGTTCTAGTGTGTCACGCTGTGTTTGGCTGTTGCCCGGTCAGAGGTATGTCCATCTGTTGCTGACCATCAAAGAGTCTTTCCTCTTGTTGAGTCATGACTCCACCAATCACCTCTTGTGATATTTAATAACACAAATTATATAATACTGCACATTTTCTTGAATGCATGTATATTTTAAAGGATGATGCATGTCACGATGAGCAAATTAGACTACAAATCAATGATCGAATAAACAGTATTAAAGGGATAGTTTACCAAAAGTGAAAATTCTGTCATCATTTACTCACCCTCATGTCATTCTAAACCTGTAGGAATTTTTTTCTTCTGATGAACACAGAAGAAGATATTTTGAAGAATGTGGATATCCAAACAGTTGTTGGTCATGGGGAATAGAAACTGTTTGGTTATCAACATTATATAATCTGTCATAAATGATAACAGAATTTTAATTTTTGGGTGGACTATCTCTTTAAGTTCATGCAGCAAACCATGAACTTAAATTCAGGAACAATGACATCTAGAACAATGTCAATCTATGACTTTGGTTCAGTAGGTCCATACCTTTAAAGTTATGTTTAATTTAAATGACCAAATGAAAGTTTGATTTAGTGCATTTTAGTTATCTAATTTTTATTTTTATTTTTTCAAGAAAAAATTACATTTAATGTAATATAAAAATGTCATGTAGTGTAACTATCAAGTAAAAAGCAATAACATATTTCCATTACACCTTTAATACACGATGAGTGCATCTTAATCTTTATTTAAAGAAAAGGTAAAATGCATTGTTTTATGTCATGATGGTTACATGACATTTTTCAACCTAAAATCTAATCTTGCCTTATTTTTTTTTTTTTAAAAAGGTTAAATTATCTGATTTTTAAAGCGTATTATTGACCTACACACACAGACAGAAAATAAAATACATTTTAATAAACATTACCAAATAACAATAAATATATAACCATTTATAAAAGTTAATAATTAAAAACTATATACAATTTTTATTTTTTTTTATTTTAAGTTTCTTTAAAAAACAAAAACAAAACAAAAAATGATAACACTTATTTACTTATTTTCATGTTGCATGCCAGAAAAAAAGCCAAAATTAAAAAGATGATACAAAAATGTATCAAGTCCTATCGAACTTGACACACAATCATGAGGGTCTGCAGGGGTCAAAAAAAAAAAGAAAAGTTTTTCAATGAATAAGGTGTATGCTGCAGGAATCTATTCTACCCATGTGCTTTGCTCACCATGCTGAATGATTCCATGCTCCAGCAGTCTGCGTCCCAACAGCTCGGTCTCCTCTCTGGTGGGCATTTCACCTTCCTGCAGGAGCCAGTCTATAAACTCTGAGGCCACCAGCGTCCGCTCATACGTCACTCCCTCCTCTTCTCGCGTCTGCAGCAGGGTGTTTTCAATGTTCATCAACCTGCGGAGAGAGACGGGCATACTTATTAACATGTCAAACTCATTGCGTATATCATTAAAAGATCATTCACCACAAAACAGCACGATTCCTGAAGAGATTTTCACATTTCATCAAAACAAGGTCAAAGTTCATAATGCTGCTGATTCTGAATTTCGACAACAAAAGAAGAGCAACAGAACTTTCAAGAAATGCAACATTCTCCGCCGTTCAAAGGCAGGTGCTGACGGGTCAAAACCAAACACTTTCACAAAGACACACTGTTTAGCTGTCAGCACTCAGCATACAACCATAGCTAAATAAAGATTGCCTTAAGAGATACAAGTCTTTAGAGAAAACGTGAAGAAAACTGAGGAAAATAAAACTTTCGCTGGCTCGTACACCATTTCAGAATTGATCATTTATAATAGAAGCATATGCATAGTAGATATTAGAATTGCAGGCCATGGGTCAATATCTTCAAGAAAAAGAGTGTGATACAGCTGAAACAGCTTGAGCAAACATCCCAAAGGGCTAAACAAGGGTACAAATGACTCACTATCAGTCAACATGCTATGCCAGCAATATGAGCCTCCGTATTAAATGTTTGCCATGTACATACAGAGTCTATTCTTGCGCCTTTCAAGGCAAACTGCGATTTCAAACTGCTTGCAGTTGAGCAACCACATATTAATGACTGACGTTTGCGAGAAATCAAATGTGACATTGACCTAGTTTCAAGCCCCTTACTGTTTTTGATCATCATTCTTTTATATCTAGCTTTTCTGTTAGCAGGTCACCATTTTAACCATATCCTGAATGCTCCACTGACACTGAAACCCACAGATCTGGTTGCATAGTACACTTGTGATGCAAAGCTACACTCTCTAAATATTGCTTAGTGCTGCAGTCTTGTCTAGTCATGAGAAACAATGTCAGAGCTCAAAAATAAGGGTGGCCTGATGGCCCGGTCCCAGGGTAAGAGAGTTTTGGTCCAGCTGACGGAACTGTCATTTGCCTCATTAGGCAATATAATGTTATGAACATTGTTGCTATTGCAAATTCTGTTGAACACAGCTGATGTACACTATCATTCAAAAGTTTGGGGGCTGTAAGATTTTTAGTCGCACTTTATATTAAGTGGCCTTAACTACTATTTACTTACAGTACATCACAAAATATGTACAATGTACTTATTGTGCTCATGTTGTATTGCAAAACACTTTTGCTGCTATTGAGGTGAGATATGGGTAAGGTTAGAGACAGGTTTGGTGGTCTGGGTAGGTTTAAGGGTGGGTTAAGGTGTAAGGGATGGGTTAACAGTATAATTATAAATGTAATTACAGAAAATAATCATAGACGTAATTACCTGCAGGTATTTTTAAAATATATGTACAATGTAAAAAAACATGTATGTACACAATAAGTGCATTGTACCAAATAATCAGTTTAAATGTAAGTACATAGTAATTAAGGCCACTTAATATAAAGTGGGATCAGATTTTTTGTTGTTGTTTTCTTTTAAAGAAATGAATGCTTTTATTCGGCAAGAATACCTTAAGTTGATACAAATTGACAGTAAGGACATTTGTAATGTTACAAAAGAATTCTGTTTCAAAGAAATGCTACTTTTTGAAGTTTCGATTCATGAAAGTATCCATAAAAATCCACTCCCAGCTATTTTTAGCAGTGATAACAGAAATGTTCCTTGAGCACCGAATCAGTATATTAAATTGATTTCTGAAGGATCATATGACACTGAAAACAAGTAATTCAGCTGGAAATTCAGCTTTTCCATCACATGAATAAATGTCATTTAATACTTTAAAAACAGTAATACTTTACTGTTTTTAAAACCATATCCTGTTGACCCCAAATGTTTGAATACTACTGTAAATATGCAACAACATTTGTCCAGATGTTGCTGAGATTTTTGTAAAAAACTGTAAAATATTTTTTTAACAAAATTTATAACACACTAAATAATCTTTATCATATATTACATTTACCTGAAAATGTTTTATGAAATATATAATGTTCAAACATAATACAATAAATTATTTTATAATATATAATAAAAATGAAAAGAAATTATATATAAATATATATGCATTATTATTATTATTATTATTTGTTGCTGAAAGACAACATGTAAAGGGTAGAGACATGCAGGTAAAATATTGCCAGGGCAAGTTCAAATCTGAACTGATGGTTAAAGTGGAAGTGGAAATGGAAGTGAAAGTGAAAAAATCCTTATAGTTTAACAGTGAATGTGCTATTCCGGAGTTCCCTCGAGCACTACTAACCCTCTAAAAAGATTTCTTTCTTTTCTATTCTTCCAGCATGCATACAGTACTGGAATTCTAGGTGGACGTCTAGGAGTAAAGGGATCCAGATGCATCTATTTTTTTTCAACATCTATTACAACATAAAACCTCCATTAGGACAAAAGGGAACAATCTGAATAAACATCGAAGCAGGAAGTTCTTGAAGCTATTTAAGGGGCCATACGCCTCTTTTTACATTTGGCTTTAGTAACCCAATCCCAAAGTATAAATATACTGAGAACACTAGCAAACAATCCTTTTAAAACACCAGGAAGGCATAAAAAAATACAAAGGTAGTTGACAAAGGCTAATCACGGTTGCTTAGAAACAGATTGCAAAACATTCCTGTCCATTTTCCTATGTAGTTCTTGACCCATAATCATACAAAGTACTCCATATACTCATTTTATATTTATGCTCCATCAGCAGACTGAGCTCTTCATCAATAATGAGAAGCAAACCAAACAAGCTTCCCTAAGAGCAAAGTCTGCCAACACTGACCGCAAGCACAAATGTGTCCATGGTGATTACATAAAGCACACTGGTGGTTTGTGTGACAGATGTCTCCCGCTGGACTTCATCTTCCTGTTATGCAAGAGCAGGACGGCCCGCAGAGGAACGTCTACAGTGCAGCAGGACAGAGAGACTGCATGCTGCTACCTCGACCTCATCCTGGTCATAATCGCAGAGCAAACACAAGCTGCTATTGCAAGATGGGTAAACCATTCATAGCTCAGATTAACCTTGCTTCAACAGTTCACTACTTTAATATTTCATGCAACGAATCAATGATGCAACCAAAAGGCACTTGCCTAGTGTTTGATCCATTGTAAAGTTAAATTAAGACCTGAAAAGAACTGATATTATAATCAGCTTTCAAAGAAACCTTAAACAGAAATTATTTTACATGCCTAAAAGTTTTTTAAACGTAAAAAAAAGAAGAAAAAAAGTCGGGTCCACCTTGATCAGTTTTATTCAAATCTAGGTAACATTTCACAATCCAATCATGACAACGCAGAACCAGAATAATGTTCCCTAGGACTGAGATCCTCAACAAGTTTTTTAAGATCCGACCAAAAAAAAAAAAAAAGAAACTGTATAAAATGCAGACTCTGTATTTGCAAAATAAATATTACGAAGCTCCTTATCCTTGAGGAATTACTTATTAGGCCTACTTAAATATGTTACTAATGACTAAATTACCAGAAATTAATTTAATTTATAAATGACTAGATCACCTATTGTCTATTTGCTACTTTCTATCAAATAAATATAGAGTTCTGGCATGAAACTCTAAGTTGCCGCAGTCTGATAGGTCCAACTCAATTTGACTTAATGACATCATTATCATATGGCTGAGCTGATTGGTTTTCTCCTGTATCAGTAGCCAGTGAGCTCATTGCTCAATATTCAATACCTGGCTTTTGTTTGCTGTAGAAGTTTGGTAGGGCACACATTCATGTATGCTATATGGGGGTTATTCATATGTGTTATATGTGCAGCAGCAGTATTTCTTACATGCTCACAGCAGCATGTTGTGGATGTATTGCTCAGCAGCAACGTAGCAGATCTATTCCACCAAGACCAAATACATTAACATTGTCATGCACATTACCACGCCAATCCCTCCGAGAGTTGTCATGACAGAATTATAATTAAAACAAATAACTGTTTAACTGTTGAGTCATGTACAGAAGTGGATAACAGTACAGCGTAAAAAAAAAAATTGAGGTTGTAAATATAACAAAGATAATTGTAGTATGTGTTACAAAAAAATACTATTTCATTTTTTCCACCTCAAAATGTTATGTTTAATTCAATGTGTTATTTGCCATTTTTTGGTAACTATTTGTAAAATTTAAAGCAATTTCTGAATGAAAACTGTTTTACCACCATTTTTTCAGTGTACACAACGCTAAAAAATATTCAAATATATTTTAAAAAGAAATACAGAAGTCAAGACGAGACAAAAATAAGACTGGAAAACTAATAAAATAAAATGAATATTAAATCAACTTAAAAAAAAACTAATGTTCAGTAAACCAAAAGGAAGTATTTTCTCTCTTCACAGTAAACATATAGAGAGTGTGGTTTTGTGTTGAGCTACATCAGCAAAGCGACAACTTGCAGGTTAAGCAGCTACTTCTAAATGTAACCAGCTGGAACACAGCATGCTCGATCTGCTTGAAACCTGTGTTTCTATGGTCACTGTTAATTTACCGGACAGACTCCAAATGCTCAAAATCAATATGTACAGACTTGTGTCACACATGAACAACAGCACAATCACATCCTAGAGAGGAAGAGTAGAAAGGAAACTACCTTGCTTGGTCTTTAACAACCTCTACCTCAGTAATGAATAATAAGAATCGGAAAAACATGATAATGTTAAGGTTTAACGAATGGACATCAGAAGAAATAGTAAACTATTAATAATTCAATAACCTCTCAGAATTTTAATCATGTATGAAAGCGCTTACTTCTCATATATCCGTTGGCCTCTCATAAAAACTTTGGCTTCGCTGTCCAGTGGAAAGGTTCCGTCATCCTTCCTGAAACGGTAGAACAGCTTCATATCTTTGAACTCCTTGTGCTCATCACAAACTGTGAGGACAAACAGATTTGTTGTAAGTTAACTGCAGCTGAAAAGTTAAAAATACACACTGCTACAAGCAATGGTTTAAAGATCAAACTGGTTTCAGTGCAACAGAGATCATGTTTTTTTCATACTTTTGCACATAAAATTAATTCTGTTATTATTTATCCTTGCTGCTCTTTTCCATATAATGAAAGTGAATGGGGACTTGACCTGTACAGGCTCCAAAATGAGAACAACAAATACCCTAAAAATATCCTAAAAGCGGTCAATATGATTTTGATACTCTAGTACTGATAGAAATTTAAGCTGTTATTCATTGACCTTCCCTTTGCCGCAGCTCAAAAATTTACAAAAAATGGTACATTGTAGCCAAATGATGTGAAGAATCAATTCTAATCAAAGAATCAATTCACAATTCTGATGACCACTTTTATAGAGATTTTTTTTCATTTTTTGGAGCTCAATAGCCTCAGTCCCCATTCACTTTCATTATATGGAAAACAGCAGCCAGGATAATCTTTATACAGGTATGGAATAACATGAGTAAATAATGACATAACGTTCATTTTCAGGTGAAGAATCCCTTTAATATAGTGGAATGCAAATCTAGGAATGCAAGTAGCCTACTGGATGTGGTGGACAAACCCACCATGGTGAATGATGCTCTGGTCAAGAAGTTTCTGCATGATCTTGATGGAAGTATCTCTGTCAGACGCTTCTTTGTGCTCAATTAGCCAATCAACAATCTCCTTGGCCACAAAGCAGTTCGGATAGGTGCGGAGATGATGCCTCCTGTCTTTAATCACCTTAGCCTCATGGAGCCGTAGCCTGGAAAACAGGGAAAAAATCAGATCAACCACCATCTTCCCACATTTTGGTGTGAATTCTCCAATCAGCAACCAGCATTAAATAACCAGCCATACAAAACCTGTAACTTCCCGACACACTTTTTAAAACTGACCTCCATACCTACATTTACAGAGCTATATCCTTCCTGGGTCAATCCATGAAGATCCAGCCTAAAATAACTTTCTGATTTGTCTTAAAAAGTAGAAAAGTTCCAGATAGGAAAACCTACAACTGACATAGAATGAGACAATTTTAAAATGGAAATTCATATTTCAGTTCACCTCACCTCAAATGTGTAATATGTTTAGACTAACCTCGAGTGTGGCACTTGTCTATTATGTCTTTGGTTATTATCATACTTGGATTGAATTTGTCTAATTGTATTCATCTTTATTATGTCATCTGATCTTATGAAACAGTTTTACTGCACCTTTCACTTAATCCTCTGTGTTAGATTAAAGAATTTATGACAACCAGGCCAAACCTTGGTCACTTTCATTTCTTCTCTTCACAGAACAGCACACCTCCACTTAAAACCTCCAAGAGTTTTTTTTTTTTTTTTCGATCAAAAAATACATTTTTGTCATAATTTTTTTCAACCTCATGTCATTTCAAACAAAGACTTACTTTCTTCTGTGAATGACAGAAGAACAGTTTTTGTCCATACAATGAAAGTCAAGGGGTCTGAAATGTTTTCAACCCCACTGACTTTCATTAAATAGACAAAAACAGTTCAAATTATCTTCTTTTGTGTTCTGAACAAAGTCATACAGCTTTGGAACAACATGAGGATAAGTAGATAATGACAGAACTTTAATTTGTGGTGAACTGTCTCTTTAAAAGTTGTAGAAACAATTTGTTCACAACCACAAGAACAGAAACTACAATAAACCATAAAAAGTGCTCAAAGTGTGCAGGTAAAGCTTACACACCCCATTACTGTGTCCATCATATCTTGTCCTAACACTGATATTCTACATATTCTGAATTATATTATCAGCAACAAACAGTCATGCAGCAGTTGACACAATGGCACTGGGCTGACAAGTGACTGAACAAAGACTCACATGACTGTAGCAGTGTGCAGCCAGTAGTTCATACCATTAAAGTGCACTTTTGGCACTTTTTGACACCGAACAATAGAGCAATGGGAGACATGTGGTACAATATTACCATATAATAGCCTGAGTGAGATGTCAGCTACGTCTGGTGTATTCCAGTGGCATATGAGGGGACGACTAAAATGAGTAAGCAAATGAATGTTTATGTGGTTTGCAGTCATGTGGAACTAATGGCCTATTTGGTTCAAATTAATAAGCATTTCATGTTTTATATGAAGTCATATCCATTTCATTTGATTGGGATGCAGCGTTATTATCATGAATGAAAATAAAGCATAAAAATATATATAAAGCATAGTTCAATATATTTCTTTTTTTAATACTTCTGATTATTATGTCACTGTCTCTCCAGATAAAACCCTCTAGTGTATTCTCATTTAAACCTGTCTGCAAACTGAACTCAATTCTGTTTTGACTACGAACAACAAACCTAGACAGAGTAGAGCTAACCTAACAGCCCGACACCTGAATCAGGTACACCTGCCCTGGGACCGGGTAAAATGTGGGCCTGCTGTCACCACCTGATTACTGATTATACAAACCTGAGTCAGCTTTACATAGTAAGGTGGAAGATAAAACTGTTTCACTGTGACCTACAACAACAGAACCAGTCCTGTGATACTGATGTTCCCACACAACTAGGAAATCAAATCTTTCTCTCAAACACCAAAATGATGTCTTTACCTCCAGGGGTCTGTTAGAGATCCCTTAACATTATTATTATTATTATATGCACATGAAACTAAATTACATTCAGGACACTGAATGTGAAATCCTGCACAAGACACAATAAAACAGCTCATAAATAAGGTTTAAATAATAAGTGTTAATGTGAAAAAAAAAAAAAAAAAAAACTACTGCGTCCTGTACTGGGATTTAGCAATTATTAATCAGATGTATCGACTATCACTGTCACAGTTCACTGCGAACGGAGCAGCTGTCTGGAAAAGGACAGAGGCACAAGTATGTTCATCAATCAGTCACATAATGCATAAAAATTCACCACGGTTGTGATCAACTGCAAACAAAAATATATTTTTTTCAATGGAATACAAGACTGTCCCCAGCAGATTTATAGAGGTCATTCCATCAAAAGGGTGTATTTTGTGTACTTTATGAATAAACCAAGACTTTAACAAAGGAAAACATGTTTACTATCCCCATACAAATATTTTCCAAAATGTATGTCCTATGTAGGGTCACAGAGATGCTCTCAGGCTGGATGGCCAGTACTTTTGCTCTGTATTATTCTTAAAGGTATAGTTGACCCAAAAATGAAATTTTTGTCATAATTTACTTACTCTCGTTTTGTTCTAGACCTGTATGAATTTCTTTCTTCTGATGAACACAAATATATATATATATATATTGAAGAATGCAGGTAATCAAACAGTTGTTGGTAGCCACTGACTTCCATATTTTTTTCCATACTAGAAGTTAATGGCTACTGGCAACTGTTTGGTTACCAACATTCTTCAAAATATCTTCTTGAATTTTCATTTTTGGTTGAACCATCTAAATGACTGAAGAAGTCCGCCACATGCCACTGGGAAGAAGTGCAGTGTTTATTATAAATTATTTATCAGTGCACATTAGTATTTTTTAAAAATGAATGTCAGAATCCTTAATCAAATTTTTACATATATGAATAATTCATCTATATCTATATCATGAATTTACAAAATAAACTGGGTGAATTTTAATTTCATGACTTAAAAGATAAAAATAAATAAAATGGAAAAATTGTGTAATGACAAATAAATGTGACCCTGGACCACAAAACCAGTCATAATTAGCACGGTTATATTTGTAGCAATAGCCAACAATATATTGTGTGGGTCAAAATTATCGATTTTTCTTTTAAAAAATCATTAGGATATTAAGTAGGCCTTAAAATCATGTTCCATGAAGATATTTTGTAAATTTCCTACCATAAATATATCAAAAGCTAATTTTTGATTAGTAATGTGCATTGGCAGCATTGCTAAGAACTTAATTTGGACAACTTTAAAGGCGATTTTCTCAATATTTAGATTTTCTTTTCTTTTTTTGCACCCTCAGATTCCAGATTTTCAAATAGTTGTATCTCATCCAAATATTGCCCTATTGGATCCTAACAAACCATTCATCAATGGAAAGCTTATTCATTCAGCTTTCAGATTATGTATTAATCTCAATTTTTTTTTTTTAAATGGACCCTTATGACTGGTTTGGTTTTGTGGTCCAAAGTCACAAATGAGTGTGCCCAACCGCCTGTCTGTGTGTAGCCTACTAAACCTACTATATTTCAATCCCAAATGTGTAATAAAGGAGTAAAGTGTACACATGACACTCTATTCTGGATTCATTGTTTAAACAGCCGCAGTCGCACACTTCGCGACAAACTAGCGACGTCGCGTTTGCAGTTCCATTCATTTAAATGGGAGCGTTCTGGTTTTAAGGCGTCGCGTCGGTGAAATTGGGGCGTCAAGAAGCCACACCTACCGTAACTGTTCTCCTGTAACGAGGACTTCGGCCATGCGCTCCAGCTCAGCAGCCTTCTTCTGCATGGTGTTCCCGATGCCGTCCATCACTGACAGCCGAGCTGAACATGAAATTATACACACAAATGTAACAAATCCGCGTTCGGAGGACAAAAACGCTGCTTGTGAAATGAACTGACGCACAGCGTGCTTGAGTTAGTATTGGGTGTATTGAACACGCCTCTCATATGGCAGATCGGGATAGGCGAGATGACTGTTATGACAGCCTTAATAATATTTGGGGTAGAGAAGACCTGCCCAGTTGAATGATGAGTGAAATCAACACAACGGCATGTTTAAATGTTTTTACATATGCAATATTGATAATTTCATGACTTTCAATGCAAAGATTCATAAGTCTCCATAATGTAAGAACAACAAAATAAACACGCAATGATAAGGAGAAAACATTGTTTACCTTATTAGTTTCGATGCAGAATCGTCAGACTGATCCGAAATGATGTTTTCAGAGGAATAGGAGCGATGTCACTTACAGAGCATCTCTGTTCAGCTGATCACAGATCAAAACGACTCGAAATAACTTGTGTCTTTGTGTGCCATCAAGTGCCCTCAGTCTTCAGTAACGTTACATCCACTCATGTGTTTAAATGTATGAACCGCAAAGCCTTGCAATAAATCACACCGAAGCTTCAAACAAAAGATTATTCCTTGAAGACAGACTCGGGACGATTCGTTTTCTTCACGCTATTGTGAATTGTTTACTATTCTCCACTGAAAGCACGTTACTGCCCATGTTGTAGGGCGAGTCAACTTGACCATCCTCGTAGGGGGAGTTCACCGTGAGGGGCGGAGCTTGGAGCCCATCACTGTACTCCCAAATACACACTTTAAACACCCAGCAAAAAAACCCCGTTTTAATCTAAGATTAAAATGCAACAAAATATGCTGATGTTTCTTCAAAACATGGGTTTAAACTTTAAACTTTTTACGTTGTGTTATATGAAAGACATAAAAAAGTAATATATATTTAATAAATTTTATATAACATTTCATACACAGTGGTAATTCAAAATGCTTAGCATATTTTAACATTTTCAAAAATAAGGATTTTTTTTTCGATTTTAAAATAATCATAAAACGGTCAACAGATGCGTAAGAAATACAATTAACAATAAAAATAAAATAAATGATTTTATTTTTATTTATTTAAAATGTAAAACAAATAAAAATATACATTTTTATTGTGTATTATTATTAGTATATATTTTATCATCACAGACCTGTTTTCAGTTCTGAAATATAACAATCTAGAATTATTTATATAAAAATAAGAATATAAATTATTGCATTTTTTAAAAAAATATGAAAATAGAGATAAGCATAAACATTTTAATATACTGCATGTTTATTGTGTGATTATTTGCGTGTGGTTTTATTTATTTGCTTGCTTACTTAATTATTTGTTTATTTATTTTATTTTATTTTATTATTAAAAATTACAAAACAGTCCAGAGCTGTGGTGTCATGTCCACCACAACAAACAATTTTGCCCCATTAAAGCTTTTCTAAAGTAAGTGTACGTTTACCAAGGACAACATTCTTGAGATAAAATATGGGACATTATGTATATGTAAAACAGCAAACGCCTCTTGGGGACATGATACTGTGTAGAGATAGTGTTCAATGGCACTCGACATTTTTGTGAGCTTCAAACCAACAACAGGAAAGAACAGGCCAGTAAATGAAATCGTGTCATGAAGCGCCATCTAGTGGACAAGTAACGTTTACACACTGTTACGGGTCCGCCTCAAAACGTTCATTGGCTCATTCTACTGTCAATCAACTTTCTCTTCCGGCCAAAATATTGCGGGAAAGTTGAGTGAAGGCAACAGCACAAGCCTTTATGTTGAGTCGCCTTGGATAAAACTAATTTTGACAGCATGAGGACATTAGAAGAGGTTCAAGCCACACTACAAATCGCTAAAGTAAATGAAGAAGACCTGCAGCCCGTCACTTACTGTCTTTCTTTCGGAGACAATGTATCGTCGGGCGATTATTGTCTCATGCAGCTGGATGACACACTTTGCAAACACATTGAAGCAGGCGAGAGGTAGCTATTATTTCTTTCTTACCATCTCAGCATTAATTTAGCCAGAAATGAATTGCAAAAGTTGAAGTACAGTGTAGTAGCGCGTGATCTTTTGGAACCATTCATCTGTCGTGAATGTCTGTTTTTCTCATTAGTCTAATAGTCAGAGGTGATAAAGACGAGCATGCAGTTCTGTGCAGTGAAGACAAGACGTACGACTTGAAAATTGCAGACACGTCAAATCTGCTGCTGTTTGTACCAGGATGTGAAACTCCAGACCAGCTGCCTGACATCTCAGCATCTCCTCAACAACTCATGCATGCACAGGTCACTGGAGAAGTCATTCCTGAAGATGGGATTTTATCCTTTATTGATGGATTGTTTAATGCTGATTGTGTGCATTGTCAAATAACTTTTTTTATTTTCCAGATTTGGGGTTTTTCAAATTGTTACTGGGAGCTGAGAAGGCAGAGGCCAAGGTTAAAGAAGCTGAAGAAACTTCTCATGGAGAATCCATATGACGGTCCGGCGGTGGGCATGCAGGAGGAGGCGCCAGGGCCGAAGGTACACCACTGCTGTTTAGAAAGAGTTAGTAGTTATTAGCCTGTTCTGAGATTTAGGTGTGTACATTTATTTTCTGTAATTACCAATACTTTTAACAGTGCTTGTACTTTTAAAAGCTTTGAGAAAATGAATTGAGCTTATTCATCTTCTTGTCCAAAAGTCACATCAAATGTTTTTGTTTTTATTTTTCATTTGTTAGTACACTATGGATGACCTTCTTGAAAGAATACAAGCAAGCAGAGAAGAAATCGAGGCACATCTTCAGAATGTCCATGCTTGTGAAATTGACGGTGAGCCAATGAGATGTTTTTTTTTTAAACGTATAAATAAAATTATTTGAAAGAGCCACCCCTAAAACAATATATTATTCTCTATGTATTCTTAGATATATATTGGATATGAAAACTTGTGAATACAGTAATTCATTTAGATTTGTAGGGGAGCCCTTAGAATTGGGGCAGATGGGTCCTAGAGACATGTTGTTGCTGGATGTTACTGTGATTAATATTATTGCTTAATGTAGTAATTATTCTAATTCTAAAGGCAGTGGCGGTTCTACATTGAATTACTCCCCGGGCGAGACCCCCTCTGAGCGCCCCATCCGAGAAAAAAAATTGTAGGTTTTTTGGCTAAAAAATTTTGTACAAACGGTTTTACTATAACAATATAAGTGTAAGACAAGCTTATATTTCTCAATTGCACAAATCCTTCAACATGAAAAACACAATTCTGCACAAAACAGTATAAGTTATCAGAACTTAAATAAATATACTCTATATACATAATAAACACTGTGTTTATTTGGCACTCGACAATCAACAGATTTCCCATCCCCCAACACTGTCACTCACGACCAGAAGTCAAGACTAAACCACAAAGTGAAAATAGCAGTATTCTTTAGTGATATGTTATTTACACAGTGCAGATAGCTTTAGATTATATTTATTCTATGTTAAAATAAAATAAAAACATGGCGAAAAACATTATTAGAGAAAAACATTACTTATTGCAAAAATAGTGGTAATTATCTGCACTTCTGCATTGTAATACAGTATAAAATAGTATGCAATAACTTATTGAGTGTAATTTTTTAATTTTATTTCTAATTATTAAATGGATGCCACCTTATTGGGACAAAAGCCCTCTCTACACCTACCCTAACCCTACCCGATACTTTATGTTCAACTCTTTGATTATTTCCTTCATTTTTATTAAAAAATAAATGCTTTTCTGATGTGATTTGAAATTTAAAAAGCGAGAAAAAAAGTTCGCCAAAAGGCAGATTCGAACCCCGGTCGATCGTGTCAAAAGAAGTGTATTGCAAACTTTACCATCTGCACCACTGAATCTGACAACTAGTAACCGTCTTTTGCATATTTGACTATCCCAATCATACATTTGTGGGTGGAGTTAATGTAAATAGCCTCTGCCAGCAACATAGCTATTTGCACTTAAATAGACACTCCGATTTTTTGCTACAGCACCCTCCGCACCCCCACTTCCCGTGCCCCTGGGTGTGACTGACTTTAGCCCACTTGTCCCACTAATTTGAGAGAGGTGAACTGTCCGCCGCCACACCCCCTCCTTTCCACTTCTCACACAGCTTCTGTGCTCGGTACCTTCTCAACAAGCAGGGCGCCAATTTGCCAATTCCGCACAGTTATATGATAGATAATATGATAGATAATAGAAAACCGCTTAGCGGCGCAGATGATTTTTTTTTTCCAAGTGCTTGTGCCGCCCCCCACGTGTCATGAAAAAATGCCGCCCCGGGCGGCTGCCCCGTTCGCCCATGCCTAAAACCGCCACTGTCTAAAGGTAATATTTAATAATGAAACATTACTGTTTAATAATGCACTTACATCTTAAACTTCACTGTGCATCTTAAACTATTATTGTATTTTTATATATATATATATATATTATTGATTTTGATAATTTTACATTAGTAAAAGTTAATAAAATAAATTACTAATAAAATTACTGAGATTATTTCAGATGTACTTCTGTACAACAGATTCTGTTGAAATCAAAGAGTTTTTACTGAAGAATTAGTAGCAGGTAGTTTTATCATTTTCAATTTTGTGGTATAACAACTAAATTAGCAGATGTTTCAGTTTATTTAACCTGAGAATATATTGGAAGATCTTGTTCATGCAAAATTCTCTAAACATATTTCAAACGATCAGAAAATGCATAATGTTCATTCAAAAGGAGGACGTCTTCCTCTATTATGGGGATAATGTGTTCTCTATAGGTGAAGTGAGTTGTTCAACCTGTGTTTGTAGGATTTTGGAGGATCCTGGATTTTGATTATGAAATGAAGATCCTCGGTTATGTGACCCAGCTGGTGGACTCAGAGTCTTGGTCTTTCAGCAAAGTTTCTCTCAGTGTCTGTCTGGAAGAGCTAGGATCCCTTGAGCCAAAGTGAGTTATGATGAAAGATTAGGGAATTATGAAAAGAGAAAAACAGCAGATCACCCCCAAAAAAGCTTGTTGTTGTTGTTGTTTTACATTCTACATGTTACTTGTTCTCTAATCAGAGCCATGATAGAACACTGCCTGAACTGTTATGGAAGACGCTACAGTAATGGAGGTTAGCGTTTCTTTTTCATTTGTTTGTTTGTTTATACTGGCTGTGCGTTATGAATTTGATGGATAAAGGACCCTTAGTTTTTTTCCATTCACATGTTTGTATTTATCAATTCCTTTTAGATGGCCAGGTGATGTATGCACTGGATGAGGACAAAGTATGTAGAGCCACAGCTCAGCTGCTTCTGCAAAACGCTGTGAAGTTCAACCTGTCAGAGTTCCAGAAGGTTTGGCAGCAGAGCGTTCCTGAGGGAATGAGCACTAGACTGGATCAGCTCCGGGTGAGTTTAGTTTAGTAACCCGGTTCATCATATTCAAGAGATATACACAGGCATGCCTCATGCCCTAATGAGTTTTTGTTTTATATTTATTGCATATGATGTAGTTATATCACACAAACAAGTGTTTTTTTTTTGTTTTTTTTTATTATCTGCACAATTGCAAATGTGATATAATCAATAAGTTCAGTAAACAAACAAGTGAGTTCTATTTTAGACATAATATTGTCTGTTTTTACATTGACATTGTATTGTCTTATTTCACCATCAAAAATTTCCTAATTAAACCACAGCAGAACTGTTGTTCATCTCCGAGCAACACACAGTGGCAGATCGTTACTGAATGAATCTGTATTTTGAACCAGTCAGTTTAAATAATGATTAACGCTTACAGTAAACACAGCTCCATTCCTGAATGGATCAGCCATTTGAAGGAGTTGGTTGAATGAATGACTCACTCACTCACTGGACTAACTCATTAAGACAGTGACTTGCTGCCACCTACTGGTGGTTTTAGTTTCATAAAGAAAAAAGTCATTTCACATTTAAAATTTTAATTGTAAATGTATCAATGCCACTTCAGATGCCGCTTCTGTGTCACCTTGGCCTTATATAGATAAAACTGTCCTTATATAAATCATAATGCCTCTGGTCACCACACAGAATATTAAAGGGTTAGTTCACCCAAAAATGAAAATTAGCTGGGTGGGTGTTTCTGTTGAACAGTCCAAAACACATCAAATAAAGTGCCCGCATCCATAAAACGTGCCTCGCACGGCTCCGGGGGGTGAATAAAAGCCTCCTGTAGTGAATCCATGCGTTTTTATAAGAAAACGTAATAAACACTTTTCTCTCACTTGAAGTGAAGTGACATACAGCCAAGTATGGTGACCCATACTCGGAATTTGTGCTCTGCATTTAACCCATCCAACGTGCACACACACAGCAGTGAACACACACACACCGTGAACACACACCCAGAGCAGTGGGCAGCCATTTATGCTGCGGTGGAGAGAGCGCTGGACAATCCCTGCCGGCCCGAGACTCGAACTCACAACCTTTGGATTACTAGTCCGACTCTCTAACCATTAGGCCACGACTTCCCCACTCTGCTACCTGTCGTGCACGGAAGCTGTTCCGGTGGATGACGTAGGACGTATGTGCAGCACGCGGGACTCTGAGATATACTAGTCTCACGAGTTTGTTTTCAGGAGCAAAGGAAGAAACGTTTCCTAACTTTAGCTTATCTCAAAATCTTCCTTCCGCTTCCACATTCAGATGAAAACGCATGGATTCGCTACAGAAGGCCTTTGTTCACCACCCAGAGCCGTGTTAGGCACATTTTATTATGGATGCGTGCACTTTATTTGACGTCTTGTGGGCTGTTGAAAAGAAACACCCACCCACTGCAATGATAACGCTTGGAATAGCCAGGACAATTTTTAAAGTCATATACTCCTAGGATGCCTCGAGGGTGAGTAAAACAGGCTAATTTTCATTTTTGGGTGAACTAACCTTTTAAGAGCTTCAGAAGTCAGCTGACAGGCTTTAACTAGCCAAGATACCTGCACAAAAACATACTCGGCAAAATATCATGTAATTCAACAATCTCAGAAAATATTGATATTTTTGTTACTATTTTCCACTCTTACTATGCAATATTTATTTAAGTCTTAAAAAGCCTTAAATTTGACTTTAAAGATGTGTAGCACCAGTTTATATTAATGTTTTGTGTTATTCAGGGTTTAGCTCTGTTAGATCGAAGCTCTAAACCAGAGACCATCTCACTGCTGCGGGTAGAAGATCTGCCTGAAGATACGCTGGAGAGATTCAACAACCTCTTCAGCCTGAGAGAAAAATGGACACAGGATGACATTGAACCCTACATACAGTAAGTATATTGACATTGGAACTCTTTGAATCTGCATTTTTGTTTTGCTGACATAGACCATATGTTAAGTTTTGGGGAAAAAACAAAAAAAGACTGTTGTTTGATCAACAGAGATCTCTGTGGAGAGAAGCAGTCAACTGGAGCTCTCCTGACCAAACATGCACGTTCATCTGTACAAAATGGTATTAAGGTCTACAATTCAAGAAGACCTGTTGCAACTTAACAGTAAAAACAAATCACTGTAAAGCCACTGGTTGCTGCCTTATATGTTGTTCGGTTGAAAATAAAAAACACATTAAATATTGTTATACTGTAGCTTAGTGTGGAAAATGTCATTTTTATTCAAATCTGCACTACAGTATAACTGTAAAGTGGGGAGAAAATTTTGCAAACTGAAAGTGACAGTATTTTTATATTATATTGCACGCTTTCTAAATATCTTATGATATGACCCCTTTAAGTGTTGGTTTAATTTAAGTACAGTGGAAGAAAATTGAGAACAAATGTGAAGAGAAGGGTGTTTTAGAGCAAAGCGAGTTGAGGGAGAACTTCAGGGCAGCGTAAGTTAGATGAACTGTGAAGTGTGAAAACAAGAATAAAACTTTGTAAAGGAAAACCGTAGGTTTTAACTAATCAGTAAATGCTCGTTTTATTTTCTGATATAGGCATATATAATCTGCTGTTATGCAGTTCTGAGAGACTTCTCTAAGGAACTCTTCTAGACAAGAAACAATTCTTAAAAAATAAAAACTTTCCATTTTATAATTTCCACCAAACATTCGACATTCTACTAGGTTTCCTTTGTCAGTTCCTCCTCAGTGATCGATCAAACAGAATTCGCCAAACTGTCTTGTGACTGGAACAGTTGAGTTGAACTTGGTTACACTATTACCTGTGTTGTGAAGAAGAGTGACCAAAGTGATGGAACAGCTGTGACTGGTCAGAAAATGATCTTCCTTCAGCTTGCAGCCCCAATTATGAACATCGTCTCAATAGAAAATACAATAATCATCCAAAATAAAAATGTGTTTTAATGTATATAGACAATATATAAAAATTGTAATGCTTTATGGCACATAACACTTTTTTGGTTTGTTTCTCTTTGAAACTATAACATCTATATGTGACGCCCCCAATTGTTGGTTCTTCACAATTGATGACACTAATGTTGCTTCTGCATGTGTAAATGCATTAAAGGGAATGGTGGTTCCACTAGACCGATAGAGGGCGCTGTGAGAGTGCAGTGTGTTGCAAGGCGTCTGTTGGGTTGCTGGTCATAACCCAGCAAGACGAGAGCTGATGACACGCACATTTGGTCCTGTCTTTATTACACCATTCCACAGGTTGCTGGGGAACACTTAACTGTCAGCTGATGCAGCAGCCCTGTACCCGCTACAGTTCTTGGGGGCTCGTCCGGGATCAGCGCCACCTGCTGGAGGAGTGGAGCTCATTCGAAAGAATCCGAAGATCAGCGTGCCGTGGATCCCTGCATGGAACCCTTGCCGTCGTTTGAGTGTCGTTAACGGCGGTTCGGAGGTTGATACGATGGCAAATGAGAGAAGAAATTTGGTGAGAGAGATCAGGAAAGCACTCTGTGAATTGCCTGCTGATGAACTCTTCCTTATCGCTAAGAACATTGAACAAATCGACGAGAGGGAAGAATCACAAGTAGAACTGGGGAATGACGAGGATGTTTTGACTTTGTGAGTGGGTTTTGTGCTGTAAGAGCCTTATGGGAAGGGAAGATGAGGGTATGTCTGTGTTACTTGATCTAAGAGATAAAATTTCACAGATTACTCAGTTCCAGCACAGGGCAGCCCAAAAAGATAAAACCTATGGTAAGAGTACAGGACAAGCTCAGGGTCATCTTGATCACACAACACCTGACACAAACACAACTACTAGTCATACACACACACACGCAGCAGACACTGAATATCAACAGATGTTAAAGATGTACGAGGAGCTTGGCAGAAAGATTCAAGCTACGAATCCCTACGCTGTGTCTCCACCATCCAGCGCTTTCCCACTTCCTTTTCAGACTTCCACAACTCCAGGCAGTGTAGAGGACCAGATGTTCAGGAGGGAACTTCCATATCTCTCACGAAGGGAGTTTAGAGTTCATGGAGGTCAAATCGGTGACTCTACCTCTGAGATTAGCTTCAATAGCTTATGCAGACAAATCGAAGAGGGGCTACACGAACAGTTTAGTGAGAGTGAGATCATCAGAGGGGTGCTAAAGATCACTAAACCTGGTCACTTCAAGGAGATGTTAATGGAAAAGGAGGATTTGACGGTACAAGAGTTGAAAGGACTGCTGCAGTCTCACTTAGGTGATAAGAGTAGCACGGAACTGTTCCAAAACTTGATGTGTGCACGTCAAGGGGAAAATGAAAATCCGCAGCAATTCCTTTATCGTGTCATTGGCCTTAAACAAAAGATCCAGTTTGCTTCTAAACACAGCACTGCTGATATAAGGTATGATGCTAAGACCATACAAGAAGTATTTCTTCACACTGTCTACCAGGGTTTGGGGCCTAAGCACAGTGAGCTTCGTCGTGAGTTTAAACAACTGGTTGCTGCTGGAGACGTAACCGATGACATGCTTCTGAGGCGGCTTGTAAAGGTTACAGGTGAGGAAGAGGAAAGACAGCGTCGGCTGCAATCACTTCCACGACCTAAGGTTACTCATGCTCGGAGTGCCCAGATTGAAGGGGTTTCAGAAGTTAAGGCAGCAGCTGCAACTACGGAACAGACTGATAAAGAGATTCGCAAACTTATCACCCAAGTAGAAGCCCTGACGAATGTAGTCAATTCACTGCAACAGGCTAAGGAGAAAGAGCAGCAGTGTCAATGTATGGCCAAAGTACCTGAAAAGAGGAGAAGATCAGGTTGTCCCAACTGTATCAAGCAAGGGAAAGAGCAGACCTGCAGCCACTGTTTCTTTTGTGGCGAGGAGGGTCACCGGGCTGTTGGCTGCCTCAACAGACAAAAAGGTCGGTGCCCAACGTCAGGCCAAAGAGTACAACGCAGACAGCAGTCCCCGATTCAGAGTCATCCTGCCGGAATTATACAGTTAATGCTGGGTCATGGAATCACACGGGCAGGACTGCAAGAAAACTTCAGACAAGACAACCTGAGGATTCAGGTGAAAAGACTGTCCAGTTTGTTGGGAAGAAGTGTCTACTGGAAGGAGAAATTGGAGGTCATCACGTAAGCATGCTTCTCGACACTGGAGCACAGGTTAGCATTATCGACCAAGACTGGAGGAAAAAGTACCTGCCGACACATGATGTCCAGCCTTTATCTGAAATAGTGGGACCCAGTGCTGGTCTGGAGGTGTCCGCAATCAATGGGGAAATAATCCCATTTAGTGGATGGGTCGAAGCTACAGTAAGCTTATCTGGACATCATGGGACTCGCTACTCCATCCAAGTCCCATTTCTGGTCAGTCAGTTACAGTTGGAGAGGCCTCTGTTGGGGTTTAATGTTATCTCAGAGCTAATTACAGGACCTCGCGATAGTGAAGGCGTTCTGACTACCTTGCATTCCCTTATGAGTAGCACCGGAAATACACAAGATGATCTGGTTGAAGTGTCGGTTGGTTTCATCCGTGCAGATAAAGCATCTACGGACACAGCTCGGGTGAGGTAGGGCCGCAGAGTGTCACCATTCGGTCTGGTCAGATCGCCAATGTAAAATGTAGGGTACCTCCTAATTTCAAGAATGTTGACCCCACAGTCCTGTTTGAGCCCAGTGAAGAAACCTCACCTCTAGCACATCTTGACCTTGGAGAAGGGCTGATTGAAGTTCACAAAGGGGGGCAGTCATATGTAAGAGTCCCAGTTGGGAATCACACCAAACATGATGTGACCATTCCAAAAAGAACTATACTTGGGGAAATAGCAGCCATTGCCAAGATTATACAGACAGACGAAGTTGAATCGAATGACCCACGGGAGACTACTTCATCCCAGCCAACAGAGTCGGAGGATGGCGACCTACTGTGGCATCCTCCTGTAGATTTGAGTCACCTGAAATCAAGTGATCAAACCGTGGTGAGACAACTACTTTATGAAGAGTCGGCTGTGTTTGCACGTAACGAAAACGACATTGGGAACATTCCCAGCCTACAAATGACGCTGAGTTTAAAGGATGATATCCCGGTGCAGAAGGCCTACACTTCTATACCCAAGCCACTCTTAAAAGAAGTAAAAGAGTATGTTCAGGACTTGCTTGCTAAGGGTTGGATAGTAAAATCTCGTTCGCCCTATGCTGCGCCAGTAGTGTGCATTCGAAAAAAAGATGGCACACTGCGATTATGTGTAGACTACCGACAGCTTAACAGGAAGACTGTTCCCGATCGTCATCCTCTACCAAGAATTCAGGATCTCATGAACACCTTGGGTGGTTATCGCTGGTTCTCCATACTTGACCAGGGAAAGGCTTATCATCAGGGGTTTATGGCCGAAGGGTCGAGGCACTTGACAGCGTTTGTGACCCCTTGGGGCCTATTTGAATGGGTAAGGATACCCTTTGGCCTATCAATGCCCCTGCCGCTTTCAGCGGAGTATGGAAGAAATGTTAGAGTCCATTCGTGATGAGTCTTGCCTGCCCTACCTGGATGATGTTCTGTGCTTTGCCAAATCCTTTGAAGAGCATGTAGAGAAATTGCGTTGTGTTCAAAGTCCTTGACAGCATGGAGTCAAACTGCGTCCAGCGAAGTGTGAGTTGTTTAAGCAAGAGGTACGGTACCTGGGTCGTCTTGTGTCAGCAGAGGGAGTAAGAGTGGATCCAAAAGATCTGGAGGCTGTGAGAGTACTCCGTGATAAAACACCTCAGAACGTTGGAGAAGTTCGCCGTCTTGTAGGCTTCCTCAGTTACTACAGAAGTTACATTCAAGATTTTGCTAGGTTAGCTAAACCTATTTATGAGCTGCTTCAGGCTAACACAGCAGAAACTCCATCACAGGTAGGAAGGAAGAAGGAAAGGAAGAGGGGTCCACAGCTGCCATCTCGACATCCGGTTGTGTGGGAAGACAAACACCAGCAGAGCTTGGACATACTCATTGATATGCTCACCAACCCGCCTGTGCTTGCGTACCTGACTTGATTCCCGTTTGTACTGCACACTGATGCTTGAAGCAAGGATTAGGGGCAGTACTTTATCAGAGGCAAGAAGGAGATTACAGGTCATTGCATACGGTTCGAGGGCATTGTCGCCTGCTGAGAAGAACTACAGACTCCATTCCGCAAGCTGGAATTTCTCGCATAAGTGGGCGGTGTGCGAAAAGTTTTGTGACTATCTTTTCTATGCCCCGTATTTCACAATTTACACCGACAATAACCCTCTCACTTATGTGATGAGTTCCGCTAAGTTAAATGCAGCAGGTTACCGTTGGGTTGGGGAACTTGCAGATTTCCGATTTGAGATCCGATACCGTCCGGTAAGAGTAACAATGATGCAGACATGTTGTCACGTTGTCCCTTGGACATGGACCGATACATCAGTGAGTGCACAGAGGGCCTGTCACAAAGTGCCGTCCAAGCAACCTGGGAGGGTAACATGATGTCCAAGAACAGAGATGTAGCCTGGATAGCAGCTCTAAACTTGACAGCGCTAGACACAGTGACTCTCCATGACCAGTTTGCACCGGTCATCAGTCTTGATGAATTAAGTAGAGCGCAGCGGAAGATCGGATGATTGGGCCAGTAATAGAACTAAAGGAAGCGGGTAAGAAAGTGACCCCTGATGTTCGAGCACGGCAGCTAGTGACGCAATGAAGCTGTTAAGAGAATGGCACAAGCTGGTCCTAGAAAACAACATTCTGTATAGGAGAACAATGCAAAGGCGACAGCTGGTTTTACCAAAGTATCGACAGATGGTCCTGCAGCAGCTGCATAACCACATGAATCATGTTGGAACAGAGAAAGTACTACAGTTGGTTCGAGAGAGGTTCTACTGGCCTGGGATGCGGAAGAGTGTGGAGGAGTATGTGACCCGTCGGTGTCCATGCATAACCCAGAAACAGCCTGTAACGCATGGGCATGCACCAATGGGAGGAATCATCTCAAGCGCACCCTTGGAATTGGTGTGTATTGATTACTTGCATCTAGAGGCCAGTCACGGAGGATATGAGTACATCCTTATGGTAATTGACCACTTCACCAGATTTGCTCAGGCCTATCCTACCCGGAACAAATCTGGGAAGACCGCAGCTGATAAAATATTCAACGACTTCATACCTCGTTTGGGTTTCCGCAAAACTACACCATGACCAGGGGCGTGAGTTTGAAAACTCCCTCTTCCACACCCTGCAGAAGCTCTCTGGGATTGGACACTCCAGGACTACTCCATACCACCCTCAAGGTAATCCTGTAGAGAGACTGAACCGAACCTTGCTTCAGATGCTGCGGACGCTGACCGAAAAGGACAAACAGAACTGGAAGGAACACCTGCCGAAGGCGATCCATGCCTACAATTGCACCAAACATGAGTCGACGGGATACTCTCCTTTCTACTTGATGTATGGTCGTCATCCGCGACTCCCCATTGACTTATTGTTTGGGCTAGTGCAGGAAGATGGATTCACCTCCCCACGAGAGTATGCTGAACGCTGGGCCGATCGGATGGCTGAAGCCTATAGGATTGCAGCACAGAGTAGTAAGCAGAGGAGTCTGCGTAATAAGGAATACTACGATCAGAAAGCCAGCTGTATCATCCTAAGACCTGGAGACCGTGTCTTGGTGAGGAGTTTGAGTCAGAGAGGTGGCCCAGGTAAGCTGCGCTCTTACTGGGAGCCCACCATCTATGTGGTAAAGGAGCAGTTAGGTGACAACTTTGTATACAAAGTGCACCCTGAAAAGGATGAACGCAAGATCAGAACACTGCACCGAAACCACCTTCTACTTGTGAATGACTTGCCAACACCAGAGAGCCTGGATCCAAGAAGACAGGAGGTCTCTAAAAGAGGAAATGTTAGGACAAGAGAACATCCGAAGAGGAAGGTGACACAAATGGACGAGGCAGGAGAAGATGAAGAGTCTAGCTCTGACGGAGGGGAAGAATACTACTGGAGAAGAATAAGTTATCCAAAACATTCAGGATGTGAAGGAGAGGATCCAGAAAGTGGGCTACCCCAGAGAGGACTCAAAGGACTCGACACCATGGAAAAAGATGATCTGCCGAGGGCTGGTACAAGAGGGACTTTAGGACAATTACCGACAGAACCAGAGTACATACCTCATGATGCTGACCTGACAACAAATAATTCGCTACCTGAGGAGTGTCAAGAGCCAGAACAAGGCATGGAATCAGAGAGTGAAGGTCCACAAGAGGAGCAGACCATTGAGTATCCGGAGGAAGAGACATCTCAGTGGGAACCCTACGGAACAAGCAGACGGTCATGCAGAGAAAGAAGACCTGCTCAAAGAATGACTTACCCATTCCTTGGACAACCCACATTTCAAACATTCCCTACATTAAACACAATAACAGCCAACCCAATGCAATCACTACCATTGACACCCACATCGGCACATACATGGTTAGGCCATGTCAGTAATCCATATCAAGTAATGCCAATTACAGTTATGGTTCCAAGTTATTAAATATCTATATAAGCATATAAGAAAAGTTAAGAGTTTCACCTTCTGTGATGGGAGAGTGTGACGCCCCCAATTGTTGGTTCTTCACAATTGATGACACTAATGTTGCTTCTGCATGTGTAAATGCATTAAAGGGAATGGTGGTTCCACTAGACCGATAGAGGGCGCTGTGAGAGTGCAGTGTGTTGCAAGGCGTCTGTTGGGTTGCTGGTCATAACCCAGCAAGACGAGAGCTGATCACACACATTTGGTCCTGTCTTTATTACACCATTCCACAGGTTAGTCGACTGTTTAATGTTTTAGTCTTTATGGATGTTGAAAGAATACATGTTAATGCATATCAAGTGCTTTAAATCGACTTGTTTTGATAAAGTTTTGCATGGTTAATCATTAATTGAAATCGCGCTGTAAATCCGCGATTGAAAGAGATGTGTGGCCTGTGATAGGGGTTGCTGAAGGTGAATATGCTTTGATGTGTTCATATATCAGTTCCTATAATGTTTAGTTTACTTTAAAAATTAATGTGAGTGATCTAAAATGGGTAAAACATTCAGAGAATGTCTTATTTGAACGTGTATTTGATACAGTCGAATTGAGGAGAAACTCAGAGCCATGTGACACCAAGTAGCATGTGAATATGTAAATGAGTAAAACTGCAATTGGTTGATGGACAGATCTTCATGAAAATGCGGTGTATTCACAAGAAAGAGACTGAAACCATGGACATTTGCATAAGAGAGAAAAGAAAAAGCAATTTATTGTTATATAATGCATTTGTTTTGTCAGTTGTGTTTGTTCTGATGTGAACATCGTTTGAGAAATAGATAACCCAGCAAGACGAGAGCTGATCACACGCACATTTGGTCCTGTCTTTATTACACCATTCCACAGGTTGCTGGGGAACACTTAACTGTCAGCTGATGCAGCAGCCCTGTACCCGCTACATATATATCCTGCATATAGGCCTACACCAAAATTCATTGTTTGGTTATTTTATCTCTTTTGAAATGTCAGTGTCAATCAGTTTTCTGTGGTTGTCTAATCCAAAATACAATCATTAAATTACATTACATTTATTCATTTAGCAAATGCTTTTATCCAAAACAACTTACAATTGAAGAACAGATTGCAACCGAAGCATCAGTTAAAGATTGTCTCCTGCATGAATTCACATAACTGGTGAAAAATAAACTTTTTTTCTACTCTATCTGATTCTGTGTAAAGTGATATTATAATTACATTTGTTTAATTGTTTCACATGTATTATATTATTTTAATATGTGAATGTGTGGGCCCAATTCCTTTCTCTTTTTTCTTTGTCACAATTTATTTCAGATGAACATTTGTGAAAAAAAAGTCACTATGGTCTGGAAGACAGTCACTTCCTTCTCAACTTACCATCATCTTTTTTCTTCACTCAAATGAGTAAAAAAAAAAAAAACAATGTCAAATTTTCCCCTCTTTATCTATCTAATAAACTAATTGTTTCAACAACAACAAAAAAAATGTTAGGTTAGGTTTAATTAGCTGCATTCAAGAAAAATATACAGTAATAAAAGCTTTACACTTAAAGGGTTAGTTAAGCTAAAAATTAAAATTGTCATAATTTAACCTTATGTTGTTCCAAACCTTTATGACAAGAAGATATTTTGAATGTATGATATGACATCTAATGATGTTTTCAGTCTACAAGGAAGTGGATAACAGTTTGTCATCATATATAGTATTTATAGTTTATATAATAGCCATGTGTTCAGGGGTGCAAACTTGTCACCTTCGCGAAATTCGCCGTTTTCACCTTGAAATAGGTCATTCACGTGAATCGTGTAGATCTGTAAAAAAAAATTAAAATGGGGGGGTCGTATCTGCGCGTCATCTGTGTCACATCACCTGTAGCGTTTTTTCCCCCTGTTGGAAAAGGAATGGACCCGCCCTACTCTGCCTCTGATTGGCTTACCTTAATGTTCTTTCCCTCAACCAACCAATCTCACTCCTGAAGCATAACTTTTAGACGCTGCAGGCAAATGTCCATATTTCCAGAGGCTATGTAATATGTGAAGGAACAAGCTAACGGCAAGCAACTTATTTTTGAAGTAATTGGGCTATGTTGGTGGTTAGATTAGCCTGTTTGTAGCTAGCTGCACGAGTTGACGAGTTTGCACCCCTGGTGTTAAAAAAAGTCAAAAACAATGCTACAATGAAAGCATTGTTTTTGCCACATTGATGTTGTTTCACACGTGGCTATTCTATGATTACAAACTGTTATCAACTTCCTTGTAGATTTAAAACATCATTAGCTGTCTATGCATGTAAGCAATTTACACCAAATTGTTTTGCTCTTTTTTTTTTTTTTTTGTAACTTCTTTTATGGAACTTCTCTAGGAATTTATAGTTTGGCTTGCAATGAATCTGCGAACTGAAAACTGAACATTTTATCTTGCATAAATATCCCCAGATTGTTGTTATTCATGCAGAGGCATTGTGTTTACATACAATATTGCCAAATCATTATACACAAAACAAATAGTGATAAGACATTGTCAATGTGGCTGTGGCATATCACCCTGCAGCCCAAGACTGGTTGCCCACTGAAGCTAAACAGGGTTGAGCCACAGTCTCTGCTCTCCACCCTGTAGCTAGTGTGTGGTGAGTGCACTGGCGCCGTTGTACTGTGGATGCTGCACACTGGTGGTGGTTGAGGAGAGACTCCCTAATGATTGTCAAGCGCTTTGGGTGTACGGCAATACACAAAGCGCTATATAAATGCCTCATTCATTCACATTGTAACAGTATAACAAATAAAAAATGATATGTATGTACAGTATCTCACAGAAGTGAGTACACCCCTCACATTTTTGTAAATATTTTATATCTTTTCATGTGACAACACTGAAGAAATGACACTTTGCTACAATGTAAAGTAGTGAGTGTACAGCTTGTATAACAGTGTAAATTTTGCTGTCCCCTCAAAATAACTCAACACACAGCCATTAATGTCTAAACTGCTGGCCACAAAAGTGAGTACGCCCCAAAGTGAAAATGTCCAAATTGGGCCCAAAGTGTCAATATTTTGTGTGGCCACCATTATTTTCCAGTACTGCCTTAACCCTCTTGGGCATGGAGTTCATCAGAGCTTCACAGGTTGCCACTGGAGTCCTCTTCCACTCCTTCATGACGACATCACGGAGCTGGTGGATGTTAGAGACCTTGCGCTCCTCCACCTTCCGTTTGAGGATGCCCCACAGATGCTCAGTAGGGTTTAGGTCTGGAGACATGCTTGGCCAGTCCATGACTTTTACCCTCAGCTTCTTTAGCAAGGCAGTGGTCGTCTTGGAGGTGTGTTTGGGGTTGTTACCATGTTGGAATACTGTCCTGCGGCCAGTCTCCGAAGGGAGGGCATCATCTTCTGCTTCAGTATGTCACTGTACATGTTGGCATTCATGGTTCCCTCAATGAACTGTAGCTCCCCAGTGCCGGCAGCACTCATGCAGCTCCAGACCATGACACTCCCACCGCCATGCTTGACTGTTGGCAAGACACACTTGTCTTTGTACTCCTCACCTGGTTGCCGCCACACACGCTTGACACCATCTGAACCAAATAAGTTTATCTTGGTCTCATCAGATCAGAGGGCATGGTTCCAGTAATCCATGTCCTTAGTCTGCTTGTCTTCAGCAAACTGTTGGGGGCTTTCTTGTGCATCATCTTTAGAAGAGACTTCCTTCTGGGACGACAGCCATGCAGACCGATTTGATGCAGTTTGTGGCGTATGGTCTGAGCACTGACAGGCTGACCCCCCCACCCCTTCAACCTCTGCAGCAATACTGGCAGCACTCATACGTCTATTTCCCAAACACAACCTCTGGATATGACGCTGAGCATGTGCACTCAACTTCTTTGGTCGACCATGGCGCGGCCTGTTCTGAGTGGAACCGGTCCTGTTAAACCGCTGTATGGTCTTGGCCACCATGCTGCAGCTCAGTTTCAGGGTCTTGGCAATCTTCTTATAGCCTACGCCATCTTTATGTAGAGAAACAATTCCTTTTTTTCAGATCCTCAGAGAGTTCTTTGCCATGAGTTGCCATGTTGAACTTCCAGTGACCAGTATGAGAGAGTGAGAGAGATAACACAAAATGTAACACACCTGCTCCCCATTCACACCTGAGACCTTGTAACACTAACAAGTCACATGACACCGGGGAGAGAAAATGGCTAATTGGGCCCAATTTGGACATTTTCACTTAGGGGTGTACTCATTTATGTGGCCAGTGGTTTAGACATTAATGGCTGTGTGTTGAGTTATTTTGAGGGGACAGCAAATGTACACTGTTATACAAGCTGTACACTCACTACTTCACATTGTAGCAAAGTGTCATTTCTTCAGTATAGTAACATGAAAACATATAATAAATTATTTACAAAAATGTGAGGGGTGTACTCACTTCTGTGAGATACTGTATCTATCTGTCAGAGATGGGCAGTATTTTAATTAAATGTATTTGAAATACGTATTTAATTACTAATTTGTATTTTGCTGGACAAAAAAAAAATCAAAAGTAATTTGTAATTAAATATTTTGAGAGACAGTATTTTGTATAATCAAGTAGTTAATTTTATTCTCAGATAACACAATATCTTTCTTCACAAAAATGTATTTATTTAACACACCATGCTTGTTAAATATTTTTTTTTATTTTATTTTGTATATTGTGTTCTTTCAAAAAAATGTTATATTATTATTTTCTATTTAATTATTCTATTTTTTTAATCTGTCTCTTGTCTTGTCACTGTCATTCTGTTTGTGCTGTGGAAGCCTCTGTCAACATAACAAATTCCTTGTATGAGTAAACATACCTGGCAATAAAGCTCTTTCTTTCTTTCTTTCTTTCTTTGACATCCTGTTGGATCTGGGTTAGTTAGAACGGTAGGAAAAACATCATTAATAATCCATGCCATTAAGTGTATCATTAAGTAATCCATTTTTCCAAAGTAATCCTCACAAGGGGGAAAGATATATGAAGGGACCCTCTGCATCAGCAAGAAGTCTCTCACATTCTTTACTATTAAGTTTAACAAAAAGAAGAAGAAAGTCAAGAAAATCAGAGATCAGGATCAACATGTTGTTCTTGACTGAGCTAAAACTGAAAACAAATGTCTACCTATTCATTTTGAGGAAAACAAAAGATGCTACACCAGATAATAACAAACCAGACTGCAGTAAAGCAATAGCAAATACAAGCTTTTGAGGAGCTGTTTCATGTCTAGACACATGACCTGCAGAAGTGTGATGTCTGGATGTTACTTTTTAGCTTTGCTCATTTAATTTTTATCAAACCACTGTTAAAATGGAATTGTCTGCTCATTTTCATAAATGACACACATGTATACACATGTACACGCGCATACACACACATACAAAGACACATTGTTTTCTATATGCTTTTGCCTCATTTATTCAGTCATTTAATAAATGAAGAATGCAATTAACAATAAAATTGTCTGGTTTTAAAATCACTATTTCTTACATAATAATATTATCATGATAAATTACAAAAAAATATTGAAGAAACAATCCAAACCACTGTAGGCCGCAGGTTTGTTATTCTATTTTATGGTAATGAAATAAGTTGTACACATTCTGTCTCACTTACTTCTTCCTAAACCTCAGCAGATGAATACAAAGTACAGTAACGTAGTAAATAAACTAATATAAGGTATGAGGTTGGTTAAGTAAACCTGTGTAAGCTCATTGTTGGCTCTCTGCTATGCCAAAAGACAACTCAGACTTACTTTTTTATATATAAAATGTCTATTTGTCAGACATGATCACAAATTACAGGTTTAATTTGATCACAAATAACAGGAGTTTAAAGATCAACTCCTATGAATTCAAGTAACTGGTAAAATAATAACAACAATAATAATCATCTTTATATATTATTTATATACATATACAATGTGTGGGTCCACTTTGTGTTATGTGTTATTTCCTATTAATAAAGTGTGAGAATAAGGGTCTATGGTCTGGAAACTGTTAGTCACTTCCTTCTCAACATACGCCTTGCAAGTTCTCCACAGCTGAGATCAATTATAAGAAGCAGGTCAAGAGTAAAACGTCAGCAAGAGCATGTTATTCTTGTCTGTGATCAAATAAAAAATTAATAATAATAATAACAACAACAACAACACTACATCAGATAATAACAAACCAGACAGAAATAATAGCCTAATCATTACTCCTTTTAAAGAACTGTTTCAAATCTGGACTCATGAACTGGAAAACTGTGACCTGAATGTTGCTTTTTTTTTTTTAGCTTTGATCATTTTGTTTTTATTAAACCATTTTTAAAATGTAAGTAAAATGAGGATGTTTGCTCATATTTATGAAGGACACTCATACTTTCTAAATGCTTTTGCCTCATAAATTATGTAAATTTTTAAATAAAGATTGCAATTGAAATTAAACATACTTTTACGCTGACTTTAAAATCTTTCTTTCTTATGTAATATTATTGTCCCGATGATAAATTATATGATTACTGTTGAGTCAGATGACCCAATAAATGCGCAATTCCCTGATCAATTCTCAATTGGGAACAGTAACAATGAACCAGGTATTTTGATGATCTCCTTGTCCAAGGAATCCAAAACGAATGGAACCGCAAAGTCAAAAAACAAAAGAAGACGGACAAGCGCAGGCGGAAGCAGAATGGAGTTGGAACATCAGAAGATCATCTTTAAAATAAGAGGAATAATCCGACTAAGAAAACGGGAGCATATCAATAAGAAAATAATGAGATTGCTAAAGGAAATTATTACTTTGAGTAATTTTCATTTTGAATTAGAATCGTTAACAAAAGATCTAAAAACTTTAAGACTATAGACTTCTGCCCTAAAATCCAAAAAGTATTAGCTGCAGTTTGAGCATACATTCTGTCATGAAAAGAACAGGTGTTGCTCAACTTGTAGACAAATACATATACACTCACCGGCCACTTTCAATTGCTTGGTAACACAAATTGCTAATCAGCCAATCACATGGCAGCAACTCAATGCATTTAGGCATCTAGATGTGGTGAAGACGACTTGCTGAAGTTCAAACCAAGCATCAGAATGGGGAAGAAAGGGGATTTAAGTAACTTTGAACGTGGAATGGTTGTTGGTGCCAGACAGGCTGGTCTGAGTATTTCAAAAACTGCTGATCTACTGGGATTTTCATGCACAACCATCTCTAGGGTTTACAGAGAATGGTCCGAAAAAGAGAAAATATCCAGTGAGCGGCAGTTGTGTGGACGAAAATACCTTGTTGATGTCAGAGGTCAGAGGAGAATGGGCAGACTGGTTAGAGATGATAGAAAGGCAACAGTAACTCAAATAACCACTTGTTACAACCAAGGTATGCAGAATACCGTCTTTGAACGCACAACACGTCGAACCCTGAAGCAGATGGGCTACAGCAGCAGAAGACCACACCCGGTCATATGGAATGACCAAGTATACAATATGGAAGACCAAGACCGCTCCTGTCAGCTAAGAACAGGAAACGGAGGCTACAATTCGCACGGGCTCACCAAAATTGGACAATAGAAGATTGGAAAAACGTTGCCTGGTCTGATGAGTCTCGATTTCTGCTGCGACATTCAGATGGTATGGTCAGAATTTGGCGTAAAGAACATGAAAGCATGGATCCATCCTGCCTTGTCACAACGGTTCAGGCTGGTGGTGGTGGTGTAATGGTGTGGGGGATATTTTCTTGGCACACTTTGGGCCCCTTAGTACCAATTGAGCATTGTTTAAACGCCACAGCCTACCTGAGTATTGTTGCTGACCATGTCCATCCCTTTGTGACTGCAGTGTACCCATCTTCTGATGGCTACTTCAAGCAGGATAATGCAACAAAGCTCAAATCATCTCAGACTGGTTTCTTGAACATGACAATGAGTTCACTTTGTGTTCATTGAGTTCATTCAAATGGCCTCCACAGTCACCAGATCTCAGTCCAATAGAGCACCTTTGGGATGTGGTGGAACGGGAGATTCACATCACGGATGTGCAGCCGACAAATCTGCAACAACTGCGTGATGCTATCATGTCAATATGGACCAAAATCTCTGAGGAATGTTTCCAACACCTTGTTGGATCTATGCCACGAAGAATTAAGGCAGTTCTGAAGGCAAAAGTCCAACCCGGTACTAGGCAAGGCAAGGCAAGGCAAGTTTATTTATATAGCACATTTCATACACAATGGTAATTCAAAGTGCTTTACATAAAAGGAAGTGAAATAGTCATTAAAAATAATAAGAGATTAAAAATAATAAAAATCACAACAATAAAAACAAAGTGATTTAAAAATTGATTTTAAAAGAATTTAAAACATTTAAGAATAGAAAGTGATTATACATAGTGCAATCAGTTCGGACGTAGCACAGTGCTCATTCAACAAATGCACAGCTAAACAGATGAGTTTTGAGTCTGGATTTAAAAGTGGCTAATGTTTTAGCACATCTGATCTCTTCTGGAAGCTGGTTCCAACTGCGGGCGGCATAATAGCTAAAAGCAGACTCCCCTTGTTTTGTGTGAACCTTTGGTATTTCTAACTGACTCGATCCTAATGATCTGAGTGGTCTGTTAGGTTTATATTCAGTGAGCATATCTCCAATGTATTTAGGTCCTAGGCCATTTAGAGATTTATAAACGAGTAAAAGTACTTTAAAATCAATCCTAAATGTAACTGGAAGCCAGTGTAAGGACCTGAGGACTGGTGTGATATGCTCAAATTTTCTGGTTCTAGTCACAATCCTGGCAGCAGCATTCTGGATGAGCTGCAGCTGTCTAATGGTCTTCTTTGGAAGGCCGGTGAGGAGACCATTACAATAATCCACCCTGCTGGTGATAAAGGCATGAACCAGTTTCTCCAAGTCTTGACTGGAAACAAAACATCTAATTCTTGCAATGTTTTTGAGATGATAGTATGCTGACTTAGTTACTGCTTTGACATGACTACTAAAACTAAGGTCTGTCTCCAGAAACACCCCAAGATTTTTGACTTGGTTTTTAGTTGATTGACCCCTAGAGTCAAGGTATGCATTCACCTTGATAACTTCATCTTTGTTTCCAAATGCAATGACTTCAGTTTTCTCCTTATTTAACTGAAGAAAGTTCTGGGACATCCAACAGTTTATTTCATCAATGCATTGGCAGAGGGAGTCAATGGGGCTGTAGTCATTTGGAGATAAGGCAAGGTAAATCTGCGTATCATCAGCATAGCTGTGATAGGCAATTTGGTTCTTTCTCATTATTTGACTTAGTGGGAGCATATACAGGCTAAACAAGAGCAGTGCAAGAATTGAGCCTTGTGGGACTCCGCATGTCATGGACGTCCACTTAGACTTATGCTCTCCTATACTCACATAATAACCTCTCCTTCTAAGTATGACCTGAACCATTTGAGTACCATCCCAGAAAGCCCGATCCAGTTTTCCAGTCTCTAGAAGTATGTTATGATCAACAGTGTCAAACGCAGCACTAAGATCTAGTAGTACCAGCACTGATATTTTGCCTGAATCAGAATTGAAGCGAATATCATTTATTATCTTAATGAGTGCTGTCTCTGTGCTATGATGTGCTCGGAAACCAGATTGAAAATTGTCCAGGTATCCATTTAAGTTTAAGTGGTTGTTCAGCTGATTAAAAACTACCTTTTCAATAATCTTACCTATGAACGGAAGATTTGATATTGGTCTATAGTTGTTCAACATTGTGTTATCAAGATTGCGCTTTTTCAGAAGGGGCTTAACAACTGCAGTTTTCAGGAGTTTGGAAAAGTCCCAGAAAGAAGTGAAGCGTTCACCACTTCTAAGAGATCTGCTTCTAAACAGTTAAGCACACTTTTGAAAAAAGATGTGGGAAGTGTGTCAAGATAGCAGGTTGATGATTTAAGGTGCTATACTATTTCTTTCAATATTTTGCAATCAATTGCTTCAAAAACAGACATAGTCACTTCTTTTTGAAATTGCGGTCGAATCTGTGTGACCTCTGCAAAAGTAGATATGCCAATCTCCTTTCTGATATTATTGATCTTCTCAGAAAAGAAGGAAGCAAACTCATTGCATTTACTGTCGGAGAGCACTTCACTGGGAATCTGACTTGGGGGGTTCGTCAGTCTCTCCACAGTAGCAAAAAGAGTGCGAGAGTTGTTTAAGTTACTGTTTATAAGGTTTGAGAAGAAGGTCTGTCTAGCTGTGGCTAGTTCCACATTGAAAGCATGAAGGCTGTCTTTATAGATGCTATAGTGAATTTCAAGTTTTGTCTTCCGCCACATCCGCTCAGCTTTTCTGCATTGTCTTTTCATACTCTGAACTGCTGTTGATTTTCTCCATGGTGATTTTTGTCTGCCATTCTTCTTGCAGACCCTTGTCGGAGCAATATCATCAATAACATTCTTAACTTTTGAGTTAAAAGAATCCAGGAGAAGATCAACAGAGTCTGCAGAAATGCTTGGTGTTAAAGATATAGCCTTCATAAATAGCGCACTAGTTTTCTCATCAATGCATCTCTTTCTGACAGAGACAGATCAGTGGTAACGGAGATCAATATATCAAAGAAAATACAGAAGTGATCAGATAGTGCTACATCCTTAACAACAATGGATGAAATGTTTAGACCTTTACTGATGAGTAAATCTAGAGTGTGTCCACGATTGTGTGTGGGTTCATGCACATGCTGGATCAGATCAAAAGTGTTTAAAACAGTAATAATTTCTTTTGCAGTTTTGATTTCTGCATTATCTATGTGAATATTAAAATCCCCTGCAATAGTAAAACAGTCAAACTGTGAGGAAATCATTGATAACAGTTCTGTGAACTCTTCAACAAAGGCTGGAGAGCATTTTGGAGGCCTGTAAATAATGATAAACAGAATGCGTGGAGCACCTTTCAGCACAATACCTAGATATTCAAAGGACAAATACTGACCAAATGACACTTGCTTGCATTGATAAACATCTTTAAATAGAGCAGCTACACCTCCACCTCTCCTAACAGTCCTGCAGACACTTGTAAAGTTAAAGTTAGGAGGGGCTGTTTCATTGAGGACTGTTGCACTGCAGCTGTCTTCAAGCCATGTTTCATTTAGAAACATAAAATCCAGGTTGTTTGTGGTTATAAAATCATTGATCAGAAATGATTTATTTTTTAGTGAGCGAATGTTTAAAAATGCTAACTTGATGGAATTACATTTTGTCTCTACAGCAATCTTAGATTGACGCATTACAGGCCGCAGATTAGATGGGTCAGCCGTACGGCTTGAGAAGGCCTTAGACTGTCTATCACGTGATAAAACAGAAATATAAAAAGCTACAGGCACACTGGGTTCCCGCTTGTTCTGTGAACATTTGTGAGTGTTGCTGCAAATATAGCGGGGACCCGACACATATCACTGAGAGCTGTTATCAGTTGTTTTTGGTTCACCTACAGCCGATGGAGGAGGGTTTGGGCCCTGGCGTTGTGGCAGCGGATGGAGAGCTCTCACAGGAGGAGGAGGGAGAGCTGGGCCTGAAGTCTTTGGTGGTTGTGGGGCCCGCCGTTTTTAGTTGATATCTGGGGCTTGCAGCGAACAGTGGGAGAGTTTGGTCCCAGCATACACCAGTTCCTCCATTTTCTGTGAGAAGCTTAGAAGTGGAGATTCTGGAGAGAGGGATAGTGTGTCTGGCGAGCGGGGCTCTGGCTCTGGTGTTTCCGGTGGCTGTGATATGTTGTCCTGGCTTCCCTGGCTGTTTTCCAGATAGTTGTCCTTGGGTGCTGAGTCTTGGAGCTGTTGTAGTACGTCACAGTCTGTCTGTGATGAGCTGTGTGGGCAGGGCTCAGCCGGGATAGTCTCTGTGAGGAAAGTTTGTTTTGGCTGCGTGGTGTTATCAGTGTCCTTGTGGGATGTGTCAACCATAAGATGACTCTGAGGCTGATATGAAGTCCTGTGGTCACTCATATTCTGTCCAGGTGTGTGTGTGTGCGCCATTGAGGCCGAGTGGATTGGCACACACCACTGAAGGATGACGGAGGGAGAAATAGATATTGGATATAGGACTCTCGCACCAAGTTTGTTTGGGTGGAAGCCGTCCAGTTTAAACAGTTGTCTATGGCCCCAGAAAATATTGAAGTTGTCGATGAAGTTGACTCCTTTTGTACTGCAGGTTCTTTGTAGCCATGTATTCAGCCCAAGCAGCCGTGAAAACATGTTAGTTCCCCTTGCTGGGAGTGGTCCACTGATGAACGACTGAACTTCAAGTCTTTGAAGTGTTTCAAAGAGTTCACTAAAATCCTTCTTAAGCAGTTCTGACTGCTCTTTCCGAATATCGTTCTTCCCCACATGGATGATGATTCGATTTGCAGTCTTGTGCTTCATCAGAATGTTCCGAAGTTCCTTGTTCACATCAGAGACGGTTACTTGAGGAAAGCAGCATGTAGTTGTAGTCCTGCTACTGATGTTTCTGATAATAGAGTTACCCACTATCAGAGTCCTGGGCTTGGCTGCGCTCTGAGCTGAGTGCCGCTGTCTGCTTGACCTTGAGCGCCTGTTAGTAGCGATGTTAGCTGCTGGCTGATACGATCCATGTTTTGTCACATTTGGGGATTCCTCACCAACATTCATTAATGCTTCAAATCGGTTCTCAAGATGTATAGGGGGTTGTAAAATGCCAGTGTTTACAAGTCTTGTCATAGCCGTATCTGGGGTAGAGGATGCTACCGCAGCAATACGAGATACTCGTGACAATCTGATGTCTCGAGTGCCTTTGGGTCTCGCTCCCTGTTTGTGCCATCGATTAGTCTGTTGATCAGCTTGTTCTTCTACACTTTGTATAAACTGTTGAGATTCACTAGATTCACAGGACTCACCGGCTGTATGCCGCGGGGGTCCGTGATGATGATCTGATGTGTGTTCCACCTGTTTTGGAGGTCCAGCAAGTAACTTTGTTTCAAGAACCGCAATCCTTTGTAGAAGTCTGTGGCAGTTCATGCAGCAAGTAGATTCCACAAGGGGCATTTTCTTTCCCGTCTGTTTGAATGTAGGCAGCTGTGTTTTCCCGTCTCCGGAATGTAAACTGCTGGCAGTGGGAGGCAAAGAGTCTTCTTTTTCTAAAAACTGTGTTGTTTGAGCACTGTGCTGATATGCTGAAGATAAAATCTTAGAGAAATCTGAGAAAAGTGCATAAATATGGAGCGAAGCGCAGAGCAATAAGCAGGAGCGTCCGAACAGTAGCGAAGCCGGTACTAGCAAGGTGTACCTAATAAAGTGGCCAGTGAGTGTATGTAATTGTCTATGTTGTACAACGGTTTTGCAAGGAGATGCATTTCACAACATATACTGTTGCAGAATGGAATTTCTAGCTATTATGTTATGTTTTTTTATCTCATAAAAACTACGCCTTTAAAGGGATAGTTCACCCAAAAATGAAAATTCTGTCATTTACTCACCCTCAAGTAGTTTCAAATCTATATTAATTTCTTTGTTCTGCTGAACACAAAGTAAGATATTCTGAAGAATGTGGGAAACAGAGCCGTTCTGGGGCACCATTGACTTCCATAGTATTTTTTTTTTTCCTACTATGGAAGTCAATGGTGCCCCAAAACAGCCTGGTTACAGACTTTCTTCAAAATATCTTATTGTGTGTTTGGCAGAACAAAGAAATTCATACAGGTTTAGAACTACTTGAGGGTGAGTAAATGATGACAGAATTTTCATTTTTGGGTGAACTATCCCTTTAAGAAGTTGCAATTGCTTAGACTAAAGTAGAGATAGACTCGCTTGCTTCTTTGAGAGATGCTGCAATTTTTCGTTTGGACTTCTTTTAATATGAGCTCCTGTAACTGGGTTAAAAGTCACACATCCTGAACATGGCATAGCAGCCAGGCCTCTGCTTACATAGAGAGTCATGTGTGTGTGTGTACGTGCTCACAATGTCTGACAAATATGGAAGTCTGAGAAGGAGGCAAATTTTATGCAGAACTATATGTGACCGTAGACCACAAAACCAGTCTTAAGTGTCAATTTCTCGAAATTGAGATTTATACATCATCTGAAAGCTGAATAAATAAGCTTTCATTGATGTATGGTTTGTTAGGATCGAACAATATTTGGCCGAGATACAACTATTTGAATATCTGGAATCTGAGGGTGCAAAAAAATCTAAACAGCCTATTGAGAAAATCGCCTTTAAAGTTGTCCAAATTAAGTTATTAGCAATGCATATTACTAATCAAAAATGAAGTTTTTATACATTTACGGTAAGAAATGTACAAAATATCTTCATGGAACATGATCTTTACTTAATATCCTAATGATTTTTGGCATAAAAAAAAAGTATCATTTTGACTCATATGTATTTTTGGCTATTGCTACAAATATACCCCAGCGACTTAAGACTGATTTTGTGGTCCAGGGTCACATATAATGTCATGTTTGGAGCACATTAAAACAAGACTCAGAGTGATTAATTATTAATAACTTATTTTCTGAACCTGAAGAAGACGTCTGTCGAGTCCTAAGTAGTCCGGACCTGGCTGAGCTGTGAAATCACAGACGACATCTCTCAATCTAGGAGGTAAGGACAAATCTTCTGATTTGGAATTGGTTTGGAATTTGAAGAGCTCTCATTCTCATCTTTGTCCACAGCATTCAGAGAATTTTGTTGGTGTATGAATAAATTATGTTGTGTAATTCTCCACTAAAAACTACACAATATGTATGAGAAAGATATAGTAATCGAAAATGTATTCACAAAGTAAATGAATACAATTATAAAATGCATGTTACATTGTATCACTTTACTTATACTTTACTTTGTATTCATTTGGTGAAATTTTAAAACAGACTGTAACCCATATAAGAATTTAAATGAGGTCAAATATAATTTATAAGTATAATATTATGTGAGAAAGATAGGTTTTAAAACATGAAGGACACGTGTGTTTATTATGCATTTCAATTTTTATTTAAATGATAGAAATAATGAAGCAAAAGCATAGAAAATGCATTCTATATGTCAGCAGACATCCTCACATTACTGTAGTTTCCACATTGGTTACATAGAAATAAAAGAAGCAAAGCTACAAAGTAACACCAGACACCTGAATTCTGCAGGTCATGCGTCTAGACATGAAACAGCTCCTCAAACGGAATAAAGCTTGAATTTGCCATTGCTTTACTGCAGTCTGGGTTGTTATTATCTGGTATAGCATCATTTTTATTTGGCTCAAAATGAATAGGTAGACATTTATTTTTAATTTTATCACAGCCAAGAATAACATGTTGTTTCTGAACCTTGACTTTCTTGACTTGCTTCTTATCAATGATCTCAACAGTGAAGAATGTGAAAGGCTTCTTGCTGATGCAGAGGTTCCCTCCATACGTCTTTCCTGCTGATGAACACACAGCTTTCACCCTGCTTGCTTCTCTGAAGGGAAGGAATGACTGAATCGGCCTGCCCCAGGTGTTTATTTTGTTAATGAACTTCTGCCATTCTCTTAGCTTTCTTGTATCAGTTGGTGTATCCTTACGTAGGTGGTGTTTCAGGAAAGTGTCATACGAATTCTGGTCCTTCGCTTCAGTGCAGGGCTGAGATGGGTACCACATGTCCAGCTCACTCAGACAAGTGTGGATCACCACAGTCAAGATGATCACGAATGACAGCATTTTCAGGATCTGAGGATGTTTGTATAAATGCAAAAATTTCATTATTTCATAATGTAGATTTGACAGATACTGTTAGCATTAAACTTAAAATCAAGGGGTGAGAACCAGAAGGGCGTAAGTGACATGGAGAAATGGTGAAATGGAGATATATATATATATATATATATATATATATATATCAAATGGCAAAAGTACTGTAATCCATGAGTGTACAAATTTTTATCATAAACAATTGAAATCAGTACACAAAGTGAAAATTTTTGTTTTGGCTCTCCTGTAAAGCTGGTGAAATGTGACTTACGCCTTTCTGGTTCTCACCCCTTGAAATGTATGTATTCAAAATACAGTACAACTTTAAATTGGTTATTTTAAGCAATAATAATTATACCATAAAAACAACAGACTACAAGACAATTATGAAAAACATACCATATTGTGAAAAGTCCTCGTGTCAGATCAGATCAGGTCAGTCAGATGTTTGTCAGTGCTTTGACTCAGGTTCAGGTTTATATAGGTAGGTGTGCTGTGGGGGAAATGATGCTGGCAGTTCGTCCAGAAGGAAGTGGCTAACCATCTTTAAGCTTCTTTAAAACCTGTTAAAAGAAATATTTAACAAATTTGAAACATAATCCCATATAATAACAATCTCACTTTCTCAATAACGGGAAAACAAAGAAGAAACAAATCACACAAAGTATAAAGATGTTGTTTCATTTCTAAGGTGTATCAAAGTCATGCAGCAGAGTTTGAACTGATGCGGTTGCAGACTGAATTGTAGATTGGACTAGCACAGAAAATCAGTTTGTGAGTGACATTTTTAAAGAACTTTGAAAACCAAAAATAAAATTGAGCTAAATAAGAAATAATGCATAATAAATATGATATAAATATGAACTAGATGGGGAAAAAATTATAATTTAGTTGGTAAAAAAAAAGAAAGAAAACTGTGCGTGTGGGGCTGCAAGTTTCTAACCACAACTTGTGACATCTGTGGTCTCTCTTTGAAACTTGTGACTAAGCTCACCTCTTTTCTTTTCTTTTTTATTTTTTTAATTGAAACAGTGTAGATTTAATCCTAATTTTACTATGACTTTTTAATGTGATCGTAGACCTTAATAACATTTTGCACGGATGAACAAAGGTTTCAACAATTACATTCTCAGTCTCACATTGCATTCTCACGACTGACCATAGTATTACTTTGACTCAGTGGAGAAATACACATCATGCTTGAGGTTTGAGGGGCTGAAAACCGTGAGTGTGCACCATCATGTTTTAACACCTGCTTCTAAAAAGGAAAAAAAAGTCTGTGTGACAAAGTATGTCCATGGGTCAAAGTCATGTTATTAATTATTCCATTATTTGTTTTATAAAATTGGTCAGTTATAACTAGAGTTTTATATTTATAAAACTCATTGATCACTTCCATTTATTTTAATTTGTGTATAAGTCTGCACACACATTTATATTTTTCAAATTAAAAATCTCAAGATGACACATTTTAAATGAATTAAGAGTGTATAATAAACAAGATGCTTCACAGATGAAAAATAATTGCCCACTTCCTGATGTCCTTATTACCATTTAATAAACCACACACGAAAGTCAATCAGTAAAGAAGTCAAAAAGTTAACAGCATTAGCTGTTATAAATGTGTACATCAGATATGTAATTACCCCCCATGTCTGATTTTTGTCCTTTATTTAAATACTGTTGTAATATATTATAACTTCCAATACATATCAGAATGAACACAGTATTTCACTAATGTCAAAATATTGATAGCGAGACCTGAAAGTTTAATGCATCTTATAGCAAAAGGCTAATCATTTAATTTTAATAAGCAATATTGTATCCCATTAGGGTTTAAGTTATGTGTAGTGTGCATATGGCATTGCATAGCAAATGAATTGAACTGAGGTGCCCCACTTCCTGTTGACCTACTCTGTCTCATGCAAGACCACCAGCTATATAAGTGATCATATCATCTAGCAGAAGAGAAGATCTGTCTGCATCTGTTGGGACTGTACACTTCTCACAATATGGTAAGGTGCTGTTTCTAATTATGCACTGAATAGATCTGTAGGCTATGTGTCATAAGATAATTTTAAAATAATAGTTAAATGATCAAAGTTGGCTTGGAAATTAGTGGACATTTGTCATTTCTACATGACATTACTATTATTGATTGACTGAATTATTTGATTGAACTTTTTTTGCATTTATACAAACATCTTCAGACCTTGCTGTCCTTTGTGGTCATCTTGACTCTCACACTCCACACTTGTCTGAGTGACCCGGACATGCTGTACCCATCTCGGCCCTGCACTGAAGCAAAGAACAAGAATAGTTACAGCACTTTTCTTGAACGGCATGTACGCAATGACACACCAACTGATCTGAACAAAAAAAACTGGAAGAAGTTCATTAACAGCACCGGCACCTGGAACAGAACGACTCAGTCATTCTTTCCCTTCAGTGAGAAAGACAATGTGGAAGCTGTGTGTTCATCAGGAGGAAAGATGTTTAGGACAAACTTGTGCATCAGCAAGAAGTCTTTTTCCTTCGTCACTGTTAAGATCGACAGTAAGAAGAAAATAATCAAAAGTGTCAACCGTCAAAAACAGCATGTCATTCTTGCCTGTGATGAATTTGACAACAAATGTCTCCCCGATCATTTTGAGGAAAATGCACAACAAAGTAAACCAGATAACAACAAACCAGATTGTTCTCCCATTTCTTTTTATGAGGAAGTGTTTCCCTGGTTGTAATGTAACAGACAAATGACCCACAGAAGTTTTATACATTTTCTTATACTGTGGGTTGATGACATTGATGATGTTGAAAAATAGAAATAAATGTCAAATATATGAAACAACTTTCTTGCTATTATGTTTCAGCAGCAGGCTTTCTTGTTCAGAACACATAAAATTAGTTTCTTTAATTATTTTACTCATATTTTTGACAATTTCACATTCATAAATGGACATATTCTAATAGGAAACCCAACTTTATGTTTGTGATGACTTTGAGCTGTTATTTCAAATTTTTTGTCTGATATATATTTTACTTTTATTTTTGTATTTCTACCTCCCGATCACACCTTGTAGCAGGACGTCCAGTATAAAGTTCTCTGAAGGAGACTGTGCCATCGCTTAGCAGCGTCACTAGTGTCAGGAGAGAGAAACAAGCACATCTTACACATCTACACTGATGCCTCGCAAAGATTTAGGCTTTGTTCTCAATACATAGATTTTACAATGACAATTAAGTTAGAAAATACACAGTTATGGATTTAAAGGGTCATGAACTGAGAAACCAAAATTCCCTTGATCTTTTGTCATATGAGGTCACTGTACCATAAAAACATCTAGCAACTCAAAACTTTGTCGTTAGTCTAAAAACAGCTTATATTAAAGACAGTCTGCCAAAACGACAGCTTTTGGAATGTTCTACTCTATGGTGTAAAAGTGTGGATAAGCACCTCCTCCGCAGAAGGAGATCAATGCCTGCTCTGACATCACTGCCTGTTTAGCCCCGCCCACCAATTCACGAGTGTAGCGTTTACGAGAGAGACGAACGCGCAGGTCTATGCAGAAACCAAATGATAAAAATGGCTGAAGACACTGTGCAGTGCCAAGTCATGGAAAAACAGTGTTTGCATGGCATTCCTTCTGATCCCAACGTAAGGAAAGAGTGAATGCACATTATTTGTAATGTTCTTATTTTTAAGTTCCAGACCATGTCAGTAAGAAATTGGTCCTTTGTTCACTTAATTTTTACCGCAGTTTTGTTTACAAACAAGGCACAATTCAACGCAGGATTTTCGGAAAGATTGAAAAGGAGAGTTGGACTATATTCGTTCCGACAGTAATGTTGCACCACAAGTGTGAGGAACTGTTCTCATTACATGGTCACTATTGCTTTGTCTCTTCTTAAAGATCGTTTAATATGTATTTATTTATATGTAGTTATTTATGCGATTTTGACCTAAATCACAGTAGTGTCCATCTATAAGAAATGTACACTGTCAAACATACACAACTATTAGTCAATCATAGCAGTGGGCGTTTACGTACAATCCACCACGCCCATTCAAACAGAGTTTTGATGAGGGGGGTTAAAAAACAGGACAGAAAATAGCTTATTACTTCTAAATTGTACTGTAATATTGGCTCACCATCAAAACTGAGGGAGCTAAAATGGTTGACGTGTCATAACACGTTTCAGCAATAGAATTGGTCATAGAATTGAAGATTGAAACTAAAAAAGAGAAATACACACCACAAGGGAGCGGGGTAGGGGGACAAAAACAAAACAAAACACGACTTCGTTTAGCTAAAGGAAACGAAAACATACTGTTCAAAAGAAGAATTTCACAAACACCAACACGTAGGTCTGCGGCGCAGTATTTGGGTAAGTATCATCCAATGCCATCTTGCCTATTAACATATCTAGAGTGGCTTGCCTTTCGAAAAAAAAAAACACACGCATGCCACAGACGCCAGCAGGTTTAGCGCATATAGAATGCTATTTTTAGATGACTTCGAGAGAGGACCTCAGCTTTGGAACTGCGTCTGCAAAGCGGAATATTTTTGAAGAACATCTGCCTTTTCTCTTTCTTCACAGCAGGTCTTCAAAATGATTGCTTTTTTGATACTTGTGGCTTTTGTCTTGCCTCAAAGTCACTCAGTGGATCCTAACTCTAAGCCTTGTATGCCAGCGAGGTACAACAACGCTCATAATGTTTTCCTCAAGCGCCATATTCCTGAGGATGTGCCAAAAACGTGGGACAATAACGCTTGGGAAACTTTCCTGAGGAAAATTAAAACGTGTGGCAGACCAACGCAGTCGTTCTTCCGTGCCAGCGAGAAACAGCGAGTGGAAAATGTGTGTACTAAAGCTGGGGGTAAGACCCTGTCCAGTAACCTGTGTATCAGTAAAGAGCAATTCTCCTTTGTAACGGTGCGGATCGATGTCGATGAAGGCGTGTGTGGGATCAGAAACATCCGCAATGAGACCAAATACATCATTCTCGCTTGTGAACAGATAGGAGATGCCTGTCAACCGGTTCATTTCGAAGGAAACCCTAAAAACACAGCGCCAAGCAATAACCAGCTGGACTGCGGTTCTAAAGGGAACTCGGGGACTAAAACTACCGTGATAAATGTGTTTGCTTTCCTGTTGACTTCGGTAGTGATGGTTTACATTTTGTAAGAGTCAAAGCTATATTTGTAATGCTACTTCTAAAAAAAAGCATGTACTTCTTTGTTGTTTTTATAATTGTTTGTTTTTAACATTTGTTACAGTAAAACCATTTTAAAACATAATGTGTTAATATCTGTGCATACAAATAATAGATTGGCATATTGGGAAGCTGTTACCTCAACAACTGAATTATTTAATGGCTGAATGCACCTACCGTATTCCATATGGGCCATGTTTTATTAATGAGCAAAATCGCTTTAAAAAAAAAAAAAAAAAATCCATAGGCCTATGCTTTCTGTGTTTGGAGATTTGCTCCATGGCTCAAATTTGTCTTGCAAGGTTCCTGTGAAACAGGTGGTTCGGTGTTAGGAAGTTAAGGTAGAACAGAAACCATAACCGAGACGACTGAGGTGAAATTAGCTAAGCAGCATTTTAAAATGCAGAAGTGATAGGCTATGTTGTGGTATTGGGGGCACAGAACATTAGTAATATTATTGGGTCATGATCTTTCATAATAGTGGCGCCTGCAGGTGTACGGCTGACCGCTCAGACTGACCTGAGATTTGCCCCACAAACATTTCAGCAGTAAATTATAGGCCCGTGTGTCCCGTATTTCTGTCGATTGAACCAGCCATGCCATTAATAATGAATGTATCAGTCTTTTGCATGCCAAAGTCAATTTCTGCTTATAAACATTAAGTCAAATAGAAAGAGAAAATCGTGCTACACGCACTTTCGTGAGATCGGGTTAGACTACAACAATTAATTTGTAGCCTATTTTACAAATGGGAATACAACGAATTCATGACAATGTTTTACATTCAAGCTACCCGTAAAATTTATAGTGAAAAGTTCTTTAAAATCATCCGGAATGCAATAAAGTAATTTTTAAAGCTGTTTGTAAAGCATTTGCTGCATGGATTAAAAAATAGGCTTATAAATAATTCACATATCAGACAAAATTGCTTTGCAGAAAACCCTTTAAATTTTAAGGAATTAAGAGCAGAGCAACATAAAAATCAGAAAAAAATATAATCGGGCCTGTTTTAGGCTTTTCCTTATTTTTATATTTTAGACGGTGATGAAAAATGACTCGCCATTGGACTTGCCTTTAGAGAGAAATGCATCTTTACTGATTACATAATGAAAGAGTTTTTGTTTTCGATTTGAATTATTTCATTTTAAAGTAGTAATTTAAAGCTTTCTATAGATGTATTTATCATATTTGTGACTCAATTCGTTGAGTTTCGGTTCATCATTGTGAAGCACTCCTATTCAAGACAAGACAGAAAGCGCATCCTCTGTTTTCCTATTTATTTTATAAAAGCACAACATTTTGTTGATATTGTGAGTGCACACAAATAAAAGTAGACCCTTTACAGTTCCGAAAGATGTATTACTCTTACCTTTATGAGCAAAAATTAGGGCCGTATTTTAAGTTATTTCCGCTATCAAGAAAAAAATGCAAGTGACCGCTCTGTCGCCTCCATGTCCTGCAAAGTGCGCTTCAGCTTCCACTCTTCACACAAACGATTAGATATGCACCTAGCACATTTATATAGTTCAAACATTTAAACTAACATTGTGATATGCTTGAACTGTTTATATCTATAGATTTTATTTTAGGCAAGTCTTGATGATTTGAGAAGGCTATCAAATAGGCTATGATCAGCTCACTGTCTGCCGCTGGCCACTTGGTTGTTACTTGAAAAAAACAACAAAAAAAATGTACATTTAACGAACAAACTGCTCCAAACGTTTTTATAAATTAACTTTATAAAAAACGAAACAAAATACAATCACTTTACCATCACATAAGACCTCTGTGCGTATCCTCGGAAGAAATCCTGCAGGCGCCCCTGTTTCATAACATGACATTATTATTAGATTAAGGACTACTGTAACATTTTTTGTAATTGTAACACTAGTTGGGGTAATTTGTAACAATAAGTGTAGCCTAAATAAGAAAAAAAAAAAAAAAACTTTAGGCCTATACAAGCTGAATTATAACATAGACTAGGCTACTAGGGGAGGCCGTTTATGGTTGTAACCACTGATCTATAATAGAGTCATTATATATAGATCAGTGGTTGTAACACACTTTGTTTCAACATCTGTAACTCGCTGAATTTTTGAGCTGGAGTGCTCAAGCGTTTATACAAAGTATACAAAATACCCTTTGTTACAATGTACCCCACTACTGCGGTAGGTTGGAACACATACTGGGGTAAGTTGTAACAGTCAGACAAATGAAGCAAAAACAACAGTCACCTCATAAAGTTTGCTCCAAAAACAGATTTATTGAAACAATCAAAAAGAACAATACAAAACAATGTTGTACTTTCTACACATCCGATCCACTTTCTGTTCGATGCAGGAGTGTGTGTGTGTGTGTGTGTGTATAAATTAGACTACTAGAACAAATCTCCTTAACAGTATTTATGCTTACTGAACACTCAACTCCAGTGTACCTAGGTAAAGAATATGTAGATCTAACAAAAAACTGTGTAAATGTGTGTGTGAGATTGTGACTACGTATGAATTTTCTCAAGGGTGACAAACCAATGCTTTTAACCCTAGAGTGCAGACTTGGTGGATCCAGAAACTGCATAGGGCACATTTTATCCACACTTTCTTTGGCTTTGAGCTTCATATAGAGCTCCAGACAACATGAAAGTTCTCCGTTCTATGTAAGGGAATGCTAAAATGTGTTACAACGTACCCCACTCTTGTCATCCAATGTTTAGTTAGCTGTATTAGCATTATGATTTGAAATTAGCAGTAAGTACTAAGTAAAATATAGTTTTGATATCAAAATCAGTTTTTTCTTTATAAAATCTGCTTATACATATTTATAGCCTTGACAAACATTCATATAAAATCAGGGTGGAAGTGGGTAAATAATTAAATTATTAGGACTCCTTGCTTGTCCCTGATAGGTGGAAATAGGGTTGTTTCAACTCTTCCCATGTTACACCATACCGGATCTCCCCCTACTTGATATTTAAAGATCCAAGTGCATTTATTTTCCTGTTTCATGGGATTGTAGACGTTTTGTAACACACTGTAATTCGAACAGATTTCCATATCTTTTAAACTGTAAATTCCTGGCTGCAATGTGCTCCAGGTGCAATGTGAACAATCGTAAAACTGCACTGTTATTTAAATGCACATGTTTGCCGCCAGGGGTCTCTTGTTCTCCGCATTTTACTCGATTGACTGAACAGAATAAACCTGAACAAAACGTTAAGATTCGTGTTAAGAAGTCATTTTTTCCCCGAACAAATTAATTTTTGAGTAATAGGCTATATATTACCATGTTATAGTATGCTATACTATATTACAAGCTAGTAGCCTGGCAGGTGAGTCGTGAAAGCACTGATTTGTGAACTCCCTCAATAAAGACGGATTTTGTTACCTCACTTTGTCCACGAGATGACACTAGTGCTCATATTTATATCGCACAGCACGAGGCAGTTCATTGTGGCAGTCCCTTTTTTCTCTCAATAAAATTTCCTTAAGCTGATTTTTAAGACTTATGAACATCAGAGTGAGACTTCTATCTACAAAATGTCCTAATATTAATTTTAATCTCAATTGACTCAATTCAGAATACTTTCCCTCTTTTTCCTCACTTCTATTTTAAAGTGTTATGTGTAATTTCTAGCATAAGTAAACCTAATTGCAAAAATAATTGCTTGCATTCAAAATATGCTCATTACCTATTATATAGCACGCAAAACACAATTCATCGTGTGAATAGTATTTGCAAGCAAACAATTCCTTCGACCGACTGCTTCTACTGGGTTTTCAACTTGACATGATTCTGAAGTGTGGACATTTTACTATCGCATAATCACACAGGAGCTGAGGAGCCACCAGGTATTATAGACTTCTTCAGGTTAGGGTGGTTAGGCTAGACAAACAGACTGTTTTCATAGCGCCACAAAGCCACGGTGTTAACACTTTTTCTGGGAAATCAAAAAATCACAGCACCTTTAACCTCTCCTTCACCTCTCCACCCATTAAATCACTTGTTCCCTGGGCTCTCCATGTGCAGTTATTGTAATGTGTTACAGGAATCTGGTCTTTCTTTACAAGAATTCCACCACATTTCCACCCTTTTTCTTTCTCTCATTCACTCCATACTCTTCCTATGGCTTAAGCACACTAAATGTGTTAAGGTTCTACACAGTTTTTAATAATTCTTTTTAAAAATGAATATAAGAATCACTTAAACTATGCACAGTTTTGCTACATTTATATGCTGCATGAGATACATGAGCTGGAAGCATTATATCATTAACATGCTCCAGTCTTCAAGAGAATTTAATGTTCTTTCATTGTGAGACGCCACTGAGCAACTATCAATCAAGCCTTAAGCTCTGGCAAGCTGGCACTTACTTCAGTCAATAGGTCATGACACAAATATGACTTAGGCAAATCAATACATGCACACACCAGGCAGAGCCAGTAAATGTAACAATTGGTTTTGAGGAGAAAGGAGGAAAGAATGAACTGAAAGAATGAGTGAAGAGTGAAAGGCAGGGGGTGTGCTGAGGGTTGGCGGTAGGGTAGAAAAGGGTGGAGTGTTAGAAACCGGGCCTGCACTCAAATTGAACTTTATGGCCAAAAAAAAGCAAGAAAATAAGTGGTTTGCACACAAACTAAGGTGAGAGGCTGGGAAAAGCCTTTTGCGTTTCTTCCCACATGTCTTTCTATTTCTCCTCTCCTTAAGTTATAATTTTATTGTCATAATGCGTATGCCTACTTATCACTTTCACTGTGTTATCAAAACGCTTAAGATGAGCTATAAAAGTGAGGATAACACTGTGAACGGATACTGAAAAAGAGATAACATATTTTTGCTTTCTTGGTGGCACGGCATGTAAAAGCAATGATGAACTGACATGGTGGTACTTGCAGTTCAGAAAGTGACTTATGATTCAGTGTTGATTCAGTAGCCATTCTGTGAGTAAATTTGTGAGAATGTATCGTCAGATTGATACAGTGCCGGAAAGATTTGTAACCCTTCAGGGAAACTATACACTAAAGTAACTGACTCCTACGATTTGTTTGTTCATTAACCATACCAGTGAACCTTTAGAGTACTTTAGGTGAATGAAAGCTACTAAAAGATGTGGGTGGAAGAGTTCATTTATACAGCATTTTGGATCCAAATCAAGGCACGAGGACTCTTAACAAAATAATAGTCTCAGAAATCCCCCACTTAGAGAAAAAAAAAAGAGAGAGAGGAAGAGATCTACCGGTACATTATAATTAAATTTAACTTGGTTACCTCAGCTACACTCTGTTCTTCTTTCTTTTTAAAATAACTTCGGTCAGCTGCCTGTTTTTTCTTGGCAATAGTTGCCAAAAATGTTTGATCAATGACCTTATATTTTATCTAGACTTTACCATACACATTTACTGTTGGTTAAAGAACCTCATTGGTCAATATTTCTGCATTTTTCTAACATGAAAATGACCTTGCAATCTGACTTTCAACCTCCAGGCTAAAACCATCAGGGGAAAATAAACAAGAAACAAATGCTTTGGCACAGAAAGTGGTTAACATGGATGCCTGGTGGGTTAGGAACGAGCCTTTTCATTTAGAGTGCCAGTTTTAACGCACACACTTAACTGCAGCCCCAGATGACTGAGGTTTGTTGAGGTAAAAGAGTTCATTTATGCAGCATTTTGGATCACGGTCAATAAACAAAATTTGAGAACATGCAGTCTGCTATATTGGATTCTGAAATGCCCCAGTTCAGAACAAAGGGAAGAAAGAAAACAGCCTGCATGATGGTTATTGGTGTCATAGGACACCGAGTCAAAGGTCAGGTCAAGTTTAGTGCTGGAGTGGCTGTGGTTTGCCCGAAGTGTGACCAAGAAAAAGATGAACCACATTTACAAGATAATCAATGTGTGTGTTTCCGTTGAGTGTTTTATTCAGATGGAAACAGGATGGAGAACAGGAGACAGTAGGAAGTGATTTTAGTGATAAGAAGCCAGCCAATAATGGGTAGACGAATGTTTAGCTACTGCCTCACCAGTCTGAGACTAATTTGACTAAAGCAGGATAAAGACTGAATTAATGATTAGAGAGAGAGAGCGGATATGTGTGTAAGAGAGGGAGAATAAAGGAGGAGGAAAGGGGGAGATGGAAAGTAGAATGGTTTGATAATGAGCAAAGGGTAGACTGAGACAGAATGAACAACACATGGGGGGAAAAAAGGAGGAACGTGATGTATATAGACGGAGAAAGAAAGAGGAACAGCTTGATTAAAGAAAGCATGTGGTTCATGTTAAGTTTCAGTTGGTAATGATGGATATATAGAGGTAATGAGTCAAATAGTCAAGCATGATCTAGATTTACTTCTTCACCCAAATTAATTTAGCTGCGTTATAAATAAGCTCTTCATCAGATGCATGAGTGAGTGTTTGTGTTAGCAAGATGCGAAAAAAAATCCCATTTTTAATAGTGTTGATGATGAATAAAAGTGGGGGAAAACATTTTTCAAGATATTGTTAATTATTAATTCATAAATAACTAAATAGGTTTTTGTGGAGTGGTATCACTTTACATTTTGCAATGTGAACTTGCCATGTCTTGTCATAAAAAGATCAAATTATTTGAAATATTAAGGGACTTTTTTTGGCATGTTGGTTGCATGACTTGGCTTTATATTAAATATTAAAAACCAGTTAAAATATATTTCTATATTTATTCATGATATAATTTATTTATTATTATGTATAATACCAAACTACCTAAAAAAGTTTTCCCCTTCAAGAATTGAATTTTATTTCATTCTAATTTTTTCTCATGATATCAGGACCATTGTATCACCCTGACATTTTTTACTTTATGTCCCTCAAAAATATCAAAGTTAATTGTATTACAGAAATTAAAGAAATCATAGAAACTGTGTATTCATTTTATTAATGTATTTTTGAATAAATTAACATGAACATCACGTCATTGACCTATTTGTCAGTCAGTGTGTGGGTGGGTGTGTGCAGCTTTGGCTACAATTGTGAGTCAGATGTTCACATTCACAACACATTTGAGAATCAACTTGTGAGGACTTTTGAAGTGGTCTTCACTACTTGAAAGGCGGTTTAGTTCTCAAACTAATAAAGTTGAAAGGATTGTGTGAGGTTTAGGGGTCAATTTTTGAGAAGGTTTTGGGAACATCATATAAAATTCATTGTGTCTATATACCCTTCCTAACATAATAACACAACCAACATATGAGTGTGTGGCGCCGTGGATGAGAGAAGGTGCGACTATGTGTGGTGTTCCAGACGTAAGCGTGTAAACCAGTGTGCTGGTGGCATGTGTTTGGGGTTATGTGAGTCCCTGGAGTGGAGTATCACTTACCCTGCTGAGTTTTTGGCAAGAAGAGTGAGAAGCAGAAAGAGAGAGAGGAAGAGAGGGAGGGAAAGTGAGAGAAATGTAAAATGATTCCTCTTTCAAAGTGCACAGAAATATTTATGCCCTCATTGCCAAGCACCTCTCCTTACTCTCCTCAACTCTCTCTCTCTCTCTGTCTTCTTTGTCCCTCATCCTCTTCTCCATCTTTGCCATTCCCCATTGGGCTTTGATCTCTTTCTCTCACTTATTCTTTCCTCCTTTCACCAGGCCTGAACAAAGTAATAAAAAATGACCTAAGCACAAAAGAACAAAAGATAAGTGGGTGGGAATGAAAATGGGTAAGTTGAAGATGTGTGGTGGGGGGTGAGAACAGAAAAGAGGAGCAAGAGGGTGTTCGGTGTCACGGGCCACCCAGAACTAGCAAGATATTGTAAATGTTTACCAGGAAACATCAATTGCTTTGCTCATTTCCAATTCACCTGTTTCCACACAGCTGGTTTCTCCTCAGGTCAAACATGTGTTTTCATATGCAAGAATGCATTTTAGCTTTGAACATAATTTCTTGATGGTGGGCACAACCCAGTAAGTGGGGTATTTAGATACCATTGATAACTCTTCTCTCTTACTTACAGGCCTGCAGCTAACAAGTTAAAAAGTCAACAAAAACCTACAAAGGCAGAGGACGCCTTAAAGGAGAGATTAGGACGGCGATAAGAAGACAAATAGCTCCATTGATATGAGAGTGTAATGACTATCGTCTGTTGTTGTTGAACGAAGAGGAACATGTGTGGACATGAAGCTATTGTGTGAACACAATCGGCAAGGTGTGTGATGTGTGACGCATCGCCTCGCGCTATCTCTGTCAAGTGCTTGTAATACAAGCGTCGCGCTTTGTCAACATGCAGTGAGCGGCCGCGACCCCACGGGGCTACATTCCTCTCTATACACGGGAAAAGAAAGTCCTACAATATGGAACATCTTTGTGTGGGATGTTTAAACTAATAATCGTAAAACTGAAGTGTGTCGGGAGGCTGTGAGTCAGAAGGTATTGTGAAGCACGGGTGAGTGATTCCGTGTTGCCAGATCTCGCAAGAAAAACAAACAGTTTGGTATGGTTATGAATTATGTAAAAGGAAATTGCTTAATTTCATCAATCAGCATAGAAAACATTAAAAAAACAGACAGCATAAAATACAAATGGCATAAGCTAGGCAAAAATGTGATAAATTATAGAGTTATTTTTCAATAATTATTAGACCTAGGCATATATATTCTTTTACAAATAAAGGCCTAACTAAAATATTTTACATATACAAATGGACACTTAAATAATTAATTATATGAATGTATATATTATACATCATTTATGTATTATTGATAAATAATTCTATACATCTGTGGTGATTGATAATTCCAGTGTGGCTGGAATTGCAGGCTATAAAGCTACTAAATGTGGTCATATTTTATTTTCAAACATAAGTAATAGATCTTAAAAAGGTTAGACGCCATACTTAATTTAACATGGATGAAAACAAGACTTTGTCTTTACAATGTATAAAGGTCCTAGAACACTTAATTTTCACAACTTAATTGTTTTATGAGTTTTTGTCAACTGAACTTTTTTTTTTTTTTTTCTGAAAAAAGTTTCACCAGCTAAACAGTGGATGTGTTGTTAAAAAACAGTAGCCTACAATCTTTTGAATGCACTGTAGGCTACTTTTATTTCTCACAGCCTCATTTTCATTCCTGCCAATAATTAAATAGGGCGTTATGATGACTATCGTAGTACCGTCTATCCCCAAAACTTATACTATACTGTATTCTGTATAAGGCCAAAAACGGGACGATTGTCCATTTTGTAAACCACTTTTCAAAAAATAAATAAAAATAAGCGTTTATAATAAGCGGACATGGCAACACCGGAGTAGCTGCACAGCTCTAGCGGTCCAGACTGTCACCCGGGTAACCCGCGCATTAAAATCTGCAGTTCGCTGTGGCGCGGAAGACCATCCATCAAAAGTAAATGGTTAACGACTTCTTTGTACGACTCACATTCATCATCCAGTCTCCATGGCCCGCGTCTTCATTAGAGACCGAAACTTCGCCTCTCCACCTTTTTACCAAGCCCCTACCCCCCATATGCCCGGCTCTTTTCTTCCGCTTTAACAGCAGGGGTGAGGGGGGGAATAAAGACCCTCGGGGACGCTCCTGCAACCTCCTGGCCTCTGCTAGGTCACCTTTTGTGCCTGCGTCATTCTCTTCACTCGCGCTCTCTCGCTCCCGTCGGGATCTCTGGAATTTGCACCACTGCAGAAGACCCTCCGTGTCTCCCTCAGTCCCAAACGTGGAAGAGGATAACCACAAAGGAGACAGATCCAGTTACAAGAGTTCTGAGTGTGCTGTGATTTGTGCAGGAGAGAAGAGACTGAACTTGACAGAGCTCTGTTTTAACTATTAGCCTGACAAATTATCCTGATTGTTTTATGATCATATTCACATTTGTGTGTCCAACAGTTCCCGGCACACAGCTTGTTTATCTGTCACAGAGAGTGAGACATGTGTAAAACACATCCCATCTTGTTGAATATCTATTCTATTCTATTCTTTAATTTTCCTGTCGCTGTTTTTTTTTTTTTTTTTTTTTATATTGTGTGTAAAACATATAGGCTTAGCCTACATAATGTATTTAACACATCACCAGAGATTTTATTAGCGTCACATTTTTATATTATAGATTTTTATTAGCCTATATATTATAGATTCCTGTATATACCATATTTGTATGTAGCCTAAACAATTTCATTGTCATTTTTGTTTCCCTTTTAATTTCGTTTGTTTCCCTACTGTATAACCTAAGCTTTGACAATATTGTAGGCTAAATGCTGATCAGTGTGTTTAAGTAGCTATAGATATAAATAAAAAGAACATTCTAGCAATACTTTGCAATGTACTTTAAGAAACAAAGTCTTATTCCTTGAAATCTTTCGGGGAAACCGTGCAAATAAATACATTTTTACATAAATCGAGTTCTGGGCGTTTTCAAACGCGCACATGCTTTAAGCTGGGCGTGGTGTGGGCGGGGCAAGACAATCATCTCGAAGTATCATTGGCCCCTTGATTTGACAGGGCAAATAGGAGGTGGAGTTTGTCGCAAAAGGGGTGTGTGCGCTCACGGATTAAACGTGATAACTGGCCCAAATTTTCGGTTCAACCTATTCACCACAGGCTATAACGTTCGGACGAGCTGAATGAAAGTCTGAGACGGGAAGAAAAAGACTTGACATCTTAAGTTTCTCTTGCCAAGGCAGAGAAAGCGTTAGAAGGGTAAAGGAAATAGGAAAATCAGTTTGGCATTATCAGGGAACACTGCTTTCTGAATCAAAGTTGCAGGTACTTTTAAAGGGTGTCAGGTTCAAGGACTTTCACTCAGCCGCGCACCAGAGAGAATAATAGTGGGATACACTCCAAGGAACGACAGAACGCACAATGGATCGCAAAATCCCCGATTTTTCTGGTACTTGGAAAATGAAAAGCTCCGAGAACTTCGAAGAGCTTCTCAAAGCACTGGGTAAGTTAATCATGATGCACGCGCCCGCAGAGAGCGCGCAAAGTTGACTATCAATGCACGGGCATGGACTGCGATATAGACCAAGAAATTCACCACCTCTCTTGCGCGCCTATGCAAAACCGTTTTAATATTCCTTCCATATAAATACACTTGTTCTTATGTTACTAGGCTACTATTTATTTATTTTACTATCAACTAGGCTATATATCCAGATAGGCTACAGTATTTATCCCCGCTTTACAATTTAGCCTATTAGATGCAAATAACTATTTTTGGTGTATCTTACTAGTTAATTAAACCAAGCAGGTAAAAAGCTATTGGCACTGCTTTTAGACTGGGCAGGGTTGAGCTTCTTTCGCTTAATTTCCTTGAGCAATTATCCTGACTGGCGCTTTAAGGATTTGTGTCCACAGAATATGTGTTTGGACATAAAAACGCCTCGCGCTCTCAATTTTTGTGTTCGTAAATTGTGTTTGTGTGTTTGGGAATCTGTCAACTCGGAAATTCTTGTTTAAATATTTACCACTGTTCAAGCCAGAATCCCGGAGTTCCTGTGGGTTACAAAAATTTGACTGACATCTGATTTAATGCATGATTTCAGCAGTCTGTGTCGAACAAAAGAAGCAGATTCCCTGAGAAGGAGGTCCTTCATTTCACCATTCAAAATAATGATGAAATGAAGCAGACAGGTTAAAGAGGGCGGAGAAGAAGCACAATGGAGAGAAAAAGCCCTGCTGTTTCTGACATGGGAACATGATGTATTATATGAATACCCCAAATTGCAGGAGATGAGATCTGCATCCACACGAACCCCTCTGAGGACAAAAGTCGTCGTAAAAATGAAGGGGGCGTGGCTATATGTGAGGAATGTGCATGATTGACAGATAGGTTGATTGAGGAATGAACTTTTAGACTTGCTTTAATGTTTTGCACAGACACACATGCGCATTCATATGTACGCACTCTTAATATGTAACTCTTAAATTCACACACTTTCAGCAATGGGACATTAAAATTATTTTCGCCGCACAAATATTTCAGTGCACAGATGGGCCCGACCTGTCACCACACCCTGTCATCCACCCTCCTCCCTCTTGTGTCCTCATCTCCATCCCTCTATTCCGAAATAGGCCTACTTCCTTTGACCTTTAACCTATGACACTGACTCTGACCGTCTGACTCTTCTGACATCTTTTCTTGGTTAGTTATGGGGTTTGAAGCAGTGCTTGATCTGACAGGAGTCTGTTTAACTTTATTAGCTAATGTTTTTAACAAGGTTCTGCCTGGATTACACTCTCAGAGTGTGGATGCCTTGTAAATTATTTTTTGTGTGTGTGTGTGTTTATTGCACAAATAGTGCATATTATGTGTGCCAAAGCTAAAAGTCATTGGCGTAATTGGCAATTTGTTTACGCGTCTCTCCCTGAACGTGTGTCTAAATTTTGGCCCCCTCTTGTCTGCCTTCATGTGTATATATTTACCCTTGGTGACAGGTGGGAATGTGTGTGAGGTGAGTAGTGTGAAATTCTACTCGATGCACAGGGGCTCTCTCTCTCTCATACACACACACACACACACACACAGAGACTGGCCTTTATATCTAGCTGTCCTTTTCCACACTTGAGTAGCCTTTTTCTATGTCTCTGCTGCCGTTCTTGCTCCTTTTTTCTTCTCTTGTCAGTAATCTTACCCTCCCTCGACAGTGCCATGCTTTTGTCTTTGTTGCCTATGCCCTTCCCTACTTCCAAACTGAGCTCTATCCATTTCCTGTCAGGAAGATTTAATAGATTACAGTATCCCCTGTGGCTGGTTGAATAACTTCCCCTTTCACTGCGTTCACCCACCTACACTCACACACACACACACACACACACACACATTTCCTTCATTTGACATGCAGTATTTGTGGGTTTTAGACGTTTTATGTGTGTAGAACACAAATTATGTAGGCTATTGAATCAATTAATGTGTGTTAGGGATTGACCAATAACTGGTTTGACCTTTTTTTTTTTTTTTTACATTGATGCATTTACTGCTGTTTGCTTAATATTAGGCTTATTGATAAATCACCATTTGGTGGGTCTTTAATGAACAGCGCCAAACAACATGACTACGTGTCAATACTTTTTTGCATTCATTTTATTGTTTGCATGATTATTTATTTATCAAATTCATTACCATGCTTTTTATTTTTCTTGTCAAATGGAGTTCTCTCTGTGAGATTATATCAGCTGATATCATCAGACAATGTCAGCAGAGAGTGCAGATGTGTGGAGCAGAGCCAGTCTTAATAACATGGCTTTCATTCCCCTGATCTGTCCGACCGGGTCTTTTTTTCTTTTAAACTCTATAAATGAACAATTCTCCATAACCTCTATGGATGCCAGAGCACTCGCTGTTCTTCAGGAGATTGTTCTGATGTGCATGTGCGTGTTTTGTCAGGTGTGAACGTGATGCTGCGTAAGATTGCGGTCGCAGCCGCGTCAAAGCCATCTGTGGAGATCACGCAGGACGGAGAAACCCTGTCAATCAAGACCTCCACCTCTGTAAGGACCACCCATGTCACCTTCACAGTTGGACAGGAGTTTAATGAGGCCACTGTGGATGGACGTCCCTGCACGGTACACACACACCCACAGAAAAACACTTCAGTCATCATACTGTACTTTTGTCTGTCTGTGACAAATTTTCCTTTTCCAAAACATGCCAAAGAGCAAGAACCTATGAAATGTGTGTTTATGCAATCCTGATCTCTGATGTGGACTCGATCACACCCTCCATCTCAGAGGAGCTATCAAACTGGACACACACCCATTCCTTCAACCTCCATCTCTGGATTTCACATTCTCATGGGCACTGATCTGTTTCTCACTCTTTCCATCTCCAAAGAAAAACATTGCCTTCACATATTTGTCTGTCTCTGTTTCTCTCAGAGCTTTCCTCGCTGGGAAACAGACAGCAAGATTAGTTGCGAGCAGACTTTGCAGAAGGGTGAGGGTCCAAAAACCTCATGGACCAGGGAGATGACCAATGACGGCGAACTGATTTTGGTAAGATTTATTCCTGCTATTATGTGATATCCTTATGATTCCTACACACAAGGGTCTTTGATCATATTTTTTCTTCTAATAGTCTTTTTCCTGTTTTTTTTGGCAGACCATGACTGCAGACGATGTGGTGTGCACAAGAGTTTATGTCAGAGAGTGAAAGTATGAGGAAACAGGAAGAATACCCATCCAGATCACTCTCTTTCCTCGTTAACCACAATGACTGTGATTTTATATCATCTATTTCCTTTCTCCCTCATCTGTTCTTTCATTTTTTGTTGACAATGTATTTGAATAATACATCAGAGAGCCATGCAAATAATTCATGTGAGGTTCCAGATTTTGTAAAAAAAAAAAAAAAAAAAAAAAATTGGGTCATTTAACAAATACATCATTTTGGCCTCAAAAGCACTTTTAAGGGTTGATCTTCACATTGATGAAGACTTGGAAATCTGAAGCTTGGAAACCAGACTTTGGTGAAACAGTTCATAATCACCACTGAAAAATATCAGTAAAGGTGAGGTCACATTTACTATTGTAAATTTTCACAGGTGAAATCCAGTCATTTTAATAGTTATCTCCATTATTTTGTGTAAGGGTGAAGGATTTCCCCACTCAGATTTCAGAAAAGGTTCAAGTTGGGTTGAAATGACGTCTGTGTAAGCTGTGCTTCATACATCACTACGCTAATGAGAATAGGCAATTGACTTTTAAAGGGATAGTTAGCCCAAAAATGAAAATTTACTCACCCTCATGTCATTCCAAACCTGTGAGACCTTCATTCAGCTTTGGAACATAAATTAAGATATTTTTGATGAAATCCGAGAGTTTTCTGACCCTCCATAGACAGCAACGCAACTACCACATTCAAGGCCCAGGAAGGTAGTAAAGACATCGTTAAAATAGTCCATGTGTCATCAGTGGTTCAACCGTAATGTTATGAAGCTACGAAAATACTTTTTTTGTGCAAAGAAATCAAAAACAATGACTTTATTCAAAACATGACAACACATGACTTTATTCAGTGACATAAGGGTGAGTAAATAATGACAGAATAAAATGTTTGGGTGAACTATCCCTGTAAGAATGTAAGCCTATGTACAATATGCTGTCAGAACATGTTATGTTTGTAGTTCAGTCCGTAATTTTTTTTAAATATTCTCAGTTGAGCCTTCGCTAAGCTCCGCCATAAATTGTAACTGACCAATCCTACTTTAGCAACTGTTGCCATCCTCCATTTTCTCAGACAGACTTTTGCCCTTTCCAGTGTAACTCTATGGAGGACCTGTTGCGTTTGGATAGTTTTTAAAGGTGCTGTGTGTAATGTTTTGACTGTACCAACTCATAAAATCAGAGGAAAGTTATTAAGGAATGTTCACATACCTGTTTCTCTGAAAAACAATGCTACAGCAAGTTATTCGATTTTAAAAATGTGCATTCCGTGTCAGGATGTCTGTTTTTCTTTTGGTTTGTGAGATTCAGCCAGTTTAACCAATAGTATTTCGACACCCCGGGTTGCCAGTTGGTGGAAAACAGCACACTGAAGCAATTGAAGGCAGCGGAAAAAACTGGCTCAGAGATCACACATTCTACCCAACCTAAAAAGCCTCAACATCAATTTAAAAAGCTGTAAAACCAGAGGCATATTAAAGCATGGATATTCTCAATTGCGCTCACAGTTGGACTGCAGTACCAATTTCAACCACTTCGCTGTCAATATTACATACTGCACCTTTAAATTCAAATTTATAGTTATTTTACAGCCAATTTTACTGTATTCAGTTGATTGTGAGATTGAAATCTCCAATTCATTCCTATGTGAGGCTCTGTATTGTCTGATGTAGCGACAGTACCAAGGGGGCGGAGCTAAGCAAAGGTTCAGTTGTAATTAGAACCCCATGAAGCTCCAATCCCAGCCTTCTCTTTTCATCTTTATTTTTTGTATATATTTTAATAAAACCTGAATCTGAAGTTTCTTTTCATTATGTTTTTTATACAAACAATTTCAGCAGTCATTACTTATTTCTGTGCATGGACAATAAAGGTTACTGCCAAGAATGTGTGCTTTTCTGTCATTCAGTGGCATTTATCCCCATAGAAGCTTACTGGCAGTTCCATGATGTCAATGGAACGAATGTCAGATGATTTTATTTCAAAATAAGAAGAAATTAAAGAGACTACCTTGACCTTTTTAACAAACCCACGCTCCTTCTCACTCTCTTTTCTCACTCAGACACACTGGTAGGTTCACATCTTATTTTAGTATTTCTGCCAGCTGGCTGTAACTAGAATAACTTGTCTGTCCCTCTCCGCCCCTCCGTCTCTCCCTGATTTTTTCCATCTCAGTCTTCCTTTCTCATCACTATCACCCTCTGTGTGTCTCTGGTTCCTGTCTTTCACCTCACAGTTTTACAAAACCCTATGCTTTTAATGCACTGATCATCATTGAAATGAATGGAATGTAAATGCATTGTAACATAAAATGGATGGAAAACACCCATAAGTCATCAAAGAAAATTCCCCAGAAACCTGATCTTCCACTCAAAACATTAACATTTCTGTTTGCTATGCCGACAGCATATGATGTGCAGAACAGTGTCGACTGTGGGTCGTTTATTAGACGCTAAACTAGCCAATGGGATAAAGCTGTTGAATAAAACAGATCCAGGCAAACAAGTCAACTGTCCAATCCAGGCAGGAAATGCCAGTCGGATTACAAGGTGAAGATGATTGACAGCAGATGTGCTTAACAAGGAGCAGGGAATGGAAACTCAGGGTCAAAATGAAATGAGGACCAACATTCAGTGCACTCATATACATATTCACATATACTGTACATATATCTCTCATACACAGTACGCCATCACATCAAGGACATTTAAGAGTGTATATATACAGATTAATAGACACAATCAAGTGTATTCACACTTAAAAAGAAAAAGAAAAAAACAAAGAACAAAGGTATAGTGGAGGTGATGGTGGAATGTGGAGAGGTTTAGGGGTGATGCCTGCAGCTGTACTTGGTTACTGTGTGACCCTAATAAAACCAACCCCTCTCTACCTATAAAAGACCCCAAATAACTGCCTCTCCTTCCTCCTTTATTACCCCCTGGGGCAGTAAAAGGCAGCTGTCTCTCTCCTTTCGAAAACCACCCGCACATTTGCACACATATCAAACCAAACATGCACATTCTTTTGAACCTTCACATGTACCATCAAACACTTTGGCCACTGTGAGCACAGACCATAAAACCGCACGCATACACACACTCACACACTCACACACATGCCAGTGCCCACAGCTAGTAATGGGCCTAATGTGGCAGAAACACTTGCATATTTGGTCATTAACTTCAAAGGAACACTAGCAGATAGTCTAACAACTCACAAACACACACACACACACACATACACTGATTTTGCCCAGCTATAGCTATGTGCAGGGCAGGTAAATCTGGAAATGCAATCTCTTTCCAACATCTATTCTGTATGCTTTGGATTTGGCTGGCAGGCAATTTGACAAGCAGATAAGCATTTACGCAGCAGAACACACACACACACACACACCCACACACACCCACACACACACACACACACAAAGCCACTGTTGCAATTACAAACATATAAATGACATTCAGCATAACTCAGTAGAGAAGTAATTAATTCCAAAATCACCCATAACCAGACTTTATGAAAATTTCACAATAATATGAATTATCACATTTAAAATTATGGTTTTATCTACAAAAAAAGTCAATTAAATATAAACCAAATATGTTTTATGTGAAAATGATTTATATACATTTTTTAACGTACAACTATGGTGTTATTTCACCCACACTGAACAATTTTGCCCTTAATAATGTTTTTATTATATTATATTATATTATTAAGTTATATTATTAAAGCATAAAATAAAAGTTTAATATATTATTTCAACCACAGTTTTCACAACATGACAGAGGCACAGAGAATGAAAATGACATTTATTTGATTAAAAGCAGTACTTTTTATATAATATTATTTTTATATCATATCACAATTTAAAAAATATTAAAACAGTTTTCCAATTTATTATATTTAACAATGTTACTATTCCAGTGATGGCAAAGCTGAATTTTCCAGTCCTTAGTGTCACATGATCCTTCAGAAATCATTTTAATATACTGATTTGGAGCTCAAGAAACACTTCTTATTACTATGCCGAAAACAGATTTCTACTTCATTTTTATTTTTATTTTTATTTTTTTTGTGGAAACCATGATGCATTTTTTTCAGGATTCTTTGATGACTAGTCTTTTTGATCAATCAATTAATTTCTTTAAAAAAATAGACAGATAGATAGATAGATAGATAGATAGATTCTGATGTTGTTAGCAACAACCCTTTAAAACTGACTCTAATCTCTTATCTCATATTTTTATGGAAGAAAGTTTTGTAGCTGTAAATAATTTTGTGCGTGGCATAGACAAATCACTCATGGGATGAGCTGGCTGTCATACAAAGGCAGATCTTAATCTTCGTTATTGAAAGATAACAGATATATCAGATCCATGTTAAATCTGACAGCACGGTGTGATTTGGGATCAGATTTACGCATGTAAATATACGGACAGTCAGTTGGGTAATGATAATATTTTGTGCCCTGCAGCAAAGACTGCACAGAATGCTGTGATAGACAAAAAGATTTATGAGACTGTATGTATGTGTGTGTGTGTGTGTGTGCTAGCAAAAACCACTTTGTCAGGGACACTGAGTGGCAACAGAGAAGAAAACTGAAGAGGAGGGTGTGTGTGCAGAAACTGTGTGGGCACAGAGTTTTCCAAAGCATGACATGTACAAGCGTGTGTGTGTGTGTGTGTGTCAAACAGTTAACGGTGAGAAACATCCCACAGACAACACACTCCTAAAGGCCCTGTGGGCTTATTGCAAAGCATTATGGGTCAAACAAACCATTGTCACCTTACAGCTGATTGGTGGATTACAGCTGGCCCTGATCCACACACCTCGAGGGCAGTCTGTGAGATACTTACGCACACACACAAAAGTAAACAGGGCTAAGATCGACAAATATGTTTCTCACACCCATCAATCTACACGTTTTGCTTGCACACTACCAAAGACGCGATTCATACACAACTCCGCACATGCACTCGGGCATCTTCCAGCAGAAAAAGACAAACAGTCTAAAACATTTCTCACAGTGGTGCTGACTCAAAGTGAGCTGGTGGTGAGGATTCCAAGATTCCAGACGTGCGGAAAGAGTGAGTACCGCACCGAGGTGTGGAGAGAATCACACGGAAACAGTCGCATCTCATGGCCAGGCTTCTAGGTCAACTGTCAAGTTTAGACGAATATTGTGGGTTCAGGACAAGTTTAGTTCAATCGACAGCATTCCTCACTTCTATTGCACCCTAACCTTCTTTTTGCATTTTTAAAGTAAACAAGGGATGAGTCAAACTTATTTTTTTGTGCTAGGACTAATCAACATAATGCTACAAAACCTGGAATAATCCTTTAGGCCTCAATCTGGCTCATATGGGTAATAAAGAGAGTCTGAGGACATGTGCATCAGTTTGGCAGAGTGTCCATTTTGGACACATTTTGATGAGAGCATGTCCTTCCTGAAATTAGAATCAGATCCCTTGCAGTATTTGCAGCAAGAATAACGTTAGGGAAAATTACAGATGCCCGAAAGGGTAGATGAGATCAGCAGACATTAGACTACCAAAAGATCACAGCGTTGACCCCAATGACTCACTGTGGTTTTTATAGGGTAAGATATCATTACATGGAACTCAATGCATGAAGGGGGAGAGTGTAGACATAATAATAAAGCAACATTTAGGCTATGTTCACACAGTCAGCTTTTGGGATTGACAGCTGTGTTTTATAACAACTGTGTCTCTTAGAAACTGTCCTGTCCAGTTTACACACAGTAGTCTATTCGATTTGAGTCGTCACTCTATGAATGAGTATTTGATGTCAGCTCTCTTTATTGTTCATGTGGTAGCCTATTTATAAACACAGTAAGAGCGAACATAAAAGTAAACATAAAAGATTGTGATATCAGTATCACTGGACAAGTGACAGCGGTGTTTATACCATTTGAGTCGCATGTAAGCAACAAAAATTGATGGCAGTAGTTTCAGATGAAAAAAAAAAAAAAGACTAGATCTAAAACTTTAAAGGGATAGTTCACCCAGAATATGAAGCTACGAGAATAGGCTACATTTTGTACTGTCTGGTAAGAAAGCTCTCGGATTTCATCAAAAATAGCTTAATTTGTGTTGCGAAGATGAATGAAGGTCTTACGGGTTTGGTAATTAATGACAGAATTTTCATTTTTGGGTGAACTATCCCTTTAAGATGACACATCTCCATTTTTGTAAATTAGCAAAACCACACATGAAAACATGCAACACACACCAATCTAGTTGAGTTCAAACAGTTGTGCAAATTCCCACGTGTGAATTCTTAGAATGCAGTTATCACATTCATAAATAACCAAACTTTATGTAAACTTAACCATATTAAGCACTCAAATATAGGACAGACTGCTGCTATGTAAACAAGGCTTCTCGCTCTCTGTTTCTCTCTTTTTTTCCTCACACACACATCCACCCATTATCAATCACGTTGTACTGAATGGAGTCCCAATTTGCAGATTTCATGCAATGCTGCATTGTACCATATCTGTGGGAAGCCATATTGCTAGTAACAGCAGGCAGCTGCAGAGGTCAGGTGACCGCTGAGTTTTGATTAGTTCAGAGAACTGAGGCAGAAGACAAGAAACGGTCAAAATGCAGTTTCCCAACATCTGTCCCTTCGTTACAGTATGTTTTGGCCTCAAGTGATCACACTTTAATGGGAAAAGAGTGTGTACTTGGAGATGATGTGAACACCCTGTTTAATTTTTTTTTTTTTATTATTATTATTACAGTGTGAGTCAGAAGGAAAATCCTGCTAGTCCAGTTAATAACATTTGATTTGAATTGTAGCTTTTGCATGTACATGACTAGTGTTTGTGGGTATTTGTGTCCGTGGTGACATAATTTGTGTTTTCAAATCAGATTCCTCTGCCAAAAATATGACAGTATTACAAATATGACCTTTTACTGCAATTATCTTTATGTCTAAAGAACATATTTCACATTTAGCACAAGCTGTTTGCATAAACTTTTGCATAATCGTTCTGTATGACAGAGAGTGTGTGAGAGAGAGACGTTAATAACAGGGAGAATTTTCATTCGTTTTCACTCCCACAGAACTGTTACCTGTATGACATTTCTTAACGTGACAAGCGGTGCACAACCCCCACACAACCCCCACAGGAGAATTGCACAATTTTCTGCGGTTACAAATATTTAGATTTGTTGTGAAACTTAACACCCTTGGAAACACACAGTGCATAAAGTCAACAAACAACAAAGTTGATCATCAAGAAATACGTTCAGAAGAAAGTCATCACCTGTAACATAGGGCCGGTGGGCTCGGATGGGAAACGAATAGGGAAATTGCGCCACCTTGAGGACCCTTGCTGAAATGTCAGAAGAAATGTTGTGTTTCAAAATGATTTACTCTGTCGTCCTCTGTTGGATGAATATTGCAGGTGCATGACTGAAATTTACTCCGTAGTTCTCTACAGCCAACAACCAAAGGCAAAATAATGATATTGTGGTAGAAATTAAAACAGATTTAAATAACAGAGTTTTAAAATCTTTGGCATGAAATGAAATATTTAATCACAGTCTGTAAAATATTTAATCAGAGTTGTTATTCAATAACTGCACTCAGTATACTTTCTTTACCAAGGCGACAACATTGTCAGTGAAGAGCTTACTCAGATTTAAAATATGCCACATGATTTGTGAAGAAAACAAAGAAAAATCAAGGTTTTCAAAAATCAAGGTCAGATTTTGTTGTTCATTGTTTTTATAGCTTTACTTTTGTCATGAATGCAAAATAGTAAAAATATTATTTAAAGATATATTTCATCAAAAAAACAAAAAAAAAGAGAGAAGTCATCATTTAACTCACTCTCATGATATTTTGACGAATGTTGGTAGAAAACAAACAGTTTGGGTTCCTGTTGATTTCTGTAGTATTTTTATTTTTATTTAATTATTTTTTTCCCCAGTGGTAACTATAACTGTTTAGTCACCAACAAAATATCAAAATATCTTCTTTTGTGTTCTGCAAAAAAAAAAAAAAAGACAAGTTCATACTGGTTTAAAACAATATTAGGGTACGCATATACGCCTATATATACAGTATGTATACAGTATATATACAGTATATATATATATATATATATATATATATATATATATATAATAAAATGCTGTTCCAAATGCTTTTAAACAGAATTTCCATCTCCTTCGCAAAATGTTATCAAACATAATAAATAATTCGAGATGTGGTGAAATGACAATGTGACGGAAATTTGGTGATGGAGAAGATTGAACAGGCAAACTAATTCATAACCATTTTATAAGTGAAACAGAAATAAGATATCAGGCTAATTGTTTTGTTTTTCAAAGCTCTACTCCAGCAAAACTAAATGAGTTTTCTGGGTTGTGGTGAACCCAGACATGACCCAAGGCCCTAAAGTGTTTTGACAAAGTCTTAACATAACAGAGCTGGTAATATCTGTGTGGAGAGAAAAAAAATATAAAAATCAACCAAATCTTGCTTTTTTAAAGAGAAGGTCAGCCTGCATTTAATGTTTATGATGATCTCTAAGACTGAGGTCTTTATAATAACTTATGACAAATTGGTGCATTGGATAAGAGCCAAAAACAAAGACAACACGATTCTGTCATAAAAATAAAAGGTTTATTTATAGCGAAAAGCAAACTAATAGGTCTCCGTTATCGCAACCAGAATCTGCAAGGAGTTGCCAAATCCATCATATATTTGTTATTAGAATCACTCCGGTTGGAAATTGTAATACTATTTTCTTTTCCCCTCAAAATTCCAACAAAACCGCATCTGATGTACTAACTTCGCGTAAGATGAGAGTAAAATAGTGTTTTACACATACACACACACACACACAGAGAGAGAGAGAGAGAGAGAGAGAGAGAGAGAGGATTTGTGGGCCAGGCTCAGAAAGAGGGTCCAGTTGACTGAGGGAGACGAAGGTCTTGCTGCAGAATCAAGGCGCTCTTTCATTTGCTTGTATATATTTTGGAGACTTGGAGACACGTTGCGGTCGAAAGAAAGCTGCTATGAAGGCAATGAAATAAATTTCACCTCAGGACAGTTGTGCAATTAATATTTAAGATATTTTCCATATTTCATATGCAAGGGATAAATGTTTCTTTTCTAAAAGCATTAACATGTAATTCCGGGAAATAATTTTCACAGTTGTTTTTTGCGAATGTGTTTATTTTTGGGAACCGCTCGTTTGCAGTAGCTGGACTAAATTTACGCGCGCGCTCTTTTAACAACAGCAGGTGTCGGAGCCACGCAAAACTGGATTTTTAATTAACGCTGTTTATGTGGGGAACAAGACGGTAAGTTAACTTTTTTTAATTTGTTGGTGTGTCAAGTTTTGCCTAATAGCTACCGTTAAACTGTGAGATTTAGTCAAAAAATGTAAAAGTGATAAAATAATGTTATTTCTAACCCTTTTCTTTAGTGAGACACAAAATTAGATGTGAATGGACTGAAGACAGTTTAAGTCAGCATTCACTTTCTTTATATGAAAAGATAGGCTACTGTCAGTAGCTAATATTTTGCCTAGCGTCTCCATTACACGAACGAAAAACATGGGTTTGGATAAGATGTGAAAAGTGAATCGGTAAATTATCATTTTTGGGTCAAATGTCATTGTAATATGCCTTAATTTATCATTTGGAATAATTAGCAACTCAGACTGAAAGTCATTGTTGTTGTTGTTGTTGTTAAATTACATAAACATATATGACCTATGTGTATACGCGTAGTGTAGTGTTACTAATTTGAAACATGGTCAAAAATTTGAAACAATTTTTAGTACTTTTACTATAACAAAAACGCCTAAAAAGTTGCGTCCAGGCCAAAAGACTATACAGTCATGTCTTTCATGCGCAGGGAATGTGAGAGCAGGCTGCACTGTGAGCGCGTGAGTGGAGGAAGCACATCTCCACCTGAGGGATCACGCGCGTGCGCGCGCTGTATTGACAACCACTGCTGAGAATTACAAATTGAAGAAAGAGAAAAAGAAACTCATTCACCTAACTGACTAATGGAGATTCACAAGTACCTGCTGCTGTTGAAGATCACTGTTCTTCTCAAAGGTGAGTTTAACTAGTTTGTTTATGTGTTGAATTGCATTGGTTTGTGCTGTAGCTATGCTTTGTTGTGTGATGTGATGTGATGTCATGTGATTATTTGACTTAGTTACAGCTAAAAAATAATGCAAGTCATGCAATTTAAAACTGTCATCTGTAAGATCCCTACACTTACGATCGTGTAACACAAGTTGTTGACTGTGACCCCAAAGACTTTATTTATTTGTTCAACTGAAGTCCTTTCCTAACACAGCTTTATAGGCCATGCAATAATTACTGATGTGGCTTAGTGAAGTAATTATGAATAGTGTGAAGCACGAAAATCTTCTTTATCTAATCATAACTACATCACTTTGTTTGCAGTAGTCTTTTTACTGGAATTACTTACATTATAGAGTTACAGTATATCCTCTATTATCTGACTTCATCAAGACATGGAGATTGTGAGGGAGACTTTTGTTTAAATTCAACACAGGAAGAAACTAAGATTTTAGATAAAGTAACCTACTTATCATGGTACTATTAGGTGTACAACATCACATATCTGGACAAATTACTGTAAACGCTAGAAATGCTGCTTTAATGGACCACAGCAGTTGCAGTCGAAGTATTTCCAGACTGTAGTCAAGATTAATGCCACTAGCTGTTTTGTACACACCATACTACCTATGGTTATATGCATTGTGTCACCTAGACTGCATACTGTAGGTGTTGGTGTCTGTTTTTGAGCATATATGCTGTGGCCGCTGATGGGTTCTGCAGATGCTCTGTGATGAGCAAGCTCTCTTGTGTTCAGCTATGTTCATCTGTGCTTTAGATGGAGAACACAGGTGTGGACTCTGGGAATTCCACCCCCTTGCCCCCTCCATTTCTCCCTGCATTTCTCACTCTAAAACCATCCGCCCTCACCGCTTACAGGGGAGTGGATTGAGACATGAAAAATCAAAACAACATAAAGCAGAAGAGTAAAACACTAGACAGGAGCAATCCACTGAAATGGTTTTCAATAGATGCAGTACATTAAATCTGTTGTCCGATTTAAAGATTGATGTGAGAATCCTTGGAATTTGCTTTACACAACATTGCAGAAAGCAAGGGTGAATGTGTGTCTGTTTCAGCAAGGGTCAGTAAGATGGCGTTAATTTTTGTTCTATATAATAATTTAAAAATAAACTAAATGCAATTTGTACAATTAGTTGAAAGACATATTGTATGATTAGCATTTGTAATTTCTCAAGTGAAATTCAGTAAGCCTTTTAAAATATAGAAAATTTGGTCTTTTTATGACAATTTAAGGTTAGTTCAGATTGTAAAATTACATGTGCAGTGAATCCCCAAAATCCTAACGATATTTATTAAAATTAAAATTAAATATATGTATGTTAATTAAGTAATCATTCATCATATTTGTAAAAAAATATATGAAATATATTTATTTATTTATCAATGGATTCTTCCAACCCGATCTGATGTGAAAATGTGTCTATTTTACACATTGGTGAATTGGTGGCAAATTCATATGAAAACGGATGTATTTCTGAAAATAAAACTGAAACGTGAAGGTCTACTCCTAAGCTGATCCCTAAACCTATCCGTCAATGGGCCGTAAGCAGATACTGTATGAATGAGATTGTACAAATTCATACAAAATTAGCCACCGATTCACCAAATCATAAAATATTAACACAAATTGCCATGAGATTGCTTTGGTTACATCGATTTTAGTCATCTTAGGGTCTTTGAAAACTTCTTGAAAATAGTATAAACGTTCTTTGGAACTATTCATACATTTCTAAGAACCTGTGTTTTACACTGATTTTTTAAAATCCTTTTCTATATTGTAGACTTATATTTCACTGACCCGAAAATAGCTGACAGAAACAAGAGAGCTTGTGGAAAAGAGAGTTGGAATAACTAAACTGCACTGTTTTTAACATGGATGAAATTGTTTCCCATTTGAGTGTGTTTCTTAGTAACATGTTCTCTCTCAGTAATGTGTCCCATATGTGTTCACATATTAGTCATGCTGGCATGACTGAACTATACATTTGCATTTCTAATAAAACTCATTCAAAGTGACATCCATCCAGTGATGTCTCAGTGTGGTGTAGGAATGCATTTATGTGTGTGTAATAAGTGTATATATGTGTTTTTGTGTGTAAGGAGTGAGAGAATCTGGACTGCTTTTCCAGACTGTTCACCACCAAGATATATAAATGTTTACAGTTGTCATGACAGAGCCCTGGAGGCATGGACCAAGAAAACCCACAGAGCTGAAACAGAGGACTGAAGATACTTTACATCTCTTTCACACATAGAAACAAACATTGATGAATAAGAGCACAACAAGTGTAATTGAGAAGAGGGGAGTATTTAGATGGTGGCTTTAGATAGTCTGGAAAAGATAAATGACCCCCAAAAGCCACTTTTGAACTCTGAAATCACACTTAAACATGTTTGAATGTCAATGGATCTGATGACTGAACAGGACAAACTTCACTTTTCCTGCACGTTTTCATAGTGTCTTTTTAAATTGATATATGAAGTCAATTCACCTCAAGTTCGCACAATTGTTCTTCAGAGCAACCTCTGGTGTAGTTTATCACATTTTTGACCTGAAAGGCACCCATTGCCCAACACAATGTTTAAAGGCCCCTCATACTAGTTAGGATATTTCCTATTCTGTTTCTGCTGTAATTAAGACAATGCTGTTTGTTCTCATTATATCTATTTAAAAAATACAGGAGTGTTGAAAATAATTTACCATAATTAATTTTCTGATTCCAGAAGATTGAAGATTCTGATTAGGTATGTTCTTCAGTAAATAACAGTGTGGGACAAAATAGGGGAAAAATACATCAGTATATATATCTTGAGTTTTTGGTAGTTTTTAATGTATTTAGTATTTTAATTAAGTTAATATATATTAGATATTATTAAATTGCACTGGCTACCAATAGCTGTTCGCATAAAATTTAAGGCACTGATGTTTGTCTACAAAACAACCACTACTTCAGACTTATGTGCCATCCAGAAGCTTGCAATCTGCAAGTGAACGGCGCATTATAGTGTCATCTCAAAGAGACACAAAATTAGTTTCTCAGACATTTATCTTAACTGTTCCCTGCTGGTGGAATGACCTGCCCAACTCAATCCAAGCAGCTTTAGCCATCTTCAGGAAACGGCTAAAAACACATCTTCCATCTACACTTGAACCTCTAACACTTATTCGTTAAAAAACTTGACCCTATACTCTCTATACTATTTCCATTCTATCTACTTGTTTTCTTTTTATTTATTTAAAACAATATTGACCCCCTAACACTAGCACTAGCACATACTATCTACTTATTTTCTATTTATTTATTAAAAATGTTCCTCTAAGACTAGCACTTTCTATTCTTTTTCTATTCTGTCAACTTGTTTACTTATTATTTATTATAAAAAATGTGCTACGTGTACTGCGTTTAACTGGGATCTGTCACAGCACTTACCTATTTTTGCTCTTTTGTTGGTTTGATTGCTTCTATTCTCCTCATTTGTATGTCGCTTTGGATAAAAGTGTCTGCTAAATGACAAAATGTCAATATTTTATGTAGAAAGCTTTGTCCTTAAATGTTCAAATAAATTGCCATTTTTAGATTGTTTTATTACATAACACAAAGACATTCATAAGTGTGACTTATTGTAGCATCAACATAAAGGTCATGGGTTTGATTCCCTGGGAATACACAAACTGATCCAGCGTATACATTGAAAGCATTGTATGTCGCTTTGGATAAAGTGCAAAACAGGGAAAAGAAGAAATAGGAGCACAAGAGAATTGTGGGAAGGCAAGTTAGGTTTTATGAACAGTTTTGGGGGCATGAATTACAGACCGTGTCCCATTTTTTCTTTGATCCATATGGATCCCCCTCCATGTTCTCATTCCATTGGAAAGAGAGAGAGAGGATGAGAGATTGAAAGAGAGAAACGCAGGCACCCTGTTTGAGGTCTGTGAGGTTTGGTTCTCTTCTCTGCCTGCCCCCTTTCTGAAAGCCTCCCCCTCTGCTTTCTGGGTAAACAATCCTAAGAAATCCACTCAGAGCACAACTTCACCCACAGTGAATGAGACCTCAGTGTACGTGTGGGTTAAAACCAGTATCACACAAAACAGAGAAATCCCCTCAAATAGGTTTCAGGGTTGGTATTATGCTGGGAGTGTGATTGACTGGTCATCTTTGTTCCACAAGTCTGTTTTGGCCAATAAGGTTGTTTTGAGTTACATTTGCTATGAGTTACAAATCCACTGGTGAACTTCTGCTTTAGCCTCTCTCTCTCTCTCTCTCTCTCTCTCTCTCTCTTTCAGTCATATAAAAGCCAGGTCTGTATGTCATAACAGGGAACCACTTTGTTCAGTAGTTATTACAACCGACGCCCTTCCCTCTCTTCCCTTCTCTCTTTTGCAAACTCTTTTTCTCTGGCCTTTTCCTGTCTGTCTGTCTGTCACTTTTCATTTTTGGGTGAATTATCCCTTTAAATTATCCCTTTAAATAAATGCTGTTCATTTGAACTTTCTATTGCTCAAAAATGTGCCACAAATACATTAAGCAGCACAGTTTTATTTATGGTAACTACAGTATGCATTATTTTACTGTATATTTCTCTCTTTTAGGGCTGTGTGAGTGTTTTAATATTGATGTGAAGAGGCCACGGATCTTCAGTGGGCCTGAAGATGCTCTGTTCGGCTTCTCTGTGTTACAGCATGAGAACAATGGAGAGAAATCGTGAGTACTTTCGATACTTTTTGGTTTTTACTCACATTTAGAAGTTCTTGATAAATACCATTTGGATATTACATATGGACCCTGACAAGGTTTTATCACAAACTATAACAAAACTTATAAATATAAATAAATGTTTTGCAGTCCTCACAAAGTCTCATTTGTAAAGGTTTTTTGATATTCTGAGTGACTCATTGTTTTATGAACAGAATTCTGGTTGGTGCTCCATGGGATGGACCACAAAATAGCAGGAAGGGGGATATTTACAAGTGCGTTGTGGGAGATGAGATAAATTCCAATTGTTCAAAAGTTAACCTAGGTATTGGATCAACTCTCTGGCTATGAAAATTTACATTCAATGACTGTGTTGTGCTTGGAGTAGTAGTTTACAACATGTTTTTGTGTTATGCCCTGTATAGGTGAAAATGCATTTCAGAACGTTTCTCGAAATCTTAAAAACTCTCATTTGGGGATGACGCTAACCCCTGCTGCTTCAGATGGCTTCCTGGTGAGATTATATTTGAAATTCTGTAGACTGTATTTAGTGTCCAAAAACATCTCATATTTGAGCACTGACATCACAGCAATTTTTGGATTATTCAGTCATTTTTGTGTTTTTATATATATATTTGTGAGTAGGCATGAGTGTGTACGTATTTGTGGTATGGCATGTAGAATGAATGGTTATGAAATCCCCTCCTCTGTCTCACCCAACCACCACCATCTGTCACGACCACCATCTATGTGCATGTGACCACCTGCAAAACAGTGGCCACTATTTGAATGACACATTATAGAGTCAGTGTTTGATTAGATGGGTGTGTATTCTTAAAAAGATACATATGACTTTCTTTCTTGTGTGGAATACAAAATTAGAAATTTAACAGAATGTGGTCAGTCACCCGGTTCCATGCAATTACTTTGAATGGTGACTGGAGCTTTCAAGCTTCAGAGAAGCACAGCATGATACATTTTGCTGGAAATTTACTCACCCTCAGGCCATCCAAGATGTAGTTGAGTTTTTTTCTTAATCTGAACAGATTTAGAGAAATTTAGCATTGCACCAATGGATCCTCTGCAGTGAATGAGTGCCATCAGATTGAGCTCAGATAAAAACATTACAATAATCCACAAGTAATGTACATATTTCAGAAGCTTAAAAATGTTTAAGATATTTTTAACTTTAAACCATTTCTTTCAGCTAAAATATGGGAAAAGTTGTCTTGTCTGAATCAGGAGAGACAAAAGTTTTCTATAGACAAAACAGTCTAAAACAGTTCTAAACAAATATGTCAGTGGAATTTGATTGAGGACAACAGGGGATGGGCATTTTCCACTGGAGGGAGCATTATTATGGGTTATTTTCTCGCATTTTGACCAAAAGTCAATTTAAATTAAATTTTAAATGCCTTACTTATGGATTTGTTTCTTACAAACATGCAGCTTTTCACTTCACAAGACTGGACGGACTGGAGTCGTATCAATTACTTGTGGATTATTGTGATGTTTTTATCAGCTGTACTGAACTCTCATTGTGATGGCACCCATTCACTGCAGAGAAAGTAAAGGTCTTTGCACACTGAGTCTGAAATTTTCGTCCGAAATTTTCACACATTAAAAAATAAATACGACCTTGTGTCAATCACGTTTACACACTGCCTCCGAAACTTTCATCCGTCATAAAAAATTCGGTCCAGGTTCGATTTTCTGAGTTTTCGCATCCTTAGCAAGCATATTGATAGGAAAGGATGACGAATACGAAAAAACGCATACGAAAATTTCGGACTCAGTGTGCAAGGACCTTAAGTGTGATGTAATGCTAAATTTCTTAAAATCTGTTCCAATGATTATACAAACTACATCTACATCTAGAATGATCTAAAATTGAGTACATTTTCAATCAATTTAAATTTTTTGGTGAGCTAAGACCCAAGTCTTCTGAAGAGCTAAGTTCACTTTATATGATGAACAAGTTTTGATTCGTCAAACTCAAACAGAACAAACAGTTTGATTCATATGGATTACTTTTGCAATTTCCTTTTGTACTTTTTGATGTCTGGAAGTTTTGGGTGAATGGATTTTCAATGGATAGAATCATTGTTTTAGTAAGTTAAACAAGAGAACCACATCAATTTGTAAATGAATCATTCAGACTACTTTCATTGAAAAGATCTAATTCAGAACAATGCATCATTCATAAACTGGACGCTACTACTTCTCTTATCAATGTGTCAAGGAGACCTAGGTCGGATATCAGGATTTCTAATGAATAATGTAATTTTTTATCTGCTTCTCTATCAAAGCTATCATATGCCCTTAAAATAATTGAAATATAGTAGTCTTAAGGAAGTACAACGTCCTGATTTGCATAGAAGGAAAAGTCATGTGAACAGCGTAGAAGATGACAGTTTTCCTTTTTGAGTGAACTATTTCTTTAAGACATTATGGAACAATGGATTGACAGATGGAGCGGGAGAGAGAGACAAAAACAAGCTAAAACCTCACCTGACCCAAAACCCGACCAGAAAAGTCAGTCTTCCTCTTAATATTCATGGTTTCAGCCTCTAAATTTATTTTACCCGCACACACACTCTCTCTTCCACATACACAAGGCTTTTTGTGTCGGGCAGAACGCAGTGAACCAGATCAGTCCAGTTCTGGAGCCGCTCCGCTGTGGCTTTGGTGGAATTGCTGGGTGGCTTTCGCCAGTAGTCAGACGTTTTATGAGAGCGAGCGAATGTTTCGGCGGAGGGAGTCAGGCTATGTGTGTGCAAACAAAAATATGCTTTTGTGTGTGTGTGTGTTTGTGTGACAGAGGGTTAAACAGAGAGCAAGTGAGTGCAGCTTCTGGGATGGAGTCACACATAGTTCACCATGGCGTATGCCAACTAAAACTAGCGCTCACAGCATGGATGTAATGAGCCCTACATTTCAGATTCAAGTATGACTAACCAAAGCGTTTAATTGAATGTACCTGTTTAGGGATTTGTGAGTCTGTGTTTGTTCCTTTGGTCAGTGCTATAACAGGATAGGAATGTGACTCAAGCCCTTTGTAATGACAGGCCGTGGAAAAGCCATAGCACCTCTCATCCTCATCGCCATTTCAGTTCTGTCTTTCGCACTCATTTTGTCCTTTTTTCCTTTCCCTTTCTCCATCCTCCCATCCCTCTGTTACAGGCCTTCATAATAATAGGGTGGGGAGTTGGAGAACATTTACCCCCCTTCAGTCTAACCACTCCTTCCAAACCCTTCTTTCTTTTGTCTCATTCTCCGTCTTTCAACTCTTGGTATGTTTTCTTTCTCTCCATTCTTTGCCTCACCAATCCTCACAATGGTTTTTCAGGCAAATAAATGGCACGCTTTGAAGACGTACTATTTTTATGTGTTTTTTTGCCCTTCTCCCCCCAGTTCCCTCCAAGTACGTTTAAATTGCTTCATTGCAGGAGCAGCCGCCAACTCTGTTAAAGCATTTATGACAAAATCAACAGCTCTCCATATCGCTCCTTCTCATTTTTTCTTTCTCTTCTCAGTCTTCGTTTTCTAACCCATTTTGGTGATTACTGTACGGAGCCCCACACATGACATGCAGGAAAAAAATAGTAGGCTAAATCGCGTTACACAATTTAGCAAATCGAGGGTAATGCTGATTTGGTGCAGAAACATTTCATGTAATTATCAATGTTGAAAACATAATTTTTTTCAACATTCTTTGAGAAACAGTAAGAACAACATTTGAAATATAATTTTTTTGTAACATTATAAATGTCTTTAATGTCACCTTTAAAATTGATATTAATATAAATTTCTTTAGAATAATCTTACTGATCACAAACTTTTGAATGGTAGTGTAAGTGTTCTGCCTGAGCAATAAAATATTCATCTGTGCTTTTTCATGACCACTTTCTCTTTGCTTCCCTCACCTACTTTCCCTGGTTTATTTCACTTCAGTAGATTTTATTGGTCTGACCAGCACATGGCACTTCCCACTTTTTAAACAGAAGACATTTGTCAGAAAAAGGCCCAAATACCAGACTTAACATTTACTAAGAGAATTTAACATGCAATGCTAACAAAATCCCGATTTATGCACATTATCAGCCACAGGTTCTGTGACATAATACTGTTCATAATAAGACTGTAAGGTACCAGTAGTGTTAAAAAATTGTGTAAAGCATAAAGGTGGTGCTACAGATGCTGAACTTTAACTGTAATACAGACTTTCTCTGTGTAATCTTTAGGCCTGCGCTCCACTATGGTCCCAGGAATGTGGTACATCTCTGTTCAGCACAGGAATCTGTGCGTCTGTCACCAATGACATGGAGCCCAAGGATGTCATTGCACCCACTGCCCAGAGTGAGATAAACATCCTCTGTCCGTCTGACCTGTTGGACTGAATGAAACAACTGCATTTAACTGAACTCCTTTTGTGTTTGTTTTTCACAGGATGCACCACATACATGGATATAGTGATTGTTTTAGATGGTTCTAATAGTATCTACCCTTGGTACGAAGTGCAGAACTTTCTTAGCAACATTCTCAGCAAGTTCCACATAAGCCCTGAACAAATGCAGGTATGTTTTTTAATAATAGTCAGTTGTGTAGTTTTGAGGGATTTTTTATGATTATATATTAAAAAACACCTTAAAATAGTTTTTCCAGATTTGGCTCTTTGGCTTAGATCTGCACTTTAGTAAACATTAGTTTTTGAATACGTAACTCATCATAGCTTGACAGTTGTATGTATTCAGCCCTCAAAAAAATTTCAAGAATTTGTTGCCATAAGAAGGGTTCCCATTGTTCCTGGAAATAAATAAATATATATCAGTGCATTCAAATTTGTATTTTCCAGGCCTGAAAAAGTCTTGACAATTAGTCAAATCTGAAAAGGTTATGGAAAATACTGTCATTATGATACATTTTTCTATTTATTTACAGTTAGGAAGTATTGCTTAAGTGAGAAATGACTCTTTGTGAGTGCAAAAATGATTTTTAAAAACCTTTTATTTCCTATCCAGTCATTATATGCGAATGGAAAAGTTATGGAAAAATCATGGAAATTCATTGGTCAGAATGTATGCATAAACATTCAGCAAAATGAGTGTGCAAAATCTTTACTCTCCAAATGAGTGCTTTTAGGTATAAGAGACCTGGCTGAGGTTTTGACAGATAATGTAGAACTGCCTTTTTACTTTAAATCCTGTCATCAGCAGCTCCAACACCGATCTTTGATGCACTGAGCCAGTATGAGTGACTGTGAGGAACAGAACCACAAGCCAGTCCGCAGAGAGAAATGAGCCCAAACAGAAACAGTGCTGGCAGGCTGGAGAAAATAAATTACTATATTAATGTGAACAGACAGAAGTTGTGGTTTCTAGAGGAAAAGGACAAAGGGGACAGAATTAGAAATGTATGAATGTATGCTAGAGAAACCAGAAAATGATAAAGAGAAGATGGACTGATGGACGTGTGGATAGATGGATGGATTAAGAGAGAGATGGATATGTATGTATCTACGTTCCTGGCATGTGTTTTTTGTATGCAAGTTATTTAAGGCGGTAGGCAGGCTGGGGGCAACAAGAGGTAAAAGGAAATTCCTCTGGTTTGTGGAGCATTTCTTGCTCTGACAGATTTGGGCCTTCATGTTGGTGGTGCAGAGCACATAGTGGAGATGCCATTCTCATCTACATCTCATTCTAGAGTTATCCATTCTGCAGGAATTACTGCTGCTGTGTGTTTTACAGCAAATTACCTCCAACATCCGCTAGACCATTTTTTTCTTCTTTCTTTTTAATGGTAGGGACCCCCAAATATCACCTTATGAAGGACCCTCTATTTACAAATAGCACAATCCCTAGATTCAGACTATTGGTTAAGACAATGTTACTATGTTGGGGTAATTAGGATGCTCGAACAAACGCATCGTTATGAAAGCACCACAGAAATTTCTTTATAATGTTTTAATTCATATGTTTCTTAGGAGTGGGCGATATGCTGGTAGACATGATTAACCGGTAGAAATGTGTCAAACGGTAGAGATTTTGGGCTGTCTTCTCTATCATGGTTACACGTTCAGGTGACGTTGCTGTGCTATGTGGTCATGAAAATGAATAGTTTGCATGCATTTTTAAGCAAATTCATGACCAATCTCTATAGAGATCCATTGATTAGTAACAATCCACCATAGGTGCATCATTAACAACATTAACCCATATACATATTCACATAAACACATCCTGTACATACATACATACTAACACACATATCAAAAACAAATTACATTATAACATCACATTAAATAGAGCTTCATCATTCATGCCATTAGGTGATAATGTCTGAAGGGTAAAGATCCAAAACAGCTCACGTTGCTGTAAAAACAATTCAATATCGCCACCTCTAGGTGGCACATTAACCCTTTAAATACCACAAAAACGTAACGTAGAAACATCGTGATTCAAGGCATGAAAATGAGCTGCAACTGGATAGTTCAAATCTTTTCTCCTAATAGAACTCTTGTGTTCACTAATTCTTTGTTTAAGTTGACGTGATGTTTTTCCAACATAAGCTAAACCTCAAGGACAACGAATCAAATAAACAACATGCGTAGAAACACAGGTAATAATAGAGTTAATTTTATATTTCTTACCGGTTCTTGGATGACAAAAGAAAAAAGTTTTTGATGTATTATTGCATTGAGCACAATTACCACATCGATAATTACCATTTGGTTTCGGGGTAAGTAATCTCTGAGTAGACTCAGGCGTATCTGTCTGAAAACGAGCATGTACCAAAGAATCTTTCAAATTTTTGGAACGTTTGTAGACAATCAAAGGTGGATATTGAAAAATGGTACCCAACTCTGGATCAGAAGACATCAAATACCAATATTTCTTAAAAATCGATCTCATCAAATAAGACTTAGTTGAATGTGTTGTAATAAACGTAAAATAATTTTTTTTTACTTTTTTCATTTTCTTTTTTAACAACTCCGAACGCGTCTTTTGAAAAGCACTATTAAACGCTTCTTCAATTCATCCCGAAGGGTAACCCCTATCTAAAAACTTATTTTTCATGATTTTCGATTTTTCAATAAAGTCTTCATCAGAATAACAAATCCTCCTCAATCTATAAAATTGGCTCTTAGGAAGTCCCTTTTTTAAAGAAGTAGGATGAAAACTGGTTGCGAGTAACAAAGTATTATGATCCGTGTCTTTGGTGTACAAAGTCGTTATCAATTTATCATCATTTCTTTGGACCCACATATCTAAGAAATGTACTCTCAACGAGTTACACTCCAAAGTAAATTCCAAATCTTCCTCAAAGTTATTAAGAATCGAGACAAACTCTTCAACTTAATTTTTATCTCCCAAAAAAATACAAAATATATCATCAATGTACCTATACCATTTAACAATACGTGAACAAAAAGGATTTTTTTGAGCATCAAATACATAACGATGTTCGAAATATCCCATAAACAAATTAGCATAATTTGGGGCAAAAATCGAGCCCATAGCTGTACCGCTAATCTGAAGAAAAAAATCTTTATCAAAGTTGAAATAATTATACTTCAAGACATACGAAGCCATCTCAACCAAGAACTCCGAAGGTGGAATAATATCACCACGTGACAAAAAATAATGTCTAAGGGCACTGAGTCCTTTCTCATGTGAGATGTTAGTATAAAGGCTTGTTATGTCTAAAGTTAATAATAAAGAAGTTTCAGGTAAACCATTTAGCTCAGAAATCTTATTAATGAAGTCAAACGAGTCCCTAATGTAAGATGGTAACAACTGAACGAAAGGTTTAATAAAAAAATCAACATATTGTGATAAGGGAGATAAAAGAGAATTAGTCTGTGCCACAATGGGACGTCCTGGAGGATCAATTAATCTTTTGTGGATCTTGGGAAGAAATTTATTGAAAAAATTCAAAAATTTTAACACCATAAAGACCTTATGTAAAGTAAAAATAACTATATTGTATTATCGTTACCATGAAATAAAATGACTCATCTCATGATATAAGACTTTGGTCACCCCTAATGATTTTGCATATAAACTGAGATGGGAGAAATGTTATCATCACAAATGACATGTATTACCTTGAAATACTGTTTGTGACTATTTGTAGGTAGGTGTCCTGCAATATGGGGAGATCTCAGTCCACGAGTGGTCTCTCAGGGACTATCAGACAACACAGGATGTGGTTGAAGCCGCCAAGAACATCAGTCGTCAAGAGGGACGGGAGACCCGCACCGCATACGCCATCCAAATGGCTTGGTATGGTGACCCACTGCTCATTCAAAAAAAATGTAGCACGGCCCTCTCTCTTACTCCTTTATGAAAGGTATCGCATTATGTACATTCTGACCTGTCCATGATCCTTTACCACATCCAGAGATAATGTAAAGTGTGTAGCGTAGTCGAGTCTATCTGGTCAATAGTTTCTTTGTTTTTATGTTGATGTTTTTGAAGGTGCCTCCTCAGAACTGTAATTCCATTCCTTCCCCTGAGACTCTCATGCACGAGCAAAGATTTGTTTAAAGAGATTCCTATTCGTTGCACTCTGAGTCCCATTCACACTCTCTCCATTCCTGTAATGTCTGCTTCTGTCATTCTTCTTTATTGGTATCCCAATACCGAATCCCTCCAACACACACATATACACACACATGTAGAACACTAACCATAGCTGGCACTTGCTGACCACAAAAGCAAAGGTTTACAAAATGAAACTCGTCTCAGATTTTCAGTGACTGCTGGGAACGAGCTTTCTGCTGTCTGAAAATGAGATTTGAACAATCCAGTCTAGTCAAGCTATGCATTTTAAAAGGGCCATATCAAGGAAAACTGAATTTCACTTGATTATTTAAATGAATTAATAAGACAGAACTCTGTACTCAATACATTTATTGCCATGGGAATATAGCATTAGCATTTTAATAGGATTGGAAACTAAGAGATTGTTCAGAACTGGGTGTATTTAAAAAAAAAAATTGTGAAACCAAATGACAACACCGCTATTGAATCTACACTCTAAAAAATGCTGGGTTAAAAACAACCCAACTTGGGTTATTTGGCAACCCAGCGCTGGGTAAATATTGGACAGAACACATGCTGGGTTATTTTGACCCAGCTGGTTGGGTTAAATGTTTTTACCCACCATGCTGGGTTGTTTTATTTAAGTCAACTATTGTTTAAAAATTATTATATTGCTGGCTTAAAATGGGCTGGAAATTAAAAAAAAAAAAACATCACTCAGAATTACTAGAGGCAACAGCAATAATCAAAAGATGAACATTTATTATTAAGCAAGAACACCCATGGACAAAATACAAGACAAATCGAATTTATTTGGGTGAATGGTATACAATATTACATACATTTACTCAACTCATTTAACAAGCATTTTAGAAATAAAAAATGTAACATTTAAAAGTAGCATTTTAATTTAAGTGTATTCAACTGTTCTCTGTAATCACTTTTTACCGAAATAGCGCTAATTCACTAGCTGGTGTGTCGCCAAAATCTGAGCCGGAAAAGGGCTGCTCTTCACTGGGGGAAGAAACTGTGAACTGTGAACTTCAGACCGCTGCCTCGCGTTTCAGTCGTTTCTGAAAGATGCTGTGACTGACTCCAAAACCTGACCTATAAACAAACAGTACTGAGATTAGAGAACATATTTGAACATCAAATTAAATTAAACTGACATCTCGTCCTTATGTTGCGTTGCGTAAAATAATATAATTTACACCACATTAAAGACTATATAAATGAAATAAAATGTATACAAACCTTTATTTCGCTGAAGAAGTGCACCAAATTGGCAGCGGCGCTGAGAACTGCTCTCTCCTGTTGTCATACCCATGGACGTTTTGTTGTGTTTTCTTCCCCCATGTGCTCACTGTGACCCAGTTTTCCCCGTGTTTGATTTGAATAGTTAGTTCACCTGTGTCTTGTTTATCATCCTCACCTGTCTGCCCCTCGTTAGCAACCCTATTTTAGTTGGAGTCTTTTCTGTTTGCCTTTGTCCAATGTTGATGTCTGTTGTGGATTACGTGTGTCTCCTGCCTGCCTTCTGTATATTACCCTCTGTGTGGATCATTAAAAACCGTTTACCTTTATCTTCTTCGTCGAGCGTGTTTGATAGGCCACGTAACGTGATAGAACATCGGACCGACAAAGAATAGTAAGCGGCGCCCTTCCCCTCATTTTGTTTGTTCATTTTGTTTGATTTTCCTTTTTTATGGATGAACCTGCTCTCTCGAGGACCACACTAGAGACTTTGCGTTCCTTGCAAACCTCACACACCACCCAAACAACTGCCTCTGCTCATTCTACCATGCTGGACTTAGCACCGCCACACGAGCACAGTTGTCCGGGCATGGTCCCCGAGAGAGCCTCGCTGCCTTCATTGAGTGGGTGCTGGTGTACTGCAAATCACAGCTCACTGTGGAAATCGCGAACGACGACTGGAGCTGGAGATCATCCTGGAGCCTGAGCCTCTCAGTGTGCTGATAAGCACGCACACTGCCTGATAAGGTGTGCGTGCCGGCAACAGTGCTCACCACGAGGGAGATGACCATGGACAGCAAGAGCGCAGAGGGATGCTCCGCCCACTGCACCATGGCTGAAGGGTGAGCCGAGCTCAGTGGACTATAACTTGGATTTATATGCGGACATGCCTTGTCGTCTTCCGCCATCATCTTCCGTCTGTCCCATCACGACCACGGAGGTCATGTTTGAATCATCTGCCTGCCCTGAATCATCTGCCTGCCCTGAACTATCTGTCTGCCCTGAACTGTCTATCTGCCCTGAACTATCTGCTTGTGTGACAACAACCACGGAGGTCATTCCCCTGTCGCTGGCGCTCCTGGTGTTGGGAGTGGCCTTGTGGTGTGTGTGGGCAGCACATAACGTTACTAAACCCCCTGAGCATTCTGAACTCCCGCCCAGCCTCCCTCTCCCACCACCTCTGCACCAGTCCTCACCATCACCACCACTGTCTCCTTGCAGCCCCTTTGCTCACCCTCAGCCCACCATCTGTGTGGTAGGATCGCCGCAGGTCTGCCAGTCTCCATCAGTGTCATGGCTGGAGGATCCCTTGTCTCCGCCTCCAGCCTCTGAATCCTGGACTCCGCCTCGGCCCATCGAGCCAGCGGCTCCACCATGGCTCCTAGCTCCCTCCTCTCCGCTGTGGCCTGTCAGTCCACCTCGGGACTCCACTCCTCTGGCTGTGCCTCATCCCTCCATCTCTCTGGCTCTGTCAGGCTCCTCCTTCCCTCCGGCTCCAACTTGGTCCTCTGTCACTCCAGCTCCACCATGGCCTTCCGAATCCCCGCCTCCACCTCAGTCGCCAGAGCCATCTGCTCTGCCTCTTGCATCTGGATCCTCCCCATCGCCCTGGCTCACCGGCTCACCAGCTCTCCATCTCGGCCTTGGGCTCCACCTCCACCTGCTCCACCGCTGTCGGTCAGCCCCCTGGAGTCATCAGCCATCCTGCCACCATGGCTCCTCCCTCCGTCAGCTCCACCGTGGGTCACCTTCATGGCTGCGACCTGGGTCCGGCCTGGTTCCTCCTGCTCCAAGTCCCTCATGTCTTCTCCCTGGCTCCTCCCACCGTCGTCTCCACCCTGGCTCCTCCTGTTTCCTCCATGGCTCCTCCCTCCGTCATGCCTGCCTTCTGTATATTACCCTCTGTGTGGATCATTAAAAAACTGTTTACCTTTTATCTTCTTCGTCATGCGTGTTTGATAGACCACACAACGTGACACCTGTAGAGGACTAGATAAGCCTGCGCACTAACTGTAACTCAGCAGTTGGGTTGTTTCGTCAGAGACAGGCTTAACCCAGCGGTTGGGTAGAAAAATATAACCCAGTGTTAAAAACTACCCAGCACCTGGGTAAAAATATTAAAAACATCCCAATAAAATGACCCAACAGGCTGAACAGGCAGCATTTGGGTTAAAAAAATAACCCAGCATTTTTTAGAGTGTACAACGTGAACAAATAATTCTCATGAGTCACTGTTTCTTAGCAAATAAAAAAACAAATTGCATGACCAGTGTAGTCTGATTCCTGAACAAATAATGTTTGTGAGTCAGATATTTCAGTAAATCAAAAACAAATCAGTGCAATCGGTGTAGTATGTTTGCCGAACAAATAACTTTAATGAGTCGGTTCTTTTTAGTGAATCAAAAACAAACTGTGCAAGCAGTGTAGTTTGATTCCTGAACAAATAGTGAATCAAAAAGTCTTTTTAGTCTGATTCCTGAACAAATCATTTTTATCAGTCACTGCAATTTAGCAAATAAAAAACAAATAGCGTGATCAGTGTAGTTTGATTCCCGAACAAAAAACTCTTATGAGCCGGTTCTTTTTAGTGAACCTACAACATACAAGTATAGTCCAACCAGTGTAGTCTGATTTCCTCGATTGGTTTTTATGAGCTGATTCTTTTTAGTAAATCAGAAACATAGAATCCAAACTATGTCTGATTTCAGAATGAGTGGCTCTTGTGAGAAAATCTTTGTAGTGAATACAGGTGCTGGTCATATAATTAGAATATCATCAAAAAGTTGATTTATTTCACTAATTCCATTCAAAAAGTGAAACTTGTAAATTATATTCATTCATTACACACAGACTGATATATTTCAAATGTTTATTTCTTTTAATTTTGATGATTAGAGCTTACAGCTCATGAAAGTCAAAAATCAGTATCTCAAAATATTAGAATATTTACATTTGAGTTTGAATAAATGACCATCCCTACAGTATAAATTCTGGGTATCTCTTGTTCTTTGAAACCACAATAATGGGGAAGACTGCAGACTTGGCAATGATCCAGAAGACGAACATTGACACCCTCCACAAAGTGGGTAAGTCACAGAGGGTCATTACTGAAAGGTGTGGCTGTTTACAGAGTGCTGTATCAAAGCATATTAAATGCAAAGTTGACTGGAAGGAAGAATTTGGGTAGGAAAAGGTGCACAAGCAACAGGGATGACCGCAAGCTTGAGAATACAGTCAAGCAAAGCCGATTCAAACACTTGGGAGAGCTTCACAAGGAGAGAACTGAAGCTGGAGTCAGTGCATCAAGAGTCACCACGCTCAGGCGTCTTCAGGAAAAGGGCTACCAAGCCACTTCTGAACCAGAGACAACGTCAGAAGCATCTTACCTGGGCTGTGGAGAAAAGAACTGGACTGTTGCTCAGTGGTCCAAAGTCCTCTTTTCAGATGAAAGTAAATTTTACATTTCATTTGGAAATCAAGGTCCCAGAGTCTGAAGGAAGAGTGGAGAGGCACAGAATCCATGTTGCTTGAAGTCCAGTGTGAAGTTTCCACAGTCAGTGATGATTTGGGCTGCCATGTCATCTGCTGGTGTTGGTCCACTGTGTTTTCTGAAGTCCACAGTCAATGCAGCCATCTACCAGGAAATTTTAGAGCACTTCATGCTTCCTTCTGTTGACAAGCTTTATGGAGATGCTGATTTCATTTTCCAGCAGGACTTGGCACCTGCCCACACTGCCAAAGGTACCAAAAGCTGGTTCAATGACCATAGTGTTACTGTGCTTGATTGGCCAGCAAACTCGCCTGACCTGAACCCCATAGAGAATCTGTGGGGTATTGTCAAGAGGAAGATGAGAGACACCAGACCCAACAATGCAGATGAGCTGAAGGCCACTATCAGAGCAACCTGGGCTCTCATAACACCTGAGCAGTGCCACAGACTGATCGACTCCATGCCACGCCGCATTGCTGCAGTAATTCAGGCAAAAGGAGCCCCAACTAAGTATTGAGTGCTGTACATGCTCATACTTTTCATTTTCATACTTTTCAGTTGGCCAAGATTTCTAAAAATCCTTTCTTTGTATCGGTCTTAAGTAATATTCTAATATTTTGAGATACTGATTTTTGACTTTCATGAGCTGTAAGCTCTAATCATCAAAATTAAAAGAAATAAACATTTGAAATATATCAGTCTGTGTGTAATGAATGAATATAATATACAAGTTTCACTTTTTGAATGGAATTAGTGAAATAAATCAACTTTTTGATGATATTCTAATTATATGACCAGCACCTGTAAAAAATGTACAGCACAAATGTGCAACCAGTGCCCCATTCCTGAACAAATGACTCTTATGAGCTTTTTACTTTTCTTTTTTTTTTTTACTAAATCAGAAACATACAGTAAAAACAGTGTAGTCTGATTCCAGATCAAATGACTCTTATGAACCAGTTCTTCTTAGTGGATCAAAAACTAAGAACACAACCAGTGCAGTTTAAACCCAGAACTAATGAATTTTGTAAGCCGTTTCGTTTTAGTGAATAAAACACACAGCTTACAACTTAATGACGTACAATGGGTAGTTAACAATGAAACTGTAACATGGACGTTCAGGAATCTAGTCTAAAATCTCTATCAGTGCTAAACACACAATCCTTCATTTTGTCTTGCACAGAATTCATGGACTTTTTTTTGTTTATACCAGGTTCTTCAGCTCTCTTACTGTGTGAGAGTTTGTTTATGTGTTTGTGGTGTGTTTCTTTGTGTTTCTACACAATTAAAGACTCATTTTAGACTTTCCACTCTCTGTGAGGCACACACTGGACAGACACACTCTCTCACGGTTGATGAAGTGATAGTAGTAGTTGGCTGAGGTGAGGAAGGTTGTCATAACATTTAGGTTTGCTGATGGAGAGAGAAGGAGAGCTGGCTCAGCAGAGCTGCAGGTGTGGTCACCATCCAGTAGACGCAGCCTTCACTCATGCAGCTGTTCAAACACACATGACCATGTTCATACAGTACATTCACACACACACACACACACACACACAAACATGAACGTGAGAGAATTCAAATATAGTAATTAATTCAAACTCACAGTAAAATGAAAGAGAGTGTGAGTTAAAAACCACATAAGTCCAGATGTAGCACTCAATAAAGCACAGCAGCCTTTAAATAACACCAGCCCCAGCAATTAACAGACTTATTTGCTCAAATCACTTTCCCTGCAACTTTCTTTCTTTTTTCTTTTCTTTCTTTCTTTCTTGCTTGCTTTCAAAAGTAATACACTTTAGCAGGCTTTTACTAGAAAGATAGTTTAGAAAGATGTACTTACTATAGAGGATAGTATAAAGGATAGTTTAAACATATTCTGAAGTGTGACTGTGAATTGAATGTAATGTTTTCTGACTCTTAATAGCATGTTATTTACAAATGAAAATAAATTATTGTTTAAATCTATATTAAATGCAGTTAGGGTAAACGTACCTATTAAGCTCACGTACCCATTAAGCACACTTCCATTTTTGAGATCAGATTATAAAAAGAAAAAATCATTTATTATCCTATTTGATGTCTAAACCAATTGATATGTTTGTTACTATATACCTCCTATAATTTCAAGTCATTCAGATCATTGCACACTGAGATATGGGTCTCCATATGTTCACACTGTCTGGTGACCATTTTGAAAGCTGTCTAAAAACTTTCACCAAAAGAGGAGCCCCTTAAATATGCGTTTTTTAGATGTTTAAGCCTTTATTTTGGGTAAGTTTCACAACTTATTGTAAAATTAAGAGATTAATGTTCAGATTTTTGCATATTATAAACCTGGAACTTGGATGTGGGATATAATTACATTAGATCCAAAAGATAGTTTTAGCAACAGTTTTATGCTACAGAACACAGTTAGCTGACTAGCTGTATAAGATTGTGTGCTACGCTAACATATTACTTTACAGGCATTACTGGCTTGTACTTTTACATCCATAATATTATAAATTGACAGTTTATTGCTGGTCTGTCATTTTACAGTGCTGTAATTTTTAAAGATTTCATATTATTTTAAGGTGAGCTTAAAGGGTGCACGACTATGAAAATCACACCGCTTCAGTCTGACATCAATAAGAAAAAGTATATTTTCATAGATATTGTTAATAATAGTTGTTCATATTAAAATATGTATGAACTCAATACGTGACCTAGACTGTCATTTTAATAAATATTACATGAAATTTATAAAAAATTGTTGCTGCTCCAATTAAGCTCAGTGTGCTCTCTTTAAGCTCTTCCACACTGAACGTCTATGTAATTACTTCATAAACAGACTTTAAGTATTGACTGATGGTTGTCACTTTAAGTTAAGTTAATTCGATTTTCTATGGATTCTGTCGACTCAAATCTACAGACTGGCTCTGATCTTTGGCAACTAGCATTAACTTTTCCAGACTAAATCTGGGGAAAATCGGGGGAAAAAATCGTGTAGTGTATTCCAGTCTTAAGAGACTATAGATAAGTTGACATCCATTTAAAAAGAGGTTTCATAATGAGGCTAGTTTTCTGTGTTCATGCCCATGATTGAAATGTTTTATTGGTTTGTTTTATTTGATTTTTGAATGTGTTACTTAGCTGAACATGGACTAGTTTAGATGTTGCAATGTGCTTAGATGACACTTCATTATGAATATATAACTGATCAACTTGAATGCCTTGTTGCTTGATTTTAGTGTTATGTTTTTTTTTTTGCACCTTCAAAAAAAATATTTTTACAATTATTCTTTAAACATTTTCCTTAAAATAAACAAGGATTTTTAATAAAACATGATGTGAGCTTAATGGGAACAGGGGTGTGCTTAAAGGGTACAAAAATGTACTCATTAAGCACAGCCAGACTTTTTGAATTTAATGATGTATATCTTAATTGAAATGCTTTTGTCATTTAAAATCAAATTAAATATTTTTGTGTGAGAGATTAATATTTTATTTTAACATAACTTTTTGTACTGAAACCAATATCTTGTGCACTAAAAATGTCTCAATGTATATTTTGGTAAGTTTAATAGGTGCGTTTACTCTAGTTGAATTTAAAAGTGCTTTTTGACCTACTTAATTACACCTTAATATGTAATTTCATAATTAATTTGACTGTACTGTCAAAAGTATGGACAAGCATTTATGGTAAACTAAAATATACTTTAATGTAATTTCTGTTGAAGCCATGTGTGTCATGTATTTAAAAATATCTGTAATTACACATTTGTAATGATGAATTTGCAATTTAGTAAAATATATTAACTTTAAATGCAATTAAAATTTCAATCAAGTACTTAAAGTATCATTTTTAATTTGACACACACACACACACACACACATATACTATATATATATATATATATATACTGTATATATGTACATTCAATACAATTAAGCACTCTTTGTTTTCACAGGGGTTCTAGCTTGCCTTCTTCCAAAATCCCTTTTAAAAAGTCTTCATAATCACTAAAATCCCACTGAAACATCTGCATAACAAATTCTGTAGCTTTCTTATATTCAACAATTTTTTCAAGATTTGTTCAAGATTTTCTCCCTCACAACTTCCTGTGTATAAATATCTTCATGGAACAAACATTCTTCTCCACCATTAAAACCTGCCCTCTATTTTTCACATACCACATCAAAACAGTTCCTTGCTCTTTTGTCAGTTCTCCTTTCGTCCCTCTGTGTGGAAAATTAGAGTGTGATTTTCTTTCTCACATGATTTTGATTCCATCTCAAGCACAGATAGTATTTTCAAGGTTACTATTTTTTTTGTTTCCACTATTGTTTGCTTCCTTACTATAGTAAATCTACCGTTATTCACCTCTCCTATCCTGCTTTCCCTGGATGTGATTAGGCATAAGGCTGCTGGTTGTTTTTAAACTCTGCACTCTTGCGGGCAGCCACATAGTTATATTTAGCTAGAGTCTGGACGGCCGCCTGAAAATCACTAAGTTGACTAACACTGGCTGTGCCACAAAGCTTACATCTTGCAAAATGCATGTCACCCTCACACAATCAGCACAGAAACCTGCTGCATGAATCGCTGCTTCAAACATATACATTATCTGCATTAGTTTGTGTTTGTGTGAATTTTAATACGAAATATGGACAGTTTTCAGACTGATATAGGTCTTGAAATTACAGGAATTATACAGGGTCACAAAAATATAAACTTAAAGGGATAGTTCACCCAAAAATGAAAATTCTGTCATCATTTACTCACCCTCAAGTAGTTCCAAACCTGTATGAGTGTCTTTGTTCTGCTGAACACAAAGGAAGATATTCTGAAGAATTTTGGAAACAGAGCAGTTCTGGGGCACCATTGACTTCCATAGTATTTTTTTTTCCTACTATGGAAGTCAATGGTGCCCCAAAACAGCCTGGTTACAAACTTTCTTCAAAATATCTTTGTGTTCGGAAGAACAAAGAAATTCATACAGGTTTGGAACTACTTGAGGGTGAGTAAATGATGACAGAATTTGAGTGAACTATCCCTTTAAGCCACACTTAAAATGTATATAATAGTTTGCTATTTAACAAAATTATGAAACCATATGGCATTTTATTTTTACATGGTTTTCTATTTTAAATATATTTTAAAATGTAATTTATTCCTGTGATTTTCAGCAGGCATTACTCCAGTCATCCTTGAAAAATGTCTTATTATTATCAATGTTGAAAACAGTTGTGCCATTTTTTTGAATCATTTGATAAATAGAAAGTTAAATGATGTGTGTTTATTGGAAATCTTTTAGTAACATTATAAATTATAACTTTTTTCTCTTACTTTTGATCAATTGTGCCTTTAACTATGAAAAAACCACTCAGACGTTTAACTGTTTCCTTTTTCTCACCCATGTCTAGCACTGAGGCCTTTAGTCCAGACAGAGGAGCGAGAAGGGGCCACTAAAGTGATGATAGTCGTGACAGATGGAGAGTCCCATGATGGCGAAGACCTTCTTGATTCCTTGGCTGAATGTGAAAAACGTAACATCACCAGATACGCCATCGCTGTAAGTACAAATACACATTCCTCCATAATTAAACCTGACCCTTGGAAAAACCTACAACCCCTCCTAAGAAAACCAGCGAGCAGCAGAGTGTATGCCTGAATATCAGATCTCCACTTAAACCGACCATAATTGGCACTGCTCTATTTTCAGTGTCTCTGCTCAGCTCCACCCGGTTCTCTCGCTCTCTGTCTGCGTTTGAATGATAAAACTGTCTTCCCTCATTCTTTAAACAATCATAACCACATTATTGCTGTTCAGAAATAGACTTAAACGGGGTTCCATGCCATCAGAGGAATGAACCACACCCTAAAACCTCTCGACACTGACACCCTGCTCCTTTTCTTCCCTGCCACCCTAAAACACAACAGCGCAAGAAAAAGACAAAGTGAAGCTGCCACCATCAGAGCCTGGGATGTCAGTGTAGCCAAAATGGCTTATTTATATCTTTATAAAAATATATATATATGGTAAATGTGAACAGTGTGGCCTATTTTGGATGATTTAATTTATAACATAAATTTTCAGCACAACAATCTGACTTCTTAGGGGGTCTTTAGGGATATTTAAAATGAAAAAATAAAATGCCAATAATAATGTTGTTTCAATATTTCAACAATAAGTACAATTATACTGAAAAAAAAAAAAATGTTTTAGGATTTAGTTTTAAACAATTTTCACTCTGAAATTGCTGGTAAATTTCACAAAAAAATTACAAAGAAACAGCAAGAAACATTCAATTCAATTAAACATTTTGAATAGAAAGACTGATTCTTGTAAAACTTACTTCAATCGTCTTGGTTGTGTTTACAACTTTTTTATAGTGTACAAATAAAAAGTAGTATATTTGTTTTTTTATAATTCAAATTTGTGCGTAAAGCACCCAAAAGCTGACATCAACACTTATGTCATATAGAGCTAAGGGCTGGATTTACATCGTATTCATGTCGGCTCAACCAATGAAGTAAATTTGATGCAGGTTGAACTGCCTGTCTAACCAATGGAAGACTTGAAACTTGGAAACTTGAAAGCAGTCTTTATTTTAGCATTTCTGTTTGGTGCCTCTAGTGGCGCAGAAGTTTTGTTACACCCTTCACCTTTAAAATATTCTGACAGTGGAACTGAGTATGAAGTCCTCATCAGATATAGTTTCCTTTCATCAGGCTATTATTCATGATTACAGTCATATCTTATAATGTCTGAAGGCAAACACGTTTTTTTTTTTGGTCCTATAATCTGAGACCAACAGAACAGATTTTACACAGGAGGAAAGCTGATAGCTTGTTCTAATTCGTGGAGGATTCAGAGAGAGCTCTTGCATATTTTAATTCTGGTATTTGTAATAAGACTGTGGTTACCATGACTGGATGTGGCTATATTTTCTATAAAACAAACTATGATATTTGTTATTAAAAGTAGCACAGACGTTGAGAAACTACAAATACTATTGCCAATAAAAATGAATTCTGTTCTATTGTTTTATTATTATTTATATACTGTTATAGTATTTTTTAGAAAAATTGTGCTTTTGTCATTTTATTGTTTTTAATCATTTTATTTAGCTTTCATTTATTTTAGTACTTCATCTTAAACTTATTTTATTTTAGTGAGATATTTAGCAGCAGAGATTGACAGCGCATAATCAAAAAGAGTGGTGCAATTTAAAATTTTCCCCAGTGCAATCTCTAACAAAATTTAATATAAGCCCATTGGTTATACAGTGCAGCTCAACCACAAGAAAGAGTCCAAAGAATTTAAAAGAAACAGAATAAATGTCAAACCATCTGAAAGTCATTTACTTTTCAATTTTAACTGCCTCTCACTGCTGTCTTGGGTCATTTGACATTTCTACTGTACTCCACTCATTGGAACAGAGGACTGCGTGTAAACCTGCTCCTGAATGAGCCTATGTTTTGCTCTATTAGACAAACAGTGCCAGAATGGTGTCCGGATTTGCCGAGTCATCTGGGTAATATGTCTCTGCGTCTCCTCTGGGGAACTGTGGAATAAAATTATGACAGCTGGTTTTAATGCCCCGCCAGCCAAAGCATAGCTTTCATGTTTTGATGTGTTTTATGTTCTCCCTCTCTCCTTTCTCGTTCTCTTCCTCCTGCACAGAACTAGGGAACGGATGGAAAAGTAAAACACTCATGGGAGAGAAGAGAAACAACCTCAGATGAATTTCTGTATTGGTCGTGTGGCGCTGCCAGGATATGTTTTAGACATTACAGGATAGAGATGCAGGGAATGTGAACACGGTGGTTGGGGAAGTGGGTGGGAGTTCAGAACAAGATACTAGGAATGTGCAACAATTACCACTGTAAATTATGGCAGATATGAACTAAAATAGACTGATTATTGTAGATTCTATTGCTTAAGAGGCTGTGGGCTCTGACCAATATACAGTAAATGTGGCAGGTTATTTTCTGAGCTCTTAAAACTATAAACTGCAAGAGATAAAGTCACATTGCAAGTTATTTTGTCACATTTTGAGATGTAAAGTCATACTGTAAGATTTGGGGCCTACTAACAACTTGCACCAGTGCAAAGCCGCTTTAGGCATTAAAAACTACTGTCAGGAAAGACACGCAGTTAAAATAGCAATAGTAAATAGCAATGAAAAGATGTGGGCAAAGGTGTGCATATGCATTTATACAGTCTACATGCATGTCGGACCCATGTTTATTAGATCCATGTCGTACAGTGTGATTTGCAATGATCTTATAGGAAAGCTAAAATCGTGCAGTCTCCATGTCTTCTTAAATTCAAAAGATGAGAACAAATAACTATGACTGTTCACTAGTCAAACATTTTGACCCATATTTCTCATGTTGACTGGAAGTGGTTTATCCAGTCATCATATCCAACCAGCTGAAGTCTGGGAAAGTTTAGGGACATAGGTGCATGTCAGTGGAGAGTGAACTCATGACCTGGCACCGATGGTTTTCAGGGCTTGTCATTTGTGGTGTTTTGCCAGTGACTGAGTGAAATTCTCTCTGTTTCCTCTGCGTAGGTGTTTCTAGGATGAGTTTCCTCTGAGTCCTGTATCCCATCATTAATTGATCTATCAGATCATCTGCTTTCACTCTAATGGAATGGAGGAGGTGTTGGCTCTCTGGATGAGAGAATCTATGTTGTTGTTGTTCTTCATCTACTATCTGACTTGTCTCAAACAAGACTAGTGAACAAAAGCCTGAGGAATCAGCATTTCCGATTAATTTTTGATCAGTGTATACTTGAAACAATTTGCTCTCTCTCTTTCACAGGTATTAGGTCACTACATCCGCAGACAGCAAGATCCAGAGACCTTTATCAATGAGATTAAGTACATTGCCAGTGACCCCGATGAGAAATACTTCTTCAATGTGACGGATGAAGCTGCTCTAAATGACATTGTAGATGCATTGGGGGATCGCATTTTTAGTCTAGAGGGTAAGAGGAAGAACATTCATCCTTAATGACCATAGGAAAAAAAAAAAAGATTTTTTTCCCCTTGAAGAGAAAGTGTGCTTCTTTGACCTAAAAAGAACAGAAAATCAGATTTGCCTTTTATTGAGGATGTTGATGATGTTTTTCAACATATTTGGACACTTGAACCAAACTTGAAAATGTATGCAAATACAAAACATGTCAGACCAAGCAACATTTATGAAATTCATATTTAATATGAATGATACTTTTTAGATATAAAGTGCCAATGAAACTTTTATTTTAGGAATAAGTATGTTTCAATACAAGCAACATTTTACCCAAAAATGCATGGACATCATGAAAAAAACAAAACAAGATATCACCGTAAGAACAGGGTGTGACGCTTGTGCCATCTTGATTCTGAGGAAAGCCAGGCAGGAAGGATGGAAGGGAGGAGATGGATGACCTTAAAGTGGGCACAGCTGTGCATTCACAAGATACATAGGTTAGAAGCACAGAAAGAAATATTATTAGCCAATGCTGTGCACTAACTGGAATTCTCTTTTTATGTATCCTACTGTGCAGTCAAATATGTTGTACTGCCATTGATAATGATAACTGATCCAGTTTTATACATTTTTCACTTTTCAGGATATGTTTTATTTTTATTTAGTTTTGGTACAGTAAGAAAGGTGCATTGGTGAACCAAGATATAAAGAGTGTACTTTTTCTTGAACTTTAATGCTCCAGCTCAGCAGATTTCTACACAATTCCATGAAGTGTGGGGCTGGAAAGATGTTTTTTAAAGAAGTCTCTTATGCTCAAGGCTGCATTTATTTGATGAAAATGCAGTAATAATGTGAAATATTATTGCAAGTAAAAAATAACTGGTTTGTAATTTAATGCATTTGAATATGTAATTAATTCCTGTGATGAAAACGCTGAATTTTCAGCAGCCATTTTTCCATCAATATGTGACACATATTCCTACAGAAAGCATTCTAATAGGCTGTTTTGTTGTTCAATAAACATTTCTTATTAACAGAGTTGAAAACAGATTCCCTGATGAATAGAAAGTTTAGAGAAAAAGTTTATTGATATAAATGACATTTGCATTGTAATTTGATTGCAGGGACCCTGGGATACAATGAAAGTGCCTTTCTCATGGAGATGTCTCAGATTGGTTTTTCGACACACATTTTGGATGTGAGTTTCAATGTATTTTATGTCCACATGCAGTTGTGCCTATTTAAATATTTGTAATTATAAACCGAGATATACTGTATGTATAATAGATGGCATGAAACATGCAATCATGAGCTATATTATTTTGGACCATACTGTAGGATGGCATCTTATTTGGCATGGTGGGTGCATATGACTGGGAGGGAGGCGTCCTGAAGGAGAGCAAAGAAGGGCAGCTCAAGCCCTCAAGAGAAGCCTTCGAGAAAGAGTTCCCATTGGAGCTGAAGAACCACGCAGCCTACCTAGGTAACATTTTACTTTGTGAAACCAACCACCAAATAAACAATTCTTCAAGTTTGTATGTTAACATAAACTGTACGTCTGTTTACTAATGCTTAGATGTGGATGTGTGAACTTCTGCAGGTTACACAGTGTCATCAGTGATTGTAGGTGACTGGAGGAGGTTGTATGTTGCTGGTGCACCTAGATTCAAGCACAAAGGAAAGGTCATCCTGTTTGACCTCACCCCTGAAGGCGATGTCTTAATTACACAAGCCCTAAATGGAGAACAGGTGGAGATTTCTCCTTCGTTCTTATATTTATTTATACCGACACCCTCTACTTTCACACACTCTGTCTCTGGTCCACAACTGAGATCTCCATCAAACCCTTGTGTGATGTCAAATTCTTTGAGTTTTGCATTATCCTTCTTTTCTCAGCTGATTTTTTATTGCTTTTCCTCTCTCAGTCCTTTCACACCACATTTCTGCTCTCTTACAATTAATGAGTTTATTTTCTTATTAAACAAAAGCAAGCAGGTTTCATTTTCTCAGACCGCTCCTAAAATCCAAGTGATACTTAGAACAAAATCCAGAGGTTCGGGGTTCCCACAGTCATGGAAAACCTGAATAAATCTGGATTTTTTAATTGCTTTTCTAGGCCAGGAAAATTCACAGAAATGAATACAATCTTAAACATTTCTATAATGAATGTACATTTTTCTAGTCATGATCTGCCCTAAAATATGTAGTCTGCTAGGTATTGAGAGCTTTTGTAGAGTAAAACCTGCTTGCATGCTTCGTTTTGAAAAAAATTTGTTGTTTTGAGTCGGTTCTTTTCACTGAATCATTCAAATGCATTCACATATCAGTTTGAATGATTCATTTTACAATCAGTCTAAAAAATGGTATTTTTCTTTCATTCTTAACATAGACAGTGTATTTGTTCTTATTCACATTTATCAGTATTGATCCATACTGTGTATATGTATGTATGTATATTGTATATTTATCAGACATAACATCAAATTTATAGGCTTATTTCCCTAATGGAAACACATTGGTTAAAAAGCGTGGGAACCTTCAGATTGCTTAACATCTTTATTCTCTCTCTGCAGATTGGCTCATATTTTGGCAGTGAGGTGTGCGTGGTGGATGTGGATCAGGACGGAATAACAGACATCCTGCTCATAGCTGCTCCCATGTTCCTGGGAGCAGGAAACAAAGAAACAGGCAAAGTCTATGTCTACTGTCTGGATGGGGTGAGAACCACAGTGGCAGTACTGTTTGTGTGATGTATATGTGAGAGACAGCGATAGATTCATTCTATCACGCTAAACAACATATTCCTCTAGACTTAAATGTATGCCATTTCAGTAAATGAATGTGTAATTATATGAACATTTTATCTGAAAATTTTATCTGTCTGTCTCTCTACCAGGATGGTTTTGCTCCTAACGGTACGCTACATTCTCAGAAGAAAGCACAAGATGCACGCTTTGGTTATGCTATGGCTGTAGCCCCTGACCTAAACCATGACGGATACGCTGACCTGCTCGTGGGAGCTCCGCTAGAGGATGACCACCAGGGAGCTCTTTACATATACCACGGCGACGAATACTACATTATTCCTCAGTATAAACAAGTAAATATATCACTAGTTCATGTGTGCAACCAACCACATGTGTGAGACCACTGAAACCAGACAATCTGTAGACATCACAAAAAAAAGAAATGTAAAATAAATATAGGCCTATATATTATATTAATATATTAAAATATATGCTATGGTGAAAATGAAGAAATATGTTTATTAGTAATTTTTAATGTATTTATATATATATATATATATATATAATTAAACAATTTACCAAAACTTTATTATTCAAAAATGTATTTAATTGTATTCAGTTTTGAGAATGTACACTACTGTTCAAAAATTTGGGGTAAAAGTTTTTCTTTTTTTCTTTTTTTTGAAAAAAGTATCTTATGCTCAACAAGGTTGCATTTATTTGATCAAAAATATGGTAAAACACAGTAATATTGTGAAATATTGTTTTCTTTTTTTTATGTATTTTTAAAATGTAATTTGTTCCTGTGATGGCATAGCTGATTTTTTAGCAGCACTTCAGTCTTCAGTGTCACATGATCCTTCAGAAATCATTAATATGCTGATTTTGTGCTCAAAAAACATTTATTATTATCATGTTAAAGTCAGTTGTGCTGCTTAATTTTTACGTAAACTGTGATATATTTTTCAGGATTCTTTAATGAATAGTTACAAAGGTTCAAAAGTACAGCATTTATTTGAAAACGAAATCTTTCTTTAACAATATACGTTTTTACTAACTTTTACTAACTTTTGGTCAAATTAATGCATCTTTGCTGAATAAAATAATTAATTTCTTTAAAAAAAACTTACTGACCCCAACATAGACGTTGGAACAGGGGGGGCAGGGAGGGCGGCCGCCCCCCCACCCCACCCCACCCCTCTAGGTGTCAGCCAGCGTTTTATTCATATCAGATACACATTGTGTAAGTAACTTTAATGTTTACTCTATTCTTCTCCCAGTTCACCAGCCACTTACTTTTAAGTATTTCAGGAGAAGTGCATGAATTCACGTGTTGTAAATCCAACAGATCCGATTCTCTGAACTGCGTCTGCGGCACAAACTAACATCGCGGCGCCCATCACGCATACAGCTCAACTAACGCGATCGTTATAAAGGTGTTTAAACAACAATACACTTCCACTTGCATGTATTTGACAATCGGAATATCAGATATTTCATGCCATAGTTAACACATTTGTGAATATTCTGAATAAAAAAGGAAAAATGACATAAAAGCAGTTTAAGCAGATCATCGTTCATTCAGCGCTGTTGCTGCTGCGGTGTGTCACGTGACAAGCAATGACGCGTCACCATGGAAACCATAAAGTGACACATTCTAAATAACGGTCGCCCCGCCTCCCTCCTCCTCAAGAATCCCGCCCCCCCTCTCAAAATATAGTTCCCACGTCCCTGGACCCCAACTGACTGTAAAACTATTGACCACTTTTAAACCAGTGATTAATGCCCTAGTGAAAAATAAATATACTAAAATGTATTTGAAATACATTAATTTAATTCTAAGTATACTACAAATACATTTACATATTTATGTACTTAATAAAAATACCCTGCAATTGTACTTTTAGTATACTAAACCGGTATACTTACAATCTGCTAAATTGGAACAACTAATTTTGTGCTTAAAGGTATAATTCATCCAAAAATTCTGTCATTAATTACTCACTCTCATGTCGTTCCAAACCCGTAAGACCTTCGTTCATCTTCGGAACACAAATTAAGATATTTTTGATGAATTTCCGAGAGCTCTCTGACCCTACCATAGACAGTAAGTGTCCTTACACGATCAAGGCTCAGAAACGTAGCAAGGACATCGGTAAAATAGTCCATGTGACATCAGTGGTTCAACCGTAATTTTACGAAGCTGTGAGAATACTTTTTGTGCGCAAAGAATACAAAAATAACGACTTTATTCAATAATTTGTCTCCTCCGCGTCACCCTATAGGGCCATTTTGGAGAGTATCACATATGTAAACAACGTTTGCAATGTATCTATGCGGATACGTTGTTTACGTTCAGACCAAAGCATAAACATCGTATCTGCATACAGTGCGGCTGACACAGAACAGCATACGTTGTTTACGTATGTGATACTCTCCAAAATGACGCTACGGGTGACGCAGAGGAGAGGAATTGTTGAATAAAGTCGTTATTTTTGTTTTCTTTGCGCACAAAAAGTATTCTCGTAGCTTTGTAAAATTACGGTTGAACCACTGATGTCACATGGACTATTTTACCGATGTCCTTGTTACGTTTCTGGACCTTGATCGTCTATTGCAACTATTGCAAGTATACTTTAAATATTTTGCATTTAAAGACATCATGACATTAAAACACATTTTAGGCTTAATATTAAGAAATGTGCATTGTGCACAAGTAGTGCTCCAAATAAAGATTAATTAGCATTTTTATATCAGTTAGTCTCGAGTGAAAAGTCAGTAAATATGTTAATAGTTTTGAGACTATATATAGTATTTTAAATATATAAAATTTTTACTTTTTTATCGTAAATTTTTACTTTACAATAAAAATAAAAATATAACTAAATAACTAAAAATATAATAAAATACCTAACTACATAATAATATTATTGTTAGAAATTGCAACAATATAAAAATAGAAATATAATACATTTATACATTTAAAATTTTAATTAAAATATAATAATATACAAATATGAAAAAATGAATAAATACATTCTAAAATAATAAATAGTATATATATATATATAAAATAAATATATATATATATATATATATATATATATATATACAACAGAAATATATTAAATTAATTAAACTATAAATTTAAATTATAATAAACAAGTAAATATATATTATAAAAATAGACCGAGAAACAATAAATGCATTAAACTATACATTACAATTATAGCAAATGAATAAATGAAAAACTTCAAATAATGAATAAAACACAAATATAACAAATACATTAAATTCTTAATTAAAATGCTCCATCGGGACAAGACCACGGGAATCAGATAAGCCTTTTACACAATCTGACATGGCTGCGGTTGGAATTGAACTGCGGGTTTCGTCTGGTCAGAGGAGAACTGGCCCCCCGACTGAGCCTGGTTTCTCCAAAGGTTTTTTTCTCCATTCTGTCACAGAAGGAGTTTCCTTGCGGCTGTCGCCTCTGGTTTGCTCAGTTGGGGACACTTGATTTCTAGCGATTATCGTCGATTTGATTGCACATATACTATTTAAACTAAACTGAGCTAGACAATGACATCTCTGAATTCAATAATGAAATGCCTTTAACTGAAGATTGAGTGTTTAATCTTGTACATTACTGACACTCTATCCTCCAATTTGATACTGTTAAGTGCTTTGACACAATCTGTATTGTTAAAAGCGCTATATAAATAAAGGTGACTTAACTTGACTTGACTTGGGTGACCACTTTTTTTGATGGTCTTTAACTTTTAGACACCATTATACCTGTAATTCATACTTTGCATACTAATAAAGCTCTCTTTTTCTCTTTGTAGCGTATCCCAGGCTCCTCTCTCTCTGCAGGGCTGCAGTATTTTGGCCGTAGCCTGAGCGCTCTGCTGGATCTGGATGGGGATGAGTTACTGGATCTTGCTGTGGGAGCACAGGGCACTGCCGTCCTACTGAAGTACTCTATGCCTCATTACAGTCTTGTGTTTTTATGCATCATCTAAACACTGCCATCATAGACACCAATTCGTCACTTTAAATTGTGTCAAAAGTAGTAAAGTCATGTTTTTAATGACCCGTGGTAACAACTTTGCTCGATTCCTGACCTCTCTCTGTACTCTACAGGTCACGCAGTATAGTGCAGATCAACGTCAGCCTGTCCTTCCAGCCACACTCCATAAATGTGATACAGAAGAATTGCCACAGGGCTGGACGAGACTCCGCATGCCTTAACGCCACAGTTTGCTTTCTGGCCCTGTCTCGCTCTCCTGGCTCTTTGGGCACATATTTTGGTAAAGTGTCATGTAACCAAAAAGCTTTCTTCCATTGCTGTACTAAATACACTTCCTAAACTACCACCACATCTGTTTGTTTGTATAGATATGCAGATGGGGGCCATGTTGGATGACAGAAAGATCTTGGCTCGTGCTCTGTTTGACTACAACTCCCAGCGTCAGACTCTAATGGGCGTCACTGTTCGTGTAGGGCAGACCATGTGCTACACGCTACCATTTCACGTCTTTGTAAGTCTAAACGGCTTAAAAATCAATGAAGTAAAGGATAATGTACATTTAACCGGTCGATATCGCAAAAAGGGGTTGTTTTACCCTAATGGCCGACGGACTGTACATTATCCAACATGAGTTCTTACTGATCGTTTTCAAGGAAAAGTGTTCTTCTCTCTGTTTCTGTTTTCCTTTATATGTCTAGGATACAGCTGATTACATCCGACCAATCAGCTTCACTTTGCGCTTCAAAATCAATGACACAGAGAGCGGCCCGGTACTAGATGAGGGCTGGCCGACAACATTCAAGAAGTCTGTGAGTGCTATTCAGTTGACCTATTCCTATGAATAGGAATATAAATGGATGATTTTTCCCCCTCGTACTGCTGGCTAACGCAAAGTTTGATCTCTTTTATTGCCTTTAGATCCCATTCTTCAAAGACTGTGGGGAGGATGATGTGTGTGTAACTGATCTGGTTTTACAGGCCCATATGGACATTTCTGGAACAAGGTAACAGAGAAATTGTCCTCCTGCTGTTGGCATGTTTAGAATAAGAACACCTAATGATCCACAACTAGTCCAAACATGTTGACCATTGGCAGAACTAGTTGCTTTAACCCCTAGTGCTAATTAATAATTAAAATAGAAATATTTAGAGGATCCATAGCAAACATTTTTAAAGATTTAACCAGTTTAGTACGAAACCGTGATTGAAATAGCATGTCTTATGGTAATGTAACGTCAATCTTGCTCTTATCTGTTCTTGCAGGCAGCAACCGTATGTTATACGCAGCCCTCGGCGACGGCTTGCAGTAGAAGTGCAGCTACAAAACCGGCTAGAAAATGCCTATAACACTAGTCTCACTCTTCATTACTCTAAAAACCTGCACTTCAGCAGTCTGAGTATACGGGTACCAGCACAATCTCTCCTCTGAAAACATTAAAGCATATTAGTACAAACACACCAGCATGTCTTAACTATGGCAGTTTGATTGTTTTATGCCAAATGAGTAATATAGTAGATAAATGTCACAATTATGTATACAAAATATACACATTTTGAGGTCAGATTTTTCAAATAAATGCTGTTCTTCTGAACATTCTATTTATCAAAGAATTCTGAAAAAATGAATAATGGTTTCCACAAAAATATTAAGCAGCAAACATTGATAATAATAAAAAAAAATGTTTCTTGAGCACCAAATCAGCACAGTTCATGTGACACTGAAGACTGGAGTAATGACTCCTGAATATTCAGCTTTAAAAATAAAATACATTTTAAAATATAAAAAGTTATTTTAAATTGTAATTTTATTACATTTAAATAAATGCAGCCTTGATGAGCATTAGAGTTCTTTAAAAACAAACAAAAAAAAACCCTACCGTCCCCAAACTTTAGAATGGTAGTGTAAGTATTTAAAGAAAAGTATTCTTATTTATACACATAATTTATACAAAAGTACAGTATATTCCAGTGTTTCATGAATCACACTTCTTGCTTCTTTATTTCTTTTTCTGCCTCATTTATGTCTCTTTCTTTCTCTCTGTCTGTCTATAGGAAGACGCTCAGTTTAAGATTGAATGCACGGCTCTAAGCTCAAACAGTCACTCCTGTAATGTCAGTTACCCAGTGTTCCGCTCTCAGTCGAAGGTAAGCCTCTGAAAGATGAAGGTTTGTCATCATGATTCATTGAAACAGTCACTGAGCCGTTTTGGTTCATTGACCAGTGATTCTCCCAACTGCCTCATTTTTCTCAGGTGAACTTCATGTTGGAATTTGAGTTCAGTTGTACGTCTCTCATCAGTAAGGTCCAGATGAAGCTTGTTGCTTCAAGGTACACACACACACACACACACATACATAACTTAAACCATTAGCAAATGGTACTACCCAAGGATGTCATGGCTATTTATTTTAAATAATTAAATTTTTTGGAAGGTGCATTTAAAGTCATTTTAACCTAACACAACAAGTAAATAAACGTGTTATGTCAAAATGAATATTAAATGTATGTATATGTGTGTTGCCACAGTGACAGTGTGGAGAGTGAAGGCACACTTTCGGACAACAGTGTACAGTTACAGAGTATTGTACAGTATGAACCAGATCTCTTCATCACAAGGTTAGTTCCCAACATCACTTTCCCTCTTACAACCTTAAAATGCATGCATGTTCAGTGTACAGTATGCATATATGGTTGTCTTATTTTGGTTCAATTCACTACAGTGACTCCAACCTGAACCGCTATGAGGTCCACCCAACCAGAACCGTGTCTGAGGGGACAGGACCCGAGTTCTACACACATTTCAGGGTGGGTCAAAGTAAACCTGATAGGCTCATTGGTTTATGTTTAAAAAATCTGAAAGCTTATGAGTACATGTAAGTATGTTTTTTGATATCAGGTGCAGAATCTGGGCTGTTACGCCGTCAGTAATCTGGAGCTGAGTGTTAATTTGCCTGCCGTGGCTTCAGGAGACAGAGTTTTCGCGATCGTGGTTGATGCTTTCTCTCATAATGTTAGTATCACTTGTATGCATTTATACAGTCTTACTGTAATTCATATGCATCTTTGTGTTCATGTAGTTGTTGGCGTTTTTTTCTGTTTATTTGTAGTCTTCAGGTGTGAACTGCAGTATAGTTAGTGATCTTTCCAAGTTAAAGTCCAGCCAGAGAGATGTGCGTCCACTTCACCCAGAAGACATGAAGAAAACTGAACTATTGGTGAGAATACAGATGTTATGTTCACTGAAGGGAAATTGACAACTGCGTTCTGTAACCGAAGTAAATCCATTAAGTTAAACTGAATTTTGATTTGTTGATTTAATTTGATTTAATTTGGAACACGCTTGCAATTTTGCTGTCTCTGCATAGACATTATTCTTTGCTGTCAAATCGCCATCAAATTCTAGAGCTGTCAACCTCTTTTTGTCTTGTTTAAAAGTAGGACAAAATTCCTGTTAAGTATTTGGGTGGAGGAGAAAATCAAATAAAAACAAACTGGAATGAATCAGAGAGTTTTGGCTGCGTATCTATGAGAAAGAAAGCAGCAGAAGAGTTTTTTGTATAAAGAAATATTAGAAATATATAATTTTATTTGTATTCATTTACTAAATTATTTATTATTTATTTTACTCTGATTTTATTAACTCATGTGTTCACTTATTTTAATCATATTTATTTATTTTAATATTACTTTTATTGTTTAATTATTTATTTTTTAACTTTTTAATAGCTTTTCTCCAAACATTTCCACAGACTCGCTAGCACTTCCATGTAAATACTAGTTTAAAATCCCCTGACCCAAAGTACTGCTGTAAATGATCTTATACTATAATATCATTTTGTTTTCATATTTAGAACTGCACTTCCTCATGGTGTGTGGAGGTCGTGTGTCACATCCAACAGCTATTGAAAGGACAGACAGCCTTGATCCGCATCACCAGGAGGATACATGACAACTTCTTCAGACAGGTGACACAAGCAAATGACTCCAAAGGTCAGATCTATTATCTATTATTGTGTTTGTGTTTCAGTCTCTAACCTCTGACTACTGTGTGCTTCTGTCAGGCCAAGTTTAAAGCAGTGACAATAGTGGGCTCTTACCAGCTGTCTGCTCGGGAGTCTAGTCTGATTACGATGGGAAATGCTGCCCTCTTGAGGGAGGTGAGAAAACTGACAGGACACAAACTCATAAACCAGGGATGTCCAAACCTGTTTCTGGAGGGCCACTGTCTGGCAAAATTTAGCTCCAACCCTAATTAAACACACCTGAACCAGCCAGAGACGAGAGGGTCTGTAATCATCTTCCTTCTGCACTATCAATGCCTAAACATATCGCATAATGAATCTGAGGTGGTCAGGTAGCACAAGTTGTAGCTCTCAGAAATGTCCCAGTTCACAAGTTGTAATTATGAGTTCTATGAGGACGTGAATGCTTTTTACAAGTTGGTATCTCGTAATTACAATAATTACGATATGGCGTGAAAGCACCTTTACTGTTGGAGAAAGCATAAAGGTTGTACCTTGATAACCAATCACATTGAATTTCAGTCAGAGTTGTGCGACACTCAATCGCCGTTTACAGATACCATAGGAATAAATGAGTAGTGCTGTAAGCTGAATCCCACCTGGTGCAAAAAGTCAGTGACTTTTCCTAAAAATCGAGTAGTTCAATTAAAAACTATTGTTTAGTGTAAAACATGTTGAAGATTAGCTGACAGGCTGTCATCAAACTTTAAATGACTTGAAAACTCTTTCTGTCTCTGTATGTATAGACGGTTTTGGAAGTGCTGAAGGGGCGTTCGATTCCAATCTCTCTCTGGATTCTGATTGGCAGCATCATTGGAGGACTGCTGCTTCTTGCACTCTTAGTATTCATCCTTTGGAAGGTACTGAACACAACACATAGGCAGGTGTACAGCAGCTACATCTGAAGCGTATTACTACCCAAAACACTTCATATGTACTAAAACTACTAGCACTCAGCAGTCTTAAGCCATGTGTTGATGTTTCTTCACAGCTGGGGTTTTTCACAAGGAAACAGAGGAAGGATGAGGATGAGAACGATGACAACTGATGCTGCAGAGCAGACTGAACAGAGTTTCCTTTACAACCAGGAAATATGCCTTTTGTAGCCATTACTTCCCTTTTGAGACATGACACTTTTGCTCCAGAACCACAAACAATCCATTATCAGGTCCAGGTGGAATCTACAGACTTATTCTTCATTTTCTTTGCTGATTTTGGGGGAAAATCTGCAGAATGGATTTAAACCTGATAAAACATTTCACATGGAGCTAAGAGTGCTAAAATGTGCCAAAATATTTAATACATGAACATGCAAAGGGATGCACAATGTGTAAAACTTTGCGTATGATGGGTGTATCAGTTCAGGTCAGTCAAGTACGTTATTGTCTCACACCTAACATTTTATTTGGATTCTGTCGTGGCATCAAAAAGCACAAGAATCCAATTGTATCACAAAAGGAAGAGAAAGAAGGTTAATCTGGGAGACTCTCTGGCTTCACAGAGCAAGATCCTTTACAATTGCATTGCATTGAAAGAACAAGCAGGAAAACAAGCAAATGCACTATTTGTGAAAAAGAAAATAATGAAATTTGTATTTAAGTTGAAAACATATGGTATAATACCAAGCTGTCTGTTTATTTAATTTTTTTCTTAACAAAAATAACAATGTCTGTTTCAGTCTTCATGTTCAATGCATAGGTTTATAAATTGTATTTGCTTTTTTGACATTCAGACAAATTATTAAATAAAAAATGTAAACCATTAAATAAAAGAATTAACTCTTTATTTTTTCCTGTGGAAAATAAAATTGTTCACGGCTACACATAATACTCACACTATTAAATATAAATTTGCAACTCCTTGTTGCAAAAGAAATAAACATCTCTTCTTTAGCCACCTATTTCTTTTCAAACAAACATCAACAATTTTCTGAACTAGCCTAAAGTTGTATAAAAACTGTCAGCGAGCGGCCTGTGTAGAGTTAATGTAGGATTCCAGAAGAAATATGGTCTCATCCACCTGGTTTTCACTGGAATCCAACCTGCCACCATAAGCACAAAAAGAAGAGACGAGATTAATGATTGGCCAAACGTGAATCATGTGTCTGATTCATGTGTAGTGAGTGACTGGTTTGTGTAGTACTTGTTAATGTGGTGTCGAAGGGACTCGAGCTGCTGTCTTTCTGGAGCTGTGATCATCTCCTCCACCTCCGTCAGCTGGGCCGCCTCGGCTCCTGTGGCCTGCAAGGATGCCAGGATGGCCTCGATTCGCTGAGACTTTTCCAAAAGTCGCCTGTCAAAATCAATTGACAGAAATTATTGAGGACTAATACTCAGATTAAATGTTTTCATTGACAAAAAAGAAGGGACTTGCTTGTTCTCTTTGGTCTCATACAGCCGCCTCTCGATCAGGTTCCCAACAGTCTGTATGGGGTTTGCATACAAATATGTCAAAACATTATAAAAAAGCATTAAACAAAGACTCCAGGGCTGTGTACCTTGTAGCAGTGTTGCAGAAGTAGTCTGGCGGTGGGCAGCTGGTTAACAGTGTACAGGTAAAAGGTGCGAGAAGGGGCATAGTCTGGCGTTTTGGGGATTTCCTGCACATAGAGTACAAAGAGTGCTATGAAGCATGATCTAGGGTTATTACAGTTAACTAAAACTAAGTCTAATCTATTTCTATGAACAGAACCTGTAAGTGTGTTACCTGTAGCTGGACCAGGTTCTCAGACAGGAGTGTGTACAGCATGTCTTTGGCCTCTTTGGCAGGAACCATGGCAAAATCCTCCACCTGCTTCTGTTCCAGGTGCCGTTTTCGCAGTAACAGACGAAAGATTCGAGCTGAGCGGGAACCAAACCTGACATAATGCACATCCACATCATGAAACTAAGAACAAAACCAAAAGATTTCAAGAGGCTAACGCGATACGACTCTACTAACCTCTCTTGGACCACAGACTCTAGGGTAGCTCTGGCCAGGTTAGCCAGTGCACGATGTAAATCTGACCACAGGGTCAAGGGTCAACCAATTCATTATTAGTTGTACACTATGTTGCTGAGAAATTAGATACATAATGCAAAATAATTCACAACTGCTCTGTGGTTGGTCAAATTTAAATGTTTTTGAAAGACGTCTCTTATGTTCACCAATGCTGCATTTAATGAATCAAAAATACAGCAAAATCCGTAATAACAGTGAATTACTAATAGAAGTAATATTTCTATTTTAATATTTTTATTAGTGCTGTCAAACGATTAATCACAATTAATCGCATCCAAAATAAAAGTTTTTGTTTACATAATGTGTGTGCTTTGTATATTTATTATGTGTATATAAATATACACACATACTATACATAAATATACATTAATGTATTTACATGTATATATTTATATTATATATAAATATATTTAATATATAAACATAACATATTTTTCTGAAATATATACATGCATGTGTGTATTTATATATACATAATAAATATGCACAATACACACACATATATTATGTAAACAAAAACTTTTATTTTGGATGAGATTAATCGTGATTAATCGTTTGACAGCACTAATTTTTATATTTATTCCTGGGATGGCAAGCCAGATTTTAGTAACTCCAGGTTTTAGTGTCACGTGATCCTTCAGAAATTATTCTAATATGCTGATTTGGTGCTTAAGAAATTTCTTCTAATATAAAATTTTGAAAACAGTTGTGCTGCTTATTATTTTTGTGGAAACCGAGACAATTTTTTTTAGAATTCCTTAATGAATAGAAAAGTAAAAAGAACAGCATTTATTTAAAACAGAAAAAAAATCTTACTAACCCCAAACTTTTGAACAATAAATAAACAAATAAATAAATAAAAACGGTTTGCAGTCAGACATGGAAAATTTCATTTTTCTTACAGGTGATGTTTTAAAGGGATACTGACGACATACATTCCTCCTCCACTGTCACCTGTCTTCCCCACAAATTCCATCTAATAGAACAAAATACACATTAATATTTAAGTCATTTCAAACATTTTAAAGTCATTTAATTCTTGTATACTATATAGTAGTGTGTGTATCTGTGTATGCATTGCTTTACCGGGTCATCCACCAGGAGAGTGAGGTATTGGTCTAAAATTGGTCTGGCGATGTTGTAACTGGATGGAAGAGCTCGGAAAATCTGATGGAAAATAATAAGGCTTTGATCAAACTACACCAATCTGGTTTGGTTTTCTAAACTGATCTGTGGGACCGACTGTTCACACTGCCTTTGTCATTTTAAACTCCAATGAACTAATTAGACCTGTCTCTTTAAATGTTTTTTAAACATTTTATCAAACAAAAATAATATGCATGTCCGTCCATTACCTCATTGGCTGAAAGGGCTTGTGTGAAAGCAGCGTGAGCCGGCGTTGTAACTTCACTCATCCGCAACATGGTTCTAACAATCTCACTGCTAGTCTACAGGGGAGAAACAGAGAGAAATTTAGATGATAAAGACCTACATTCTACCGACTTATTATTTCCCTGGAGGAAAAAGTCTAAATGTGAGAATCCAGAACATTCTGTCTCAGATACAGCCGTGAAAGAATATTCAGTCCACAACCTAATTATATCTCACAGCACACATCTTAGATTATTTGATATACAGAGTCTGTGGTTATTGTCACCTGATCAAGTTTACAGGAAACAGCACTAATAATGGCCTGATCCCTGAAGTGCAGGTGAAAGCGTTGAAAATTCACCTGCCAATAGATCCCTTCATCACCACACTGGAGAGAGAGGGAGAAACAGATGTGCAATGCAGGAAAAACTCAGCTAATGAACATGTGGATGGGTGATGTCATCATCTCAATGCTAGTACCTCACTATCGTCTGTTTTGGCTTTCTTTGCCGCACGCTGGTCAGCTTCACCATCCTCACTTGAGCGTCTGCGTTTTCCTTGACCTGAATGAACACAATTCAACCAAATCAGTTCTATTCATATGAAAATATATTTATATGGTGAACAATAAGATCTATATTCAAAACTTTTACCTGTTGTATTTTCCAACGCTTTTATGCACAAGCTAAATTTTCACTGGTACTGTATATGTCATATGAGTGGACCACTAAAGAGTTTAATAGTAAGTGATGAGTGTTTTGACTGAAGTAACTGACCGGTGAGATTGATATAGGGTAGTTTGTAGCATTCTGGGTGCTCCTCTGGTTCAGTGGGCTGTTTTACAGCCGGAAGGGGAGTGTTGACTGCTCCTGAGCTTGATGATCCTGCTGAGGCCGTAGGAGGACAACGCTGCAGGAAATGAGTCTCTACCAACCGGGAAAACGCAGAGACAACCTCACTGTAGTCCATACTCTGGCCCTCTGGTACAAAAAGAGTTTCAATAGGTACATTTCAAATAAAAGTCAAGACATAAGAAAGTGGATGGAACATATTTCAGATGTGATTTTAGTGCTCTTTCTTTTTTTACCACATTTGTCTGGTCCTCTTTAAAAAACAAACACACACACACACACACAATTGGACAAATCCAAAAAATGAATGAAGAACTTGGTTCTGTTTACATTTACACTGATTTTAAAAACAGACTCAGTCTGCTTTTCATGTGCTATTTTTGTGAAACCCAGCCAACTTTAATATTAATATAATATATTAATATTGAGAATGATAATTATTATTATGCCATGGTCTGTCTGAATACTCGATTCTGATTGGCTGGCAGGTGTTGATTAAATTCGTTGAACTGCACAGGTAGTTCCAGGTCAGTTTAATCACGTTCTATATTAATGCGCTTTCTATAAACATTGGTAACCATAGTAACATACAGTTACAAGTTGAATAGTAATACAGACGAAAATAACCGTCATTTTTATGGTTCCGGTCAAATATTGCAGCGTAAATATTATTAACATCTTTAATATGTGAATGCTGGCAAATGACCATGGCATAAGCGGGATAAATCAACGGCTAGCTGTGCATTAAACAATTTGAATGCACAGCTAGCCGTTGATTATCCCTTACATAGTCCACCGATGTTTTTTTTTTTAAAGCTGATACCGATATCTTAGAGAGCAGGATGGCCGATGGCAGATAGATAGATAGATAGATAGATAGATCGTTTTTTTTTTTTTAATGAAAATTTAAGAAATTTGTAATAATTTGAAAATGAATTAAAATATAACTGCGTCAGATAAACATATTTATACTTTAGATGACAACTTCTTGAATCTGTAATTTTATTACAGTATTTTTTATTACAGGGAGAAGCCGAATATTCACCAGAAGAGGCGGACAGCAGCTCGTAAGTGTTGCGATACTTAGTCATAGATCTGTTGTTTAAATTATTTACCTGCTGTTGGGAAGGAATACTTTCGTTTCCCTTCTATTTCTATTCTGCATTTTCGTTGAGGTTTCGTTGTTTGATTGCACTTTCTGTTAATTATAATAATTTGCACCTCGGCTAAGAAGGAACCTGGATCATTTTCAGTGCTCCTTGCTAGCGAAGTGTTAGTTTCGTCTTGAGTTATTTGCACAAGGCTATTGGCTGGGCCTGGACCTGGATCATTTTCAGTGCTCCTTGCTAGCGAAGTGTTAGTTTCGTCTTGAGTTATTTGCACAAGGCTATTGGCTGGGCCAATCAGAAGCCGCCACAGCGACTGTAAAAGTATTTAAACTGCCTGTTCGCTATTACAAGTCGGGAGAAGCCGAATATTCACCAGAAGAGGCGGACAGCAGCTCGTAAGTGTTGCGATACTTAGTCATAGATCTGTTGTTTAAATTATTTACCTGCTGTTGGGAAGGAATACTTTCGTTTCCTTCTATTTCTATTCTGCATTTTCGTTGAGGTTTCGTTGTTTGATTGCACTTTCTGTTAATTATAATAATTTGCACCTCGGCTAAGAAGGAACCTGGATCATTTTCAGTGCTCCTTGCTAGCGAAGTGTTAGTTTCGTCTTGAGTTATTTGCACAAGGCTATTGGCTGGGCCAATCAGAAGCCGACCACAGCGACTGTAAAAGTATTTAAACTGCCTGTTCGCTATTACAAGTCGGGAGAAGCGAATATTCACCAGAAGAGGCGGACAGCAGCTCGTAAGTGTTGCGATACTTAGTCATAGATCTGTTGTTTAAATTATTTACCTGCTGTTGGGAAGGAATACTTTCGTTTCCTTCTATTTCTATTCTGCATTTTCGTTGAGGTTTCGTTGTTTGATTGCACTTTCTGTTAATTATAATAATTTGCACCTCGGCTAAGAAGGAACCTGGATCATTTTCAGTGCTCCTTGCTAGCGAAGTGTTAGTTTTCTTGAGTTATTTGCACAAGGCTATTGGCTGGGCCAATCAGAAGCCGGCCACAGCGACTGTAAAAGTATTTAAACTGCCTGTTCGCTATTACAAGTCGGGAGAAGCGAATATTCACCAGAAGAGGCGGACAGCAGCTCGTAAGTGTTGCGATACTTAGTCATAGATCTGTTGTTTAAATTATTTACCTGCTGTTGGGAAGGAATACTTTCGTTTCCCTTCTATTTCTATTCTGCATTTTCGTTGAGGTTTCGTTGTTTGATTGCACTTTCTGTTAATTATAATAATTTGCACCTCGGCTAAGAAGGAACCTGGATCATTTTCAGTGCTCCTTGCTAGCGAAGTGTTAGTTTCGTCTTGAGTTATTTGCACAAGGCTATTGGCTGGGCCAATCAGAAGCCGGCCACAGCTGTTTTCACGGTAGTGTGTTAGGCTGTATTTATCAGAGGTCCGAGCGCTGACGCGGAAGCATCAGCGGAAGCGTTCAGCCTCCTCGTGTGAAGACAGACGAGGGTAAAGACCATCGACTTTTCCTGCGCGAATTTAACCGAGCAACGACTCCGAGCGACACACTTAAGTATCTTTTCTTTTTTCCCCCTTCCCTTACACACTCTCCGTTTCCATCCTCTTTCCTGCCACCTCTATCATGTGTTTCCAAACTATTCCGGTTCTCTCTCAACCACGCTCTAACGTCCCACGCAGACGGCAACGTAATCCTGCTAACCTGCGCCTTATCTCTACCTCCTTCACTACACCTCTTTCCTTCTCTGTGGGTCTCTGAATTGTCAGTCAGCTGTCAACAAAGCTGACTTCATTTCTGCTTTTCTTTAAAATCCACGCTCAGCATCTTGGGCTTGACTGAGACCTGGATTCGTCCAGAAGACTCAGCAACCCCAGCTGCTCTCTCTACTAATCTCTCTTTCTCTCACACCCCGGCAAGTTGGCGGGGTGGAGGCACTGGTCTGCTCATTTCTAACAATTGGAAATACTCAACCCGCTCTTCCCTATGCAATTACAACTCATTTGAATCTCATGCCATTACTGTATCAGCTCCGATAAAACTCCAGATCGTGGTCATTTACCGTCCCCCTAGCCAAATTCTAGCCACCTTCCTAGAGGAGCTGGACGGGCTGCTGTCCTCTTTCGTGGAGGATGGCACTCCACTCCTAGTCTTTGGTGATTTCAACATTCACCTAGACAAGCCTTATGCTACAGACTTCCATGCACTCCTAGCTTCGCTTTGATCTCAAACGCCTTACCACTACTAGCACGCACAAATCAGGCAACCAACTTGACTTAATTTACACACGCAATTGTACTGCAGATAACATTCTGGTACAACCGCTACATACTGGACCATTTCTTCATTACATTTACATTACACTTTGCTTCTCCTGTGCCACCAACCCCCCTACCAGTTACTTTTAGACGAAACCTGCGCTCCCTTTCTCCTTCCCATCTTTCCTCTGTGGTATCCTCCTCTCTTCCTTCACCCACCCATTTCTCATCTCTGGATGTAAACGCAGCTACTGAGACTTTATGCTCTACCTTAACCTCTTGTCTAGACGACATTTGTCCTCTCTCCTCTAGGCCCGCACGGGCTGCTCCTTCCAACCCCTGGTTATCCGAGGTTCTTCGTGAACATCGGACTACACTCAGAGCGGCAGAGAGAAAATGGCGCAAATCAAACGATCTGTCGGACCTCAGTAGGTACCAGTCTATGCTCACATCCTTCTCTGCTAAAGTCCACACTGCCAAATCCTCACATTTCCATAACAAGATCGACAGCGCTCCAGACATGCGTAATCTCTTCAGAACATTTAATTCCCTCCTCTGTCCCCCTCCACCTCCTCCCTCCACCTCTATTACAGCTGATGACTTTGCCACTTTCTTTACAGACAAAACTAGATCAATCAGTGGTCAGTTTTCACCTCCACGCACACAGGACCCTCACCCTACCACATCCACTGCTAAAACTCCCATCTTTTCTTTCTGTCCACTCACTGAAGCTGAAGTATCCAAGCTTCTCCTCTCCAACCATCCTACAACATGTCCTCTTGACCCAATCCCCTCACACCTTCTCCAAGCAATCTCACCCACACTCTTACCTGCACTCACACACATCATCAACACATCCCTACTCACAGGTAACTTCCCCATTGCGTTCAAGCAGGCTCGGGTAACCCCACTGCTCAAAAAACCTACATTAAACACTTCTCTTATAGAAAACTACAGACCTGTCTCTCTCCTTCCGTTCATAGCGAAAACACTTGAACGAGTTGTCTTCAACCAAGTCTCACTGTTTCTTTCACAGAACGACAAACTGGATGCTAAACAGTCAGGTTTCAGGAGGGGCCATTCAACTGAGACTGCGCTTCTCTCGGTCACTGAAGCCCTGCGAATTGCAAAAGCCCATTCAAATCATCAGTCCTCATTCTGCTGGACCTATCTGCCGCTTTTGACACTGTCAATCATCAGATACTCCTGTCCACCCTCTCATCACTGGGCATCTCTGGCATTCCACTTCGCTGGTTTGAATCCTATCTCACTGGTAGGTCTTTCAGGGTGGCCTGGGAGGTGAGGTATCCAAAGCACATACACTGGTCACTGGGGTTCCTCAGGGATCAGTTCTTGGACCCTCCTCTTCTCCACATACACTACATCACTGGGTCCCATCATACAGGCACATGGATTCTCATACCATTGCTACGCTGATGACACACAGCTCTACCTCTCTTTTCAACCAGATGATCCAACGGTAACTGCAAGGATCTCAGGTTGCCTGGCGGACATCTCGGCATGGATGAAAGAACATCACCTGCAGCTCAACCTGGCAAAGACTGAGCTTCTTGTCCTCCCTGCCACTCCGACTCTACAGCATGACTTCACGATCCAGTTAGGTTCATCAACAATAACCCCATCAACTTCGGTCAGAAATCTTGGTGTAATCTTTGATGATCAGCTGACCTTCAAAGACCACATTACAAAAACTGCTCGATCTTGCAGGTTTGCACTATATAACATCAGAAAGATCAGGCCCTTTCTGACAGAGCATGCTGCACAACTTCTTGTCCAGGCCCTTGTCATTTCTAGGCTGGACTATTGCAATGCTCTTCTGGCTGGACTTCCGTCTAATACAGTCAAACCTCTACAAATGATTCAGAATGCAGCGGCACGACTGGTCTTCAACGAGCCCAAAAGAGCCCATGTTACACCTCTCTTTATCTCCCTGCACTGGCTACCAATCACGGCTCGCATCAAGTTCAAGACACTGATGCTTGCATATAGAACAACCACTGGCTCAGCACCCGTTTACTTGCACTCTCTATTAACAAACTACATCCCTCCAGAAATCTGAGATCTGCTAGTGAGCGGCGCCTCGTGATACCATCACAGAGAGGCGCAAAATCACTCTCTAGATCATTCTCATTCACCATTCCTGGCTGGTGGAACGATCTTCCCACCTCTATCCGGAATGCTGGATCCCTGTCAATCTTCAAGCAACAACTGAAAACTCATCTCTTTCGACAGCACTTGACTTCATCCTAAACTTAAAAAAAAAAAAAAAAAAAAAAAAATTATCTTTACTTATTCCTTCCTTTGGTAGTTTGTATTTATTTGAACAATGTCTGAGACTTGGTGTTGCAAGCACTTCGTATGTCTGATTGCCTCTTCAAGATTAATCGCTCGATGTATTCCCCAATTGTAAGTCGCTTTGGATAAAAGCGTCTGCTAAATGACTAAATGTAAATGTAAATGTAAATTTTTCACAAATAAAGAAATATTTAAAAAGCTGATATATCAGGCTTGGATGCAGGATAAATTTTAATAAAAAAAATATCTTATCAAAATAAAAGTTCAAAACTTGAGAATGATTGTGAATACATACATAACTAAAATGCATAGAATAGTATCTATGTATATTATTTAACTTTCACAAAACTTACACAATAAGGTGAACGCTGATAACGCATGTTATAAGCAAACCATACCCATACCAAGATGGTCTCAGTTAAGTTTGGTTTAAAGGAGCTGAGCTCGCTTTAAAGTTTGTTTGGAGCAATCAATCATATATACTGCAAGCCAAAATCCTTACAAAAAAATAAAACCCCTGTATTTTCAAATCCTGTTTCATTTATATGAATTAGCCCTTCAGTCTTCAGTCTTATAGTTTCTCACCTGGCATATTGTGGGTCAGCCGGTCTGCTACAGTCTTGACTGTGCTGCTCATAGTCATCTGCCCTCTCTGCAGTATCTCCTCAACAATGAGCTCGCCTGTGTCTCCATAAAGACTCTTGGCGGTGTAGATGTAGCGTGGATAACGTAGCATGTGTAGGATGCGCTCGGAGATGATGCGATATTCCACAGGTCCCGCTGGACCACGACGCCCAGCACCGAACAAACACATCCCATGCTGCATCAGCACACACAGAGACTTCTTGACCTATCAGGAGAAGAGTGTGTTAAAGAGAATATGATGAATTGACTGGTTCGGCAAAAGGAAGACAGAAAGAATGGAAAGAGAAGAGAACGAGAAGGATGTAATGACAGAGAAAGCTTAAGTATGTGACATTACCAGGTCAAGGGGAAGTTTGGTCTCATAGGCAAGCGCTCGCAAGGTCAGAACTCCACTGCGGATCAGACGAGTGCCCACTTTCTCCACCACATCTCCAAAGTGCTCCTGCAGCAGCAGTCCACTCAGACGCACCTCCTGCGCCGTCATCTGCAGGAAAGAGAGGAACAACCAATCACTTAACAAACACCTGATAAAATAACATGGTTTTATAAACACTGAAGCCAAATTTTGCTGGATTTGACAATGGAGCTTATAATATAAAGCTTTCAAGACATACCATAAGCTCTGAAGCCCAGAGTCATTATAGTTTCAATTTCATCTTTAATTTAGGAGTTCACATTGAATAACTACACTACCCATAATCCTGAAGAAAGATCCACCAATCAGAAAAGTCACTGTTACTAAAGCAACAAAAACTCCCATTAAGCATTGCGAATAATATAATCGATGCATCCCTTCACTCTCAAACTACTGGTATGTATTTTAATATTTTACAATAAATTAGTTAAAAATAATAATATTTAATCAAATGTAAATAAATTCAACTAAATAAACTTTAATAAAATATAGTTTTTATAAATATGATCAATGTCTGTGAGTCCAAAATCTGTATTGCAAACCCATTCCATTTTATTGCATCATTTGTGAAGCTTCTTGGGAAGAGATGTAAATTGTTTTTATTAATTAATTTATTTTTTGTTTGTATCAAAAAAGTCATTGCAGAGCTGTTTGGTTTAAATCTTTGAATTATTTAATGTAGACTTTATTAAAAATAAAATAAAATAAAAACAGGGAGAAAATTAATTGGAAAAAATATTTCTGGAGGCAGTTATTATTACTACTACATAATAATCACAGATAAACAAAAACTACTGTTGTGATATATACAACTTCTTCTAATGTCTAGTAACAACACATTTTCTGTTGTATCTGTAACCATCACCACAAATACATGAACATTCTGGCCAGAACACTAACACTTTACTTAATATGCTGTCACATCACACAGTGTTGTAAACTGTACCTAAAAGCGGCATTTATAAGCACTAAAAGAGCATCCTGTTCAAAATGTACAGTAATAATAATTTAATATTTAGGTTCTACGTGATACTCATTACACAAACCAACACATGAAAGCAGCATTAGCTGCTGTCTAGCCTTTCTACAAATCAAACATCTCATTTAGCCTAACACTGCATAAAAACACACAATCATACACATGAGCAAAAATGAACCTACCTCTAAAAAGTATCTAGCTGTACGTGTTTAGAGTTTTAATCTCTATTTTTAATATCACATGTGTTGTTCAGGCGGTGTGTAATGATCAGCACTGACGAATTTCCGTGGTCATGTGGAGTTCCAGAGCGATGCCTGATCAGAGAACGAATCGTTGCAATGAACTGATTCTTTTAATGATTCAGAAGAGCCGAATGTGAATCACTCGACTACATGAACTATGTTTTTAAAGTAAAACAATTAGATGAATGAAACATAAACATAATAATGTACATCGGTGTTTACATCAAATTATTGATTTCGTTAGAAAAGCATACATATTGAGACAGGAACGCTTTTAAGCGACAAATTTCATCAGGTGTGTTGTGGATTATTTCATTTAATAATGCATTATTGTAAATTAATCACTCCCTTTATTTTAACTTTACTTTTTACAGGCTTGTAAAAAGCACTTTTCACTGCCGCTGTAAGGATGCGTAACAAACAAACGGGACTCTGAATCAGTGTATTGCTTTGACCGGTTCTTTAAAAGAATCGTCCGAGTGAATCGGACCTCCGAGCTCATGTCAGAGCGCCTCCCTCTGCAGTGGGCGGACCGACGGCCAGCGCTGCTGCTGTTTGGGACACAGACAGTCTCACGGAAAACATGGCGGAGGCTGCGGCGGTCCCTCCGCATCGCTTCTTCTGTCACTGTTGTAAGGGTGAAGTGAGCCCCAAACTGCCGGTGAGTCCGCGTCGATTGTAACGCACAGCCGGTTCATCTTCGTCGGTTTCTGCACTGCCGCTGGCGCTCTCACAGGTTCCGCTGTTGTGCTAAAGTTAGCATAGTAGCAGTGTATCAACCTGATGTGGGCGAAAGGCCTGTGTGCCTTGTTGTTTGTAACGTTATATACACACTAAAAACAAACGTATTTATCAGTGACCGGTATTTTTAAACGTAAAACTGATACTCGTGCACGTAAAAACTGATGTATTTTATCTTTAGCACAAATGCTACACTCAAATCTTAGTGTTTTTGTTATATTTTCGTACCATCTTACTGTACAAGTAGTGACTTTTTCACATTTTAGGACATGTTAGGCTTTAATAAGCGTTCAGTTCAAGCTGTTACCGTTTAGAGGTTTTCAAAAACGCCTTTAAATGGGATCAATCCTGAACTCTCTTCAAAAGCGAAACCGGAATACCAAGTATTTCTGTTTCTGTTTTACTTAATTGAAATATTATGACATTTAATGACAGTCAATTACTGTTTAATTTAAGCACTTGTTGGTTAGTGTGTCAGTAAGTCAATCCATCATGAGCTGTCCCGGTGAGGATGAGTTGTGTGTAATCCCTTGATTACTACCCATTTAACTTAGTAAACGTCTGTACACAGAAGATGAATCATAAGTGGCTCGTGTTTAGTGTATATAGTGTGAATAAGGCAGAATAGTATCCCGAGTTGTTCTGCATGTCAAGATAAGCAGCCATTGTCCTACTTTTGTTGGAGACCCACAGGATGACCTGTCTTGACCTGTTTGAATCAGAGAAAAAAAATAGGGAAGCAGTCTCTTGAATCAGCCAGCAATTGTCATGACACACATTACAGGGAGTGTCTCTCCTCATACAGGACCATTTGTTTTAAAATTCAAATGAGTGTGTATTGTAGTGCTATGCAAATGTGTGTGTCCTCACAAAACCACAGCTTTTTTTTGTTTTGTTTGTTTACATCGTTGATGTCAACAATGTGATTTTCCGATATTGAATTCTAATTGTGATTTTGCTTGTGTTCAGGAGTATATCTGTCCCAGATGTGACTCGGGCTTCATCGAGGAGGTTACAGAAGACTCCAGGTGAGCTTTTCAATGGCTGCACTTCCTCATTCATTGCCTCCAGTGGCATGTTGCAACTCCTGCACTGCTAGATTACTACGGCAGCTCTCTCAGTACCTTTTGGAGTATGTAAAGAAGTCGATTGTCACCTGGATTCGTAGCACCACCCAATGGGCATGAGAAGTAAAAGATGCAAATTTTGTGAAGAATGTAATTTTTAATATTGATAAAACAAGCAGAGTTGAAAATCATTCATGGTTGTGCCACCATTCTGCCAGAGGAACATGAAGGATTCAGTTGAATTGTGGAATTTATTGGGGAAAGGGTTTAGATCAGTTGTTCTTAATCCTGGTCTTAGATTTCCAGCGTGCTGCACATTGTGTATGTCTTCTCTTTTATTTATAAGATTAGGTCTTAAATCATTATATTCAGTGCATACTGTGAAAGTACTTGAAGAGCTTCTCGACTGTTGATTGAAGAACTTTTGATTGCTGTGAATGCATTGCTGAACATTAAAGTAGTAAAACAAACGCACACCTTTTTTAGGTGCAAGACTAAATGAAGAAAAATATAACTGCACTCTTTTAAGCACTGTTTATTTGTTACCAACATTTCGGCCAAACAAGTAGCCTTTGTCAAGATATGATTATTTATTTATTTATTTTACATATAACTTACAAATTACTAATTATATAAATATGAAGAGGTTGGTAACAGATTTATTCTTTTGCTTATGAGCAATAACCTTGAAAATAAGTTACTTGAGTAGTATTGAACAAGTAATTTAAAATAACTTGTCAGTGACATTGTGCTTTGTGAAATGTTTTTTGCAGATATATTAATCTATTTAAAATACATAAAAATGGAATTTATACATAGTGATTTGCTAGGAAAAAAAACAGCGGTTAAGTTTTGTTAATTAAATATTTTTGCTTGAAAGTCATGTGCCACAACTGATGTGTAGAAAAAATTTTAGGAAAAAAAAAACATAAGACAAGAAATGATATGATAGATCTCGCAGACCCTAATGACTGTGTTTGAAGGTTGAAAATTCGATCATATTATGATACAGCAAGGTTAGTTCAAGTTGTGGAATGTGGTGCAACCCTCTGAAAAGCTTATGGTTGGAATTAATAATTCATAATATTTGCTTAAAATAAAATATAAGATGTGGGCATTTTCATTTTTTCAAGGTGTAAAGAAAATGAATTGCCTTTTTCTTGATGGTTACAACATTAGACATTTTAGTGTCGTTAAATTGAAACTTTTCTTGAAAATTGTATAAAAGTTTTTCAAAACCATGAATGAGTTCACTTCTAAGAGCTTTGCACGCGTTAAAAACTAGATTTATAAAATAATGTTTTTTTAAATTTTTTATTTCTTTGTTTTGGACACTCTTATTTGTCATTGACCTACTTACACTAGAAAAGAGTTGCTCAACTCACAGCTCTCTCAACATTTCAAATCTAATGACTCCTCAGCTGCTTTGGCATTGTAGGATAGCAGAGTGTCCACTGGTTGAATGCAATTTCAGCTGATGCATTCAGTTATTTGGGTAATGTTCACTTATGTTTTACATTTTATATACTCCTTTTTGCATACTATGTAGTAAGGAAGTGTTGGTCATCTTTTGAAGGCAGCATAGATACCTGTGGTATCCCACCATCCTGCTTGTGTAGTTCAGCTGTTGAATATGGTATATATTACAAAAAACCAAAATTTACAAATGTTCACATTTTTTAAATTCATTTAACGCATGTCACCATTCCTAACGAACAATAAACATTGCAGTCATTAAATATTTGCTTGGTTATGACTAAAGCTCACATGAAAACAGACGTAACCAGTTTTCTTAGGAGGTGCCTTATCACTAAAATGCTTCTGTGAAGTCATTGTCTGGGCACCATGGGCAGCGAGGCAGCTGTCTTGGCCTTTAAATGAGTGAGACATCCAAATTGTGCAGTTCTGTATTGAGAAGCACTGGTTTAGATCGGTGACTCCCTCGCTGTGACAGTCAGCTGTACTGCAGTGTATGTTGCCAAGTTCCATGAAACAGCAGTATGTAGCCAGGTCTGACATGAATGTGATTGTTTCATCCTTAGTCTTCTGGACAGTAGTTCAAATAGCCTTGATGACACAGCTTCACAGTTTGCCGAGGTATGTTGACCCCTTCCTTCCACAACGTCTTTCATGTCTGAGATACAGATGAGGATTTTTTGAATAAGTTTGAGTGAGGTAGATTGCACTACTCATTCATAACTTTCTCTTTCACTGTAGCTATGGCAGCTGTTGTTCGTGGAAAGGCCGTTCAGTCTGGATCTAGACAGTCCTGACTCTGAGCGGGTCCCGGGAGGGGGCAGTGGGTCTGGGAGTCTCGGAACAGGGCCGTTCGGCGGTTCTGTCCCAGGTGGGCTTGGTGGGCTTGGTGGGTCACTGGGCGGCCCTCTAGGCGGAGGAGAGCACTGGGGTCCTGGTCGTCCTCCACGCCTGCACACGCAGAGGAGGTACCGATCCAGAGGAAGCAGTCGACCGGATCGCTCTCCGCTGTTGAGGGGTAAGTTAAATATCTCAGCTTTTCATTTTGGTCATGTTCTGTATCTCAAATCAGTGGATTTGTTTTCATTCTCTTTTCTCTGAGGTTGCCCTTTCATCTGTCATGGTTTCTTTTTTGAATTTTAACTGAATCTCTGCTGAAGGCCTGTTTACACCAAATGCGAGACAAGCACAAATATTTGGCATGCTTAATAAAGATCAAATTGTCTCAGCAAAGTGACAGTTTACAGATTAATCAAGCTGTTGTGATGGATTTTAAGGAATATTGAATCATTTTGTTTGCAAGGAAAGTACAGTGTTTCATCAGTCAACCTCTGTTTAGGTTGCTTTACATGGCTGCTTTTTAATGCAAAGATACTGTAATACAAGGTACCGTGATATAAATCATGAACATGAAGAAAAAGCACTAGGTAAAAATAATATCCTATAAATAATTAGTATCCTCACATTAAATAATATCTATGATAATAATAAAAATATAGTATACATTTTTTTTAATTATTCATAGTTGGTGTGAATATGGCATGTGATATTGTATATTTCTGAATGTCAGGACATCTAGATTTCTTTAAAAAACAATTAAGTAAACTTAACAAACTGAATATGGGAATAATGAGTAGCAAATAAAGGTTACAAAATGGTCATAAATAACCCCATAACTTTAGGTCTGCCATAGTATTACAATAGGTAGTAAACTTCCCAGCTTAGTAACATGAATGAGGCTGTTCTTCTCAACTAAGATGTGTAAAACAGCTTTGTTCCACAAAAAAAAAAATGTGGAGAACAAAACCTGTAGGCTTTAACATACTGGCAATATTTATATGTACTGCATGTGGGTCAGATGACTGATTAAAACCGCTTATGAAATGTCAATAAAAAAAATGAAGGAAGTTAGCAGAATTCCCCCACACCAATATCAGTTCCTCACTGATGTCTCCTCTCTCCTTCTAGAATAGTACAGCAGTTTCTCGCAGGCCTTTTTGCCAATTCAGGAGTACCAGGCTCTCCTCCACTCTCATGGTAAAGAAAACATTTTACTGCAACTATGTAATTTGGGCAGTCAGTATATATAGATAGATAAATGTGTTTATTTTATGTTTGTTTCTTTTTTTCTTTTTTTATTAAAGAAATTATGACAATGACAGATGTCTTCTAGATGTTACTTCTAGTGGTCTTTTAATTTTAATATATGAGGTAATTGATATTTCAGAGTTGTTAAGCTTCACAGAATTATGGCATACAAAGACTCATGTTACTACTTAACATCTTTTTATATATATATATATATATATATATATATAAAATATTAGTTATTTAGATTATATGAGGACCAGTTTGTGATTTCTTTTGTGTAAAACATTTTAATAGAAATGTCCAATTTTAAATGATACTAGACAACTTTTTACTCAGAAAATATATTTAAAGACATTTTAAAAAAGGTCTCTCCTGGAAGATGTTTATAATTTTTGTCTTTGGTTAAATTGAAAGATTCTATATGATTTTTATCAGTACTATTGTTATTATATATGTTTTTTTGTATAGTGATTGCTTCTTAAAGGGGTCATAAACTGCCTGTTTTTTATTTTGTACTGAGGTCCACTTACAATGTTATCAAGATTATTACATTACAAAACATCATAATTTAGAAGTTGTAGGCTATTTTCTGTCCTGTTTTTGACCCCCCTCTTCAGAACGCTGGGTTTGAATAGGCGTGGCAGATTGTAGACTCGGAAGTAAACACCCAATGCTATGATTGGCTAACAGTTGTGTATGTTTGACAGTCTACGTCCTTCACAGATGGATGCCGCTGTGATTTGGGTTAAAGGGGTCATCGGATGCGACATGCACATTTAAGTTGTTTGAACTGAAATGTGTTTGGCAGTGTGTGTACCACCCTATAATGATAAAGATGCACCCAGTGTTTTTTTGTTTTTATCTCATTAAATCATTTCCCCTTTCTCAAATCGAGCCGATCTCAGATGCCTGTCTGTGTGACGTCACACAGACCCAGGCCCTCCCACGATTGTTTGATTGACAGTAGCGTTTCAGCACAGACTGGACGGGTGTCTTACCTTAGACTTAGTTCACACTGCAGGTCTTAATGCTCAGATCGGATTTTTTTGCTGAAATCCGATTTTTTTTTTTGCGCTGTTGTTCACATTGTCATTTAAATGCGACTGCCATCAGTCTCATGTGTGAACCGTATACAGCCCTGAAGTGACCCACATGCGCAGAAGAAGACGTGACGTCAGACTCAGCGCACTGTGTTTGCAGAAATAAAAATGGATGCTGTTCGTGTAAGTTAATGTGCAATCGGAGCCTAAATAACGAAATAAGAAGAAGAATATTAAGAAGGAAAGCACGATTTCCTCCAGCGCAGAATTGTGACGTCTGTCGCATTTCAGTGACGTAAAAATCGCATGAAATGCGACATGGCCTTGCGACTTGAGTCTGAATTGCAAAACATCAGATATGTATCCGATTTAGGACCACATATGAAATTGGCCTGGGCCTGATTTGAAAAAATCGGATTTGTGCTGTTCAGACTGTCATAAGAAAACCAGATATGGATCACATTTGGGCAAAAAAGTCGGATTTGGGCCACTTTAGCCTGCAGTGTGAACTAAGCCTTAGACCCGCCCTGAGTGAGCTGTCATCAGTCCGCCATTGTTTCAATGCTGGAGCAGATGTAGACAAGACTGTCTCCTAAGCGATTGAGGTGTTCTGTTGTTGGATGTAATAATGAACATAGCAGTCGTTTTTTTAATGATTCTTTGCAAATCGCCTTTCCTAATAATGTGCTAGTTAGCAAGTTTCACGATGAATGCGGCTAAAGTTTACCATCTCTCAGAGAGCGGCTGGGAAGAGAGGGGCTCATTTGCATTTAAAGTGTCACGCAATAAAACAGCTTGCTGTAGACAGCTGTTTTTGACAGGGTAAAAACGGTGTTGTGTTACACAACCATTGAGAAATTTGAACCAAACTATGTTACAGACTTTTCATTAAGATCCTAAAGAATCATATCAACTTGTGGAAAATGGGCATCCAATGACACTTTTAAAAACGCATAAAAACACAAAGCACATATCAAATGATCTGTTTAACAGTTTTTGTTGTTTTCAGAGCCATCTTTATATCTTGGTTTCTGCATAGACCTGCGCGTTTGCCTCTCTCATAAACACTAGGCCACATGCGTGAATCGGTGGGCGGGGCTAAACAGACAGTGATGTCGATCTTCTGTGGAGGCGGCGCTTATCCACACAATTACATCATAGAGTGGCACATTCCAAAAGCTGTCGTTTTGGCAGACTGACTTCAATATAAGCTGTTTTTAGAGTAACAACAAAGTTTTGAGTTCTGAAACTTACTGGATGTTTTTGTAGTACAGTAACAGTTTTTGTAGTACAGTTATATGATCAAAAGATCAAGGACATTTTGGTTTCTCAGTTCATGACCCCTTTAAGAAAAGGTTATATTATTGTAAATGATGTATTGAAATGATACTGTTAATATTGCCATGAATATAGCCATTGTTACAGATATGGTGTTAAAACATAAATAGATAAATAAATAGGTTATATTAAGTTAGACCTATATAATATAAATTAGTTTTATAAAGGGCAAGTGTGTAGTTTTTTGTTTTGTTTCTCCAGTTTCTGTTTAAATATGGTAAAGCTGGTCATCTTGGTGTTTGTGTTTGTGTGTGTGTTAGGACGGGCATGCTGCACTCAAACCCTGGGGACTACGCCTGGGGACAGGGGGGTCTGGATGCAGTCATCACACAGGTAGCTGAGCAGGGGTTCTGTGTGCATGTTACCTGATCCGTGGCTCTGTGCAAACAAGCTGATCATCTGAGTCTTTCTCTCACACAGTTATTGGGTCAATTTGAGAACACAGGTCCTCCACCTGCTGAGAAAGAGAAAATTTCCTCCCTCCCCACTGTTATCATCACTCAGGAACACACTGGTTAGTCTCTCCTCTCTCTTCCCTTTTCTTTGAAGCCCTTGTTGTTGTTTCTTCTGGTCTGTCAGAGGCACAGTGTGCCATTTCAGTTATGATTTAAGGCTTTCAGACTCAGTGGGGATCATTGACCTACCAGTACGAGTCTTGTGTGGTGATGAATTATAATTCCTATTTAAGGCAGCACTCGTCTACTGAAATCTCATTATTCTCACCCCCTGTCTCTCTCTCTCCTTGTATTTCCAAGACTGCAATATGGAGTGCCCTGTATGTAAGGAAGACTACATGGTCGGTGAGCCAGTCAGGCAGCTGCCCTGTAACCACATCTTCCATAGTGACTGCATCGTGCCCTGGCTTGAAATGGTGAGAGAAACAATAGGGAGGAAGGAACCGGAGTAAAGGGAGAGAATGGGGAAAAGACAGGAAAAAGTTCATGAACGTATTTAGATATAAGAATCTTTTGAAGTAAGAAAAAATGATGAACGATAATGGAAATATATTCCAGAAATATATTCTGAAAGCATTTTATTTTATTTGTGTATGAACATCTGATAAATGTAATTAAAAGGTTGGAGCAATATCCAAGTGATTTGCACAGATGGAATTAATAAAATGTGACCAAGAAAATGTAAAAAAAAAGAAAAGGAAAAAAAAAAGCCAAAAAGGATGATTCACTTGATCTTCTTCCTTATAGGCAGCTATGTATTTTCCAAATTTATTCAATGTTGACTACTGTTCAAAAGTTTGGGGTTGGTAAGAGTTTTTAATTATTTGTTTTTGTCTTAAAGAACTCTGACCAATGCTGTATTTGTTTGATCACAAATATACTAAAACAGTCATGTCATGTCAAATAATATTACAGTTTAATTAGTTTAAAATTTGAATACATTTAAAAATGTATTATCTTGTGATTGCAAAGCTGATTTTTATGCATGCATTACTCTAGTCTTAAGTGTCACATGATCCTTCAGAAATCTTTCTAATATGCCGAGTTGCTGCTCTAGAAACCTTTCTTATTATTATCAATGTTGAATATAGTTGTGCTGCTTAATATTTTTGTGGAAAGTGATTTTTTTTCAGGTTTCTTTGAAAAATAAAAATAAAAACAAAAACCAAAAAAACTATTTATTTGAAATAGTAAAGACATTTACAATGTTTTTATTCTGTTCTCACTGAATAAAAGTATTTATTTTTTTTAAGTACTTACCTCAAACTTTTGAACGGTAGTGTAAGTGTGATATTAAAGACAGCGTTGTTTGTTAAATTCACTAATTGGCTTAGATATTATTGTTCTGAAGCCAAGACAAATGAGACATTATATTTACTTTTGTATTAAGTTGACTGATAGTGCAAATGTGTTCTAGATGCAAAGGATGTTACAAGCAGTAAACAGAGAAATTATGCAGCCTTACAAAATGTTTTAGCCATAAAGTCGTCATATGTAATTTTTATGAAGATTGAGTGTTATGAGTTCACTGATACCAACACAGCAGCCAATGTCAAGGGTGAACAGTAACTATATTTTGTTCAGAACTGGAAAGTTTGCATTTCTGTGCTTATTAGATCCAATCATGCTCAGATTTTAGTCACTTGTTAAGTTTAGTTTCAGTTTGAACTATATTTTCAAGGTCATGAATTGTCACTGACATACCTTTTTTCTCTTCTTCCTCCCTGAAGCATGACACATGTCCTGTGTGCAGGAAGAGCCTCAATGGGGATGAAAGCGGCACTCAGTCCTCATCAGAGCCTTCCTCCCTAAACACTGATCCTCGCACACCGGAGAGATGGTCCTTCTGAAACACACGCACACACGTCCGCCCGTCTCATCCGAGCTTTCTTGTCTTAACCCAAGCTTATTTGTCTCTCTTTGCTTTTTTTTTTGTCTATTCTTTGTGTTCATCCCACCATGCTGGTGTATTTTTACTATGGTTTGTTTACTTCTGTTCTCTTAACACCGTCCTTCTCAGTTGTCTATCCTAATGTTTCTGTGTCTTTCAGACGTCTTTGATCTCCTCCAGAGTTTTCCATACATAATTTCACATAGTTTACCCTTTCCCTTTTTCCTTCCCCGAGTGATCAAACAGTGCAGGATGAGGGTAGGGTCAGGCACATATTGTTGCTGTAGCAGCACAGCTCCCAACCCACATTTAGATGGTATAGTGTTTGGTTTCCCAGAGACGAGCTGTACTCCCCGCCTCTTACCGTTCAATGTGAATTCTCATTGGGATGGGGTGCTGTGTCTTTGCGACTTATGAACGTTGCTTTATTTCCCCAGGCCTTTTGTTGTTCTCGCATCCCTTTTGTCCAGGAGATCATGAAGTTTTGTCTCTCTCTCCTTTATGATTCCAACTCTGGTGTGTATATATCACAAACCCATCAATGTCATTGTTTAATTTGATTTAGTTCTTTTCACTCTCATTTCTATTACAGTTTCTTCTAATGTAAATAATTTTAGTTGGAAAACTCATTTAAGGAAGACAAAAAAAAAAAAACTGATGAAAATGACGACGAATTGCTGAATATTAAAGTATATAAATATATATTATATGATGTGTATGACCATGATGTATTAATAATAAAACTGAATAAAAACAAGGCAACATGTTGATCTTATGATACAGACAAACAACAAATGCATTCAGATCTTCCCATTTGATTTTTGTTGACATAAATATGCATTCTCAGAAGATATGGCTGTGACAAGTTGCGTTTATTGCGTCTTTTTAATTCTTAGTGTGTTCAGTGCAAGGAATTTTATACATCAAGCTTTTCCAGGAATGTTTGCATTACTTGTTAAAACATGACTCAATCACGTTATTTTTCTTTATTGCCTTTAAAATTGATAATTGTCCCATAAATCATCTTTTGACTGCCATGCACCAAAACAGCTTATCAAGTGAAATGGATAGATTAAAAACCACCATTGAATCTAGTGAAATGATTTCTTTGTAATCATGGTTGCTGCAGTCATTTGAAATGTTACTGGCTTAAAGCTGGACTGAAATGGTTTGAGTTACTCGTTAAGGTGCATATGTGGATTATTGATGCAGTGTTTGGTACAGCCGTTCAGCGTCTGCTCCACAGTAGTGTGAGGATGGAGTGAGGTGGAGCACTTCCTGGCAGAAAGCCCAGCGTTTGATCCCAAACTTCAAACTGCACCTCTTCTTCAGACCTGCAATTTCATAACATGTTATATACACCTGAACTGATGTAACAACACCAGTTGAGCGTAAACATCGATCACATTTTTTTACCTGTTGAGAATGATTAGCACTGCTGAGGCATCAGGTCTGATATAGGCAGAAATTTCCAGGCTGGTGTACTGACTGAAGGACACGCCCACTCTCTGTGACCCCTCCCACAGGAACTTGCTGTCAGGCACAAAAAGTTACTCAGATGCTCAGCTAAGATACAGATCTACATGTTGTTTTGAAGAATGCGGTATTTGGATTATATAACTAAGACTTATAAAATAATGTGTAGATTTACACAACCCAAGTATGATGGAAAAATGTCAAGTGTATACTTGCTTGCCTATGTTTAATTAAATTAAATGATAGTAATAGCTGTTTAGCTGTAAACAAGTACGCTAGTGAAAGCTATATTTAATCTTTAGAAACCATTTTTGTCCAAGAGCTGAATCTTGTCACTGTTAACGGTGCCTTGAATGAGTTTTACCTGAAGTGGGCCATGCTGTAGAAGGTGGGCTGCTTGTAGAAGACGTCTTTACTTGAGTCCACAATAATTGGGCTGTCCACAAAGTTCTTAACCCAGTTTGGCCCTCCATCCTGATTAAGGGCCAAGTTCCAGTCTGTCCAGCCAGTCACATAGTTATTCAGGTCCTAAATAAAGAGAAGGTACATTATATAATCATTTTTAAATCATTACACTGAACATTATATTGCAACCACTTTGTATATGTGCACAAAAATATAGTGTATATTAGTGGCCCCACAAAATTTTGCCTAAAAATATATTTTATAATCCTTTTAAGGGAAACAAAAGAGATGAGGTGGGAAAGGTATATGTATATATATATATATATATATATAATTAAATAAGTATAATAATTATATTTCATAAACTCCACATGTAACCCTTTATTAAATAATAATATATATTTAATATGTATAATTTTATATTTCCTTCTGAGTCTAAACTCTTAAAATTAACACCATTATTATGCAGTATATATACATACATATATATATATATTTTTTTTTACACATAATATTATTGATTGATCTGTCACTACATTACTACATTTGGAGGTGTGTTATTGCCCAATAGCAATGCTGAATAATAACATACTGCTCATCCAGGTATCACAGACTCACTCTCTCGTTTCATTTTAACGCAGCTGCTGCCATCTTACATTTCTGTTATTGTCATCAGTTGTAAAAACATAATAAATAGGTTATATTTTAAAGCAGTTACAAATCAATATCTCCTGTCCCTATAATTATTTATGAGGTGAAAAGCTGTGTAATAAGTGGTATGACTGTACCATATCCCTTAAATGTTTGTCTAATTTGAACTTGTTCATTTGTTTTGGCAAAAAGCCACTAACTACTTTTTTCTTCACGGAAGTGTTTCATTTCAATTCAAATAAATATTTTGTGTCCAATTATTTACTTATGTGGGAAGTAGCTGTGTAATAAGTGGGATAATGTACATCCACCTGGGTGTTATTGCAAAATAATCCCCTTCAGGGCGATACAAGATCACCTTGTCGGGGGTGATATACATTATCTCTTAAATATTTTATTTTATTTACATATATTGTTATTATACAGTGGTGGCCAAAATTGTAAGAACACCTGACAGATCTGAAAATATTGACCTTTTTTGCCTCCATTATGTTCATGAAACATGCAGATGGTTGCTCTGAGCAAACAAAGATGAAGTGAGTCGTACTGTTTTTATCCACTTTTAACTTTTAATATTTGGTATGTCCATCTTTGTAGCACATCTCTCTGGCATAGTGTCAATATATTTCCTGAGAGAGAACTTCAACACTAATGTTATCCCATGCCTTCTGCAACTCAAGCCAAAGGCTTTCCTATGAATGTACAATAGATCTCTCCAGTTTATTTTCCAACTCGCCCCAAATCTGCTCGATGGGGTTGAGGTCTGGACTTTGAGATGGCCAGTCCATCATTTTCAATGTTCCAGCAGATTCCTTCCGTCGCAGGTAGTTCCGGCAATAGTTCATTTTATGGGTTTTGTAATGGCCAATTCAACAAAAACAACTGAAACCGCTTAAATATGCCCAGTGTTCTAACGATTTTGGCCACCACTGTATAAAGTAAATAATCATTTTTTACATTTCAAATACACTGTGTACCTGTATGATGTCATGTGCGTAGTCTTCTGCTCTGTCCCAGCTGCCCAGACGCACCCCACGATCCAGCGGACTCCACCCAGCACACGCCTCGGTTGCAAACAGGAAGTACTCTGGGTAGAGGTGGTGCGTGGTTGTCAGGGTTATGTCAGGTGGCGCAAGGTTGTTCAGATACCAGTGAAAACCAATCCCGTGGATATAGCGTGCCGCTTGTATGTCACTCAGAACCTACAACAGGGAAGAGAGGTGGAGAGACAGAGATGAATGGAGTTTTGCCACCACCTGCGTCTTCATGAACATCCTCCCATCCTTCTTTTAGTCCACTCTCCTCACTTACCACTTTGGGCCAGTGTGGAAGCAGAAGTCGGTTGTCATCGAGGATCATAAGGCGGGTCTGGGGAAAGGATGAGGAATGGAGTCCTGGACCCAGATCCAGGGCGATCCAGTCACGCTGTGTCTCCGGAGTAAAACCCAAAGCCTGAAAACTGTAATTTGTAAGTTCGCCTGCAGTGGGCTCGTTTCCTGATGTCAACCCCCAGAATGAAAGATTATATTTCCCATATTCCTCTAGAAATCTGAACAGGACAGGTAAAAGGCCTTATTAAAAAGTTAAAAAGGCTGGAAATGTTGTAATTAAGATATTGGTATTTAAATACAGTTTTAGGTTCCTTTATGCACCTAATGTAGTACTGGGCCCAGGTCTTATGCTCTTTGCCTCCTGGCTTGCCTTTGAGGGAGCCTTTGCCAATCAGTGCACCATTGGTCTTCAACCAGGCGGGGGCGCTCCAGGCACTGGCAAACAGATTGAGAGGCTGAGCAGAGAGAGCCTGTGCCCGCTGCAGCAGGGGAATCTGGGAGAGAAAGATGACATGAATCAGAGTGTGACATCTGTGGTATTGTGATTAGGGGTGTGCAAAATGCATGGTCTACAAAAATACTGTAATTGTTCTTTTAACAATGCGTGAGCAGATATTGAGTATGTTGCTCACTTTTCAAAAACCAAACAAAATCTTGAGAGTCCACGCATTGGCTGTGGTGTAGCCTATTAGAACGCACTTAGAATGCCAATGAAAATAGTTCCTAACAAAGCTGGAGCAAAACTGTTGCATATCACAGCAGTGTTCATTACTGAATGAATCTATGAATCGATTGAGTGAACGATTCAATGACCATTCATAAAAAGCCACTGGCTTCTTTTCTGAATTAATCAGCCGTTATCACTCATGCTGCCATATACTAACAGTTTTAGTTTCATATTTAAAAATAAAAGTATATATTTTTAATAATTTCATATTTCAATTTTCAAAGTTTTGCGCTATATCTCGTATTATTCTAAGTTGTTTTATTATTCTGATTGAATTTATTCATTAAATGTAAGAATCTCACAAAAGATATACAGGGACCTGCCACCACCACTTTGCAGTTTAAATTTCATATCAATATATTTTTTAGATTATTTCATATTTTAAGACACTAGAGAGTCTTATTGTACAGATTAAGTATGATTAATTAAACATTTAATACCTTTAGAAATAAATTGCCCTTATAAAGATAAAAGTGCCCCATAAAATTAAAAATTGCACCTTAATGGAAAAGTTTATTTCTGTCACTTAGATGTTAATTGCTGTGAACTAACCAATGTGCAAAATAAAAACAATATGAAAAGCTTTAGGAGGTCAACTGTCTAAAACAGGCCTAAACCAGCAAAATTCCAGCACTGCCTAATTTTTATCATCAACAAAATCCTCCAAAATATCAAGACACAAGATTTTTTGTTAGAATCGCACACCTGTAACTGTGATGGTGTGTTTTTGTTTGTGTATGATACCTTCATGTGAATATCCTCTTCAGCCAGGGTGAAGTTCTGGAGATCGTAGTCTTCTGGAGTGTCAGCGTATGTGTAGAGGCGAGTTGAGAAATCACAACTGGCCATCGGCACTCTCACGAAACGGTACTCTATACCTGTGACAGACAGGGATGTGCACCATTCAGAACTCAGACTGCTGAACCTATATTCTTTTCTGTTTCCCAATCTCTGTCCCTCTCACCATCTGGGGAGAAGTACTGTCTGAGCAGCTGGTCCTGAGCTCCAGAGGACAGGGACAGAATATTCATAGCTGCTGCATCTGTCATGGCTCCCCCGAATCCTTTAATGCGCTGATATTTCTGACTGGGATTCAGAGTGATTCTGAGAGCTGAGATTGAGGAGATAAAAAGAGAGCGGTTCAGGGGTTTGATTGGATATATAATACGACTTTCTCTACTTTTCTTCCCACTCTGTATAAAAAGACTAATGACAAAATGTAAAATTATACAATTTTGATGTGATGCCTAAATAAAAATTACATATACTGTACATTAGCTGTCACAAGTTTGGAATAATTAAGCTTTTTTAATGTTTGTGAAAGAAGTCTCATGTTCAATAAGGCTGAAACAAAAAAGTAATATTTTAAAATAATATTATAATTTAAAATAACTGTTTTCTAATTTAATATACAGTGCTCTCCAAAAGTATTGGAACAGTAAAGACAAAATTGCTCTGTTGGCTGTGGAGTCAAGACATTTACAAATATGATTAAAAGATGAATATGAGACAAAACTACAGAATGTCACATTTTATTATTGGGTGACTAACACATAGATGTTTTACCAGCTAAGAAGTTCAGCACTTTTAGAGTTTCATCACTCTGTCTGATGTGAGCAGAAGTATTGGGACAGTTGCCTCACAGGTCTTTCTAAGTGATCAGCTGTGTCCTGTTGCATTAATTCTTCAGATATTAAAAGCAGGGAATGTGTATCAGTTATATCCATTACTTCTGCATTCTGAATCTTGCATTTGATGATGACACACACAAACCAGGATGAAAACGAGGGAGCTGACTTTGAGAGAAAAGCAAGCAATTTGGATGCTAAAAGAAAAGAGGAAGTCAGTTAGAGCTATTGCAAAAACAAAGGGCATGGAGAAATCAAGAGTTTAGAAACCACCAGAGACACCAGCAACCAACAACTACCTGATCGGCTGAGAAAACAACAGTCGTTGATGACAGACAAATCATAAAAGCTGTGAAAATTAACCCTAAAAGACGTGTCTGTAAAATCACTAACAACTTCCAGAAAGCTGGGTGATGCTCTGACAATCTACTGTCCTCAGGAGACTTTGACACAGAATAACAGATGCTACACAGCAAGATACAAACCTCTGACCAGCTCCAAAAATAGAAAGGCAAGATTAGAGTTTGCAAAAAAGCACAAAGGTGAGCCAGAAGAGTTTTGGAACTGTGTTTATGGACCGATGAGACAAAGATGAACCTTTATCTAAGTGATGGGAAAGCAAATATGTGGAGAAAAAAGGGAACTGCAATGATCCCAAGCATACAGCCTCATCTGTAAAGCATGGTGGAGGTGGTGTCATGGCATGGGCATGCATGGCTGCCTCTGGAGCAGGCCCTCTCAACTTTACTGATGACTTAATGTATGATGACAGTAGCAGAATGAATTTGGAAGGGTACAAAACCATCTTGCCTACCAATATTCAAGAAAATGCCACCAGATTCATTGGGAAGTGCTTCATATTGCATCAGGACAATGACCCAAAACACCCTGCCAGTTCAGTCAAGGAGTTTATCAGGGCAAAGAAATGAAAAGTCTTAAATTGCCCAAGTCAATCTCCAGATTTAAATCCGATTGAACATGAATTTCACCAGCTGAAGAGGAGAGTAAAGGCAGAGACTCCCCAAAACAAGCAACAATTGAAATTGGCTGCATTAAAGGCTGGGAAAAGTATTTCAAACGATGAGAGCAAGAGTCTGGTGATGTCTATGGGTCACAGACTCACTGCTGTGATAGTGCACAAGGGATCTGCAACTAGCTTTTAATCTTTTATATCTGCCTTATGTTCAACTGTCCCAATACTTATGCTCGCATCAATGAGTGGGATGAACTCTAAAAGTGCTGTTCTTTTTATTTGGTAAAACATATATGTGTTGAAACGTCTAATAATAAAATGTGACATTCTGTAGTTTTGTCTCATATTCATCTTTTAATCATATTTGCAAATGTCTTGGAACAGTAAAGACAAAATTGCTCTGTTGGCTGTGGAGTCAAGACATTTACAAATATGATTAAAAGATGAATATGAGACAAAACTACAGAATGTCACATTTTATTATTGGGTGACTAACACATAGATGTTTTACCAGCTAAGAAGTTCAGCACTTTTAGAGTTTCATCACTCTGTCTGATGTGAGCAGAAGTATTGGGACAGTTGCCTCACAGGTCTTTCTAAGTGATCAGCTGTGTCCTGTTGCATTAATTCTTCAGATATTAAAAGCAGGAATGTGTATCAGTTATATCCATTACTTCTGCATTCTGAATCTTGCATTTGATGATGACACACACAAACCAGGATGAAAACGAGGGAGCTGACTTTGAGAGAAAAGCAAGCAATTTGGATGCTAAAAGAAAAGAGGAAGTCAGTTAGAGCTATTGCAAAAACAAAGGGCATGGAGAAATCAAGAGTTTAGAAACCACCAGAGACACCAGCAACCAACAACTACCTGATCGGCTGAGAAAACAACAGTAGTTGATGACAGACAAATCATAAAAGCTGTGAAAATTAACCCTAAAAGACGTGTCTGTAAAATCACCAACAACTTCCAGAAAGCTGGGTGATGCTCTGACAATCTACTGTCCTCAGGAGACTTTGACACAGAATAACAGATGCTACACAGCAAGATACAAACCTCTGACCAGCTCCAAAAATAGAAAGGCAAGATTAGAGTTTGCAAAAAAGCACAAAGGTGAGCCAGAAGAGTTTTGGAACTGTGTTTATGGACCGATGAGACAAAGATGAACCTTTATCTAAGTGATGGGAAAGCAAATATGTGGAGAAAAAAGGGAACTGCAATGATCCCAAGCATACAGCCTCATCTGTAAAGCATGGTGGAGGTGGTGTCATGGCATGGGCATGCATGGCTGCCTCTGGAGCAGGCCCTCTCAACTTTACTGATGACTTAATGTATGATGACAGTAGCAGAATGAATTTGGAAGGGTACAAAACCATCTTGCCTACCGATATTCAAGAAAATGCCACCAGATTCATTGGGAAATGCTTCATATCGCATCAGGACAATGACCCAAAACACCCTGCCAGTTCAGTCAAGGAGTTTATCAGGGCAAAGAAATGAAAAGTCTTAAATTGCCCAAGTCAATCTCCAGATTTAAATCCGATTGAACATGAATTTCACCAGCTGAAGAGGAGAGTAAAGGCAGAGACTCCCCAAAACAAGCAACAATTGAAATTGGCTGCATTAAAGGCTGGGAAAAGTATTTCAAACGATGAGAGCAAGAGTCTGGTGATGTCTATGGGTCACAGACTCACTGCTGTGATAGTGCACAAGGGATCTGCAACTAGCTTTTAATCTTTTATATCTGCCTTATGTTCAACTGTCCCAATACTTATGCTCGCATCAATGAGTGGGATGAACTCTAAAAGTGCTGTTCTTTTTATTTGGTAAAACATATATGTGTTGAAACGTCTAATAATAAAATGTGACATTCTGTAGTTTTGTCTCATATTCATCTTTTAATCATATTTGCAAATGTCTTGACTCCACAGCAAACAGAGCAATTTTGTCTTTACTGTTCTAATATTTTTAATTATTTTATGTATTCCTGTGATGGCAAAGCTGAATTTTACTTCAGTCTTCAGTGTCACATGATCCTTCAGAAATCATTCTAATATGCGGATTTGGCACTCTATTATCAAATGTTATTGGTGGTTAATTATAAATAATGCTTCTTATCATCAATGACTATATCAGTATGTGAAGCCTAAATTAAATCGTTTATTATAAAGCTATGGTGTCTCTTCAGTAATACTTGGATTAAACCGGTCGATTCATATGGATTTGGACTTTTTAAACTCCTTTAGTTCTTTTTGATGCTTAAAAGTTTGGTTGACTTTCAACAGATAGGAAAAAAATATCGTAATTTGTGTTGCAAAAGATGAACAGAAGTCTTATGGTTTTGCATTGACATGACTCATACTGATATTTTTAAACACTCACCTGCACCTGTGCTGTTCTTCTGGAACTGGCCTTGACTCTTCACGAGTCTGCTGCCAGTTTTACTGCTAACATATGACAAGAACTGACCGGGATCTGGCAACCCAGTCCGGCCCACCGAGTCGCAGTATGTCGCATTGCACACGCACACAACCGAACCATGACCGAAATTCAGTGCTTGACAGTCGTCAGCTGGACACATGAACCGAAGCGACACAAACAAGTAGACAGATACAAATAAAACAGCAGATCAACATATCTCCCATATTATTTATCTGATTACATTGACTTAATAAACACACCTCTTACTATAGCGATTAATCCAGTCAGCAGAATGAAAATCAGCGTTTCTCTCATTATGTCAGAGATGTTGTGGAGAGTCTTGTTGCATGTAAACAACGCTCTATCAAATATTAAATGTGCTCTCACTACTTATTCCTAGCAGACAAACGCTTCTGTGTATTTAACGTTCATCCGACGCCTAAAAACGGAAATACTGATATCATTACTGTCCTCTAAATGTTGTCTTAAAGCAGCATTTTCATCTTCTGCATACAGTTTCAGGGCTGTAAACAGTCAACCATGCACCATGCGACCGAGTTCCGGGTGAGACTGCGATCACATGACCCCCTCATTCACCACGTGACACCCAACAACAATGTTTTTAAGAGAAATACAGTTCTATTAATAAAGTTAAATAATCAAATCACTCCTTAAAAAGGCGGTAGACATTTTCCACGTTTTTCTAAATGATTTTATTATGAGAAAAGCTTCATGCTTACACATTTATTGAATTCACATGATATACAGATGCAAGAGTAAGCAAATGTGCATTACGAGAAGGCACACAATCGTTCCAGGATGGACGGGTTTTTGTTGCTGAGAAAGACAAGCTCTTTCTTTCCTTCTTCAGATCGACCTGTTGGTACAAGGTACATAATATAAATCGGAGCATGAAAGGTTATTCTGTATTTTTTCTACTCTTTGTAGTACTGTACTTCTATAGTACAGTATTTACTCAGTTGTTTACCTATTTATTTTTACTCATTTAATTAAACTTCATTTTTAGCGATTATCGCCGATTTGATTGCACAGATACTATTTAAACTAAACTGAGCTAGACAATGACATCTCTGAATTCAATCATGAAATGCCTTTAACTGAAAATTGAGTGTTTAATCTTATCATTATACATTACTGACACTCTATCTTACAATTTGATACTGTTAAGTGCTTTGACACAATCTGTATTGTTAAAAGCGCTATATAAATAAAGGTGACTTGACTTGACTTCCATTGACCCCCTAGCACCTCCTTTGCCCATTTTATCCAAAATCACTTGAAATGGACAATTGGCCATTAAATCATTTTGAATTGTAAACAGAAACTTCCTGCATTTTATATGGCCTCATTATTCTCTTTACACACAGCATTGACAATTGCCACTGCTCAGACTCCAGGCAAATGAATACACAAACTTACTGTGTGGATGCTGAAGCCAGTTGCGGTCTAAATAGTACAGATAACAGCTCTCAAACTCCTTCTCATTGTAGTTGGAGACAGAAACTGGCACAAAAGGTTCCATATCATCAAACCCCTCCTGAAAGACAGACATGAGAGAAAGAAAGAGAAAGAGTGCAAATATAATGAGCCATTTTAACAAATCTATACAACACGCATAACATATCATATCAAGTGCCTCTAAACTCTATTTCGCTAATTCTTCAAAGTCTATTGGCAATGTAAAAAGGACAACTAAACTCTGTAGTTTAATGAAAACAGGCATAATGAGATTGTTTTGTGTGTGAGGGCTGCTGACCTCTCCTAGTAGCTCACTGGGAAGGAAAGCAGACCGTGGCTTGAACAGAGAGCCAGTCTGAGACAAAGCTGTGAGAATGGCACCTCCACTCTATGACAGAGAGCAATGTAAAGTAAATAGAGTAAACAACTCGCTGGGAGTTAAATTTTTTTTTAATAATATTAAAGTAATAGTTTACCAAAAAATACAAATTTGCTGAATATTTACTCACCCTCAGGGCGTCCAAGAAGTAGATGAGTTTGTGTCTTCATTGCAGATTTGGAGAAATTTTGCATTACATCACTTGCTCACCAGTCGATCCTCTGAAGTGAATGGGTGCTGCCAAAATGAAAGTCCAAACAGCTGAGAAAAACACTACAATAATTCACATGACTCCAGTCCATCAATGAATGTCTTGTGCTGTGAAAAGCTGCATGTTTGTAAGAAACAAATCCTTCATAAACTGTCGCTATGGCTAAAATACCAGTCCAAAATGCATACTAACGCTTCCTCCAGTGTTAACCTTCCCTTAGTTATCTTCTGAAATTTTTAAACTGTTTGTAGTACTGTACTTCTATAGTACAGTATTTACTCAGTTGTTTACCTATTTATTTTTACTCATTTAATTAAACTTCATTTTTAGCGATTATCGCCGATTTGATTGCACAGATACTATTTAAACTAAACTGAGCTAGACAATGACATCTCTGAATTCAATCATGAAATGCCTTTAACTGAAAATTGAGTGTTTAATCTTATCATTATACATTACTGACACTCTATCTTACAATTTGATACTGTTAAGTGCTTTGACACAATCTGTATTGTTAAAAGCGCTATATAAATAAAGGTGACTTGACTTGACTTCCATTGACCCCCTAGCACCTCCTTTGCCCATTTTATCCAAAATCACTTGAAATGGACAATTGGCCATTAAATCATTTTGAATTGTAAACAGAAACTTCCTGCATTTTATATGGCCTCATTATTCTCTTTACACACAGCATTGACAATTGCCACTGCTCAGACTCCAGGCAAATGAATACACAAACTTACTGTGTGGATGCTGAAGCCAGTTGCGGTCTAAATAGTACAGATAACAGCTCTCAAACTCCTTCTCATTGTAGTTGGAGACAGAAACTGGCACAAAAGGTTCCATATCATCAAACCCCTCCTGAAAGACAGACATGAGAGAAAGAAAGAGAAAGAGTGCAAATATAATGAGCCATTTTAACAAATCTATACAACACGCATAACATATCATATCAAGTGCCTCTAAACTCTATTTCGCTAATTCTTCAAAGTCTATTGGCAATGTAAAAAGGACAACTAAACTCTGTAGTTTAATGAAAACAGGCATAATGAGATTGTTTTGTGTGTGAGGGCTGCTGACCTCTCCTAGTAGCTCACTGGGAAGGAAAGCAGACCGTGGCTTGAACAGAGAGCCAGTCTGAGACAAAGCTGTGAGAATGGCACCTCCACTCTATGACAGAGAGCAATGTAAAGTAAATAGAGTAAACAACTCGCTGGGAGTTAAATTTTTTTTTTATAATATTAAAGTAATAGTTTACCAAAAAATACAAATTTGCTGAATATTTACTCACCCTCAGGGCGTCCAAGAAGTAGATGAGTTTGTGTCTTCATTGCAGATTTGGAGAAATTTTGCATTACATCACTTGCTCACCAGTCGATCCTCTGAAGTGAATGGGTGCTGCCAAAATGAAAGTCCAAACAGCTGAGAAAAACACTACAATAATTCACATGACTCCAGTCCATCAATGAATGTCTTGTGCTGTGAAAAGCTGCATGTTTGTAAGAAACAAATCCTTCATAAACTGTCGCTTATGGCTAAAATACCAGTCCAAAATGCATACTAACGCTTCCTCCAGTGTTAACCTTCCCCTTAGTTATCTTCTGAAATTTTTAAACTGTTTTGGACTGTTTTTGTTTAATGGTACTTTGCTTTTGCAAATTCTGTTTTCATTCCAATGGTAAACTTTACTTCTGCATATTTCTCTCTCTTGATTCAGACGACATGACTTTTTCACTGGAGAAAGCAATATTATGGATAAAGGACTCGTATGTTAGCTGGAAGCAACAGTTAAGGTAAAAATGTCTTGATATATTTGTTTATTACAAACGCAGCTTTTCACTTCACAAGACGTAAATTAATGTACTGGAGTTGTGTCAATTACTGGATTGTTTTATCAGATGAACTCTTATTCTGGCGGCACCCATTCACTGCAGAGAATCCATTGGTGAGCAAGTGATGCAAGGCTAAATTTCTAAATTTCAATATGAAAAAAAATCATCTACATCTTGGGAGGCCTGATGGTGAGTACATTTTAGCAAATTCTCTTTTTTGGGTGAAATATTCCTTCAAGTAAGAGTTTTTTTTTTACCCAATTGTTTTTCATAATCTTCCTCACATTATGAATCAAAGTCAGTTCCTCTGGCTCACACTACATAAAAAAAGAAAAGAAAGCAGGATGTCAAACAAACGCACAAATTATTTTAGAAGATTAGTAGAATTATGTAATAAATTAAATATTTTTGAATTCCTATTCATTTATTCTGGCTGATTTACACCAACATACCATAGTTCTGTCCTCCTTTTTAAGAGATGTTTTGCCCCACAGAGCATTTACTCCATCCACAGCCACGGCCAGTTTAAAGGCCCCCTCGCCCTCTGTGGCGCCCCCTGCCTGCAGCCTCAGCTCTCGCAGCACTGCGCCCACCACATCACTGCTGCTCTTCATACGATTCACACCCTGTTCAATTTAAATTAAATGATTAAAAATACAACCAACTTTTATTACGAAAAAAAAAAAAAAAATTATGTATATTAAAAACGAAAATAAAAGAACAAGGTGATGAATAAAACTACAAAAATGACTATGAGAAGTTAAGTCAGGCACACACTGTGCAAATTTAAATTTTTAATAGTCCTTTACGATTGTTGCTTGCCAGACTGTACGAACACGATGATCATGTCACACTGTGGGATCTCAGTTGTCATTAATGTCAGACTATATGACAGTCAAAACGTGCTAAAAACGGATGCGTGCAAGAAAACTAGATTTCGTTGAGCCGAGGAGGGGAGCGCCAGGAGTTTATGGCGGTTAGAAGAAATCTCTAGCCTTAATTATAATGAAGCCTGAAAAACGAAGGCAGTTTGACGTTCGTCATTATAGAAGTCACACTGCAGGACTGTGTGCCAAATCGCAACGGCCATTGCAGTTGTCGGTGAACACGTCAAACCAGCAATCAAAGACTACAGATTTTAGCCTAGGATTATAGGAATCTTTTAGGATTTTCAAAATTTGTCCCAGACGACCAAATCATGGCCAAAATCACACAGTGTGTGCTGGGCTTTAGTCAAGCTAGAATATAGTCACTTTGAGGTAGTGTAATGGGGAATGTTTAATATGATAATGATGATGAATAAAACTCACCTGATCAACAAGCTCCCCTAAAGGCTGCCCCTTTTCAGTACTTTCTCTTTTTGTCCACACATACCGCTGTGTTGTCTTTATCTGTCAATTGATCAGATTAACATCAGAGCAGCTTAATAAATGATAAAACTGACCAAAATAATAAGTCAGTGATAAATAAATAACATCTCCTCACATACACGAGAATGGAACTAGAGGATTATATATTGTGAAATTTTAATTTCTACAGTTTTACAATTTTAAAATATTTTTAGACAAATATATTTTGTAAAAAAATAAATAAATATTCATTTATGTGGGCAAACCAATGTGATAAGGTGATTTACCCACAAAAAACTACCACTTGCATTAATAAACTCTACAATACAATAAACACATCAAGTTGTACCTTGGATAAAAAGTGTTCATTGGTGATTTTGAAGTTCTTCAGCCATTGGGATGCCTGGATTGGCTGGTCGAAGCGTGAGGGGCGGGAAGAAGATGGTAGCAGCTCTTTACAGTTCTTGACCCACAGATGAGCTACAGAGAAAACATCATAGCATCATCAGAATCCAAATTTCATATCACCTTACATTTTGATTGAATGATTGTGTCAGTGTAGCTCACCATCGGGTATGTGCACGATCAGCCAGCCCTGAGTGTAGCAGTAGTGCAGGGCATGACTCAAACACATGGTCTTTCCAGTGCCAATATCTCCATCTAAGGCACACTGTCAAGGAATCAGTGTGAAAAAATATGCACAAAGTAAAACAGCTCACTGGATTGGAATTTTGTGTTTGAGGATACAGAGTACATAACGCAGCGGAGGCTTGCTGTAATCAGCCTTTTTAAGATATGAGATAAGCTCCAGCGCTGGTGGCCTCACCATCACGCAGCCTTCATTAAACGTTTTAATCTGAAACAAGAGCACAAACATGCATTAGTCGTCCAGGCAACTTCAATCACAAATCATGGCAATGGCATCTATTTGGACTATATTAAATCAATGTTATGCTCAATGTTCTACACACACACACACACACTGCAGTACTGTTTCCAAACCTGCAACTGGAAGCGTGGAGGCAGTCCATGAGGGAAGAGTTTTTGGATGTGAGCCGGGGGGAGCGTGTAGTACTGCCCAGTATGTCTTTCTGAATGGTACGTCTGAGAAAGGAAAAGGCAAGAAAGATTGAATGTAATAAGAATGTGGTAATACTTCCATAACATATTTTACATGCAGTTTCAAGGCGCAGTTAAACAAGTAAATATTTAAGTAATACATAAATTACCAAGCAAAGCAAAAAGATAAGATGCGCCGATCTAACATTTATAGAAAAATCGGTTTTATTTTCCACTTCCATTTTATTTTTCCCCAAATACAGTTTTCTATTTCTAGTGCTGTCAAACGATTAATCATGATTAATCACATCCAAAATAAAAGTTTTTGTTTACATAATATATGTAAACTGTGAATATTTATATTACGTAAAAATTTAATAAAAAAACTTTTATTTTGGATGCGATTAATCACGATAATTCGTTTGACAGCACTACTATTTTCCTTTTTCTGGATTCTGTTTTTAATGGTTTAAATTTTAATAATCAAAAGTATGTCTAATCAATTAAATTCATAATACTACAATTTTAACAATAATTGTGAAAATCAGTGAAATCGGTTTTATTTATTTTTTTCTGGATTCTGTGTTTTATGATTTATTGCAAATGTATTATCAAAAACAGTGGTAATTAAATGCATGTATAAACCTTTGACAATTTAAGAATTTTTAAAAAATGCAATCAAATGAAATTGAAACAATGTGCTGCACAACAGAGGTTTACAGTTTAAATTTTAAAAAAAATTATATATATTTCTTAACAAATGTTTACATTTTTTTAATAAACTATTATTATGATGTTAATTAATTGTATTTATTTATTTTTAGCAAAAGTCTGCTCAATTATGCAAAAAAACAAAAACAAATTATGCTTCATTTTGCATCAACGACTTACAAGACTAGTCATGTACCTCTGATTTTCTCATGGTCATACTGCATAGAGAGCCTCTTATGGACCTCTTAAAAATAAAAAACATCTTGCCAGTGGTGATTTATCCCTTTAAGATCAGCTTCATGCATAAGTACATTTGAAAGCTACTGATAAATGTCTATATAAGACACTACAGTTTCTGGGGGTTTTTTACGTACAGGATCCTGCTCTGAAATTCTGAAGACTGACAGTGGATTTGGTTCAGCTGATTCTGTTTCCACATTAACTGCCTCCAGCTGCTGCCCACTGCTTTGGATGTGGAGATGCCTGAACTTCTGTGTTACCTGATAATGACATAGGGGTTATGAGTGATATATCCTGTAAAATGTTCTTAATTCATATATACTTTATAGATAATAAATATAAAACCATAAATGAAAGGAGAATGGCACTTACTGTGGGGCACAGTCGCGAGGACAGTTTGTGCAGATTCATGTTCTGAAACAAAAGCAAAGCAATTTGTACATTTGGCCAAAGAGGTTCTCTTAATGTAATCAGGTTGACCCAACTATGCTCATATTAAAACTGTTAAACAAATAGCTGGTTATGCAAGTGTCTACCTATGAAGAGTGATACATTTCCTAAATTAAAGGAAATTCCTTTTTTATAATGTTAATCTCAGAGAGAGTGTCTGGCATCATGAAGTCTGTCACCTTGCGAGAGATATGCTGGCTAAAAGCATGAAAGTGCATGAGGCATGATGCGGTTACAACATGATGCACAAAAAAAACGCCATAAGACAATAACTCACCTCTAGAAAGAAAGTCGACAGATGAGAAGAAAACAACCTGTCGATCAAGAGTTACATGTAACGCGATAACCACGGATTGCTGGTTGGTGTGAACGGTCGTACTGTCACGGGCCACGGCCGATGGAGGTCGCCATCATAGTTTCAGAACACGTCGGAAGTTACGTCATTACGTAAATGACGGAGACGTGTGACCAAGAGGTCTGGGTTTGGCTGGTAAGCGTCAGATATGAATTATGTGTATATACGTAATATCTGTTATTACCATGACCTGTTAGCCTCTGCTGGTTGATAACTATACCGTTATGCTTCATCTTTCTCCATTGACGACCGTTCAAAAGTAGCATTTTTGCATCTTTTTCCCAGCGGGGTTGATTTAATCTATTATTATTTTCTTTTTGTGATATAGCGTGACAAAACCTTTTTTTTTTTTTTTTAAAGTGCCTTTCTAAGCTTCGATACTTTTTTTTCTTTATTGTTGTACCTACGTTAGACCCATTCAATCTTAAATTAAATTAAGTTACATAAAACTTATTACATATTTAAAACTACGATAACAAAGATATAAATAAACCATTTCCAACTTTGTCCCATTATGTTGTTCGAAACTGAAATAGAAAGCCTTTATTGTCAACGAAATTTGGAAAGCTGCTCCTGTTGGTGTCAAAGAAACAAACATATAGCAATTAACGAAGTTAAAAAATTTTTTTAAATTCAGAGCAAAGATCGTAGCCTCCAAATACAGCAGGTAAACAACTTCCACTGAAATTGTATCCTGGAGTCAATTTTTTTGTTCAGAAATCAATGAACCTCAACCAAAGAAATCAACACTTTTACTTTACTCAAATGAAGTCGACATTTGAAACATAGGAGTATATTATTGATCTGTTTTTTTTAATAGGAAAATGTAATATTTGTCAGAGCAAGTGTAACTCAAAACCCCATTTCCTCTCATTTCCAACTCATTTCCTATGTATTTTGAATATATAAATATTATCCAAATAAGATAAGAATTATAAGAAATATAATATATATAGAAGAAATATAAATATATTATTTTTCAAAAAGAAAAAAATCTGTCATTTTTAATATGTTTGTGATTCCAATTAATTTTATTTTTATGTAGTAACCTTACTTGTGTTTATTTGTTAAATGTCATGAGAACTTTGTTTTGTATGTTTGGAATTCAATAAAATATAGGATTGAGATGAATGGGAATGCTAACAGATGGCATTATCCAAGTATTTTAGACTCCGAAAGAGAGAAATGACAAATATAATTCACAACATGGTTGTAGTCTAAATATAGCACCCTCTGTAAATCATCTTTCCTCTGAAACACAAGATGCTTTCTACTTTGAGTTTCAGCTGAGACTTACCCAAACCTGGCTAATAATTAGGAATTTGTTGATACATAAAGTATAAATTGAACCTGCTGTTACTGTATGCTCTTGATTGAAAATCCATTTCAGATTTGGTAGATCATTGTTGTGTATCATGAATTTAATTCCTACCTCTTAGTCTAAAATATACATTACATAATTTGCATGTCTTTAAGATTCTTTTACGGCTTGTCAGTATATAGCTAGATATGTACTGTAATGTTTGCACCGTCCACCATCTATAGGTCACTCGTAGTAAGTGCGCAGTTATGTCGTTTAATATTATGTTCCGTATTGTAATACAACGTAAGGCAAGTAGCCTAAAGAAGAAGAAAAAAAGAAAAAACATAGGTGTTGCCAATAGATCGCATCAGTAATTTAAGAACCAAACGTCTAGGAACGAGATTTCCAGATAGTGATGATTTGCATGCATAATATTAAATAAAATGTCAATTATTGATAAATGACCAAATCTGAACACCTCGATGAATAATAACGTAGGCTATTATCTTTAAATCGAACTACGCAGGTTGGCCCATAATTCAATTACATCATTGCTCATCATTTCAAAGTCGGCCATCTCGGGTTAGATTATTCAATATCATTTTCTAACACACACATGCTAGATTGTAATGATTATCTCTGCTTTGATCCTCACTTTGATAGTGTCGATAAAACAGCATCCGCTAGGGTGATAAATGCGCGAGTCTGTTTACATTTCTCTTTCTCGCGTTATTGGTGGGTAAATTTAGCTCAAGTTGCAGGCATCAGCTCAGTAACATACACAGCATGGTCATTCCTCTCCTCCGTCTCCCCTCAACGGTGAACTTGGGTTGTGGCTATTGGGTACACAATGTACGACCATGCTTTTGATGTAAAACAACTGCGCAAGAGACGGATAGAAACAGGGGGGCGAAGAGAAGAAGAAGGAGGGGGACGTGAGTATCGTGTGGTGTTGCACAATGTTCATCTTCATGGGTCCTTCGCTTCGCGCAATGGACACGCAACATCCCTCCATTTATCGTTTCAGCTCGTTGCGCACACTTGTAAATTAGCTGCTCCTTTTCTTGCGATACGTCCTCTTTGCAGCTTGGGTAAGTCATTTTTCATTTCGTGAAGCAGTTTGGAAATGCTTGTTGTTGTTTTCTTAAATCTCCGACGAGTTTTACAGGACATTTTCGGAGTGTACTACTCCCGTTGCTTAATAAAAATGTAATTTGAAACGGGACATTCATCTGTTAGGCCCTCGCGCATGAATACGCAGCGACACTTTTTATCGTAAACATACGCGCGTGCAATATCGCTTATATACAATTTGAGCTATTCAAATAATAATATAAGTAAACATCTCATAATAGGCGATAATAGATTAGAAACCAGGGTCGTGGTCTCCCTACTCGATTTTTGCCACTTTCCCGACAACTTTATATCGATTCTGCCTTCGCGCTGTAGATAACAGGCTCGTATTGACGTTTAACTGGAAAAACAGTTTCTTCAAATGTTATATCTATAGCGAGGGAAACTGCAACTTATTACATCCTACTTGTTATGTCCCATCAATCAAGTCGTATGCACTCTGCATTGACATGCTGTGCTTGTTTGCTCGAGCCAACTGAAACATTATTGTCATGGACTCCTAATTATTCGCCCATATCTCTGTCATATTTTCATATAATGCTCTCGGTTTCTGCTATTTTTGGAGCACCCGGCTATATCTAGGTCAGAGAGGAGCCTGTAGAATTGAAACAGCTTTATCCCTTTGTATTTTCACATTTGGCTGATAGATTTGCGGGCAAATCACGGTCAATTCTCTGAGTTTGCCCAGAGAACCCTTAAATCTTGTCAGGGAGAAAAGCTTTGCTGAATGAAGGGCAGTGCTCAGTGATGTCATCTTGTTTTGCTACTCTAATGCACTTCAGACTACTGTATGCTACTTTCACATTGCACCGATTAACAATATTCGACTGAATCTGCTTGACAAGTGAAACAGAGGAAGAGCTTAACACGTCTGCTTAACTGACAAAAGCTGGTGTTAACCTGCGTATTGTTGTCTCGACGTGCATAAGAGGACAGAAGACCCCACTGGGTTGAACAGTATAAGATAACCGTCATAATGAGATAACATACACAAACTGAAACATAGTGATACCTAATAACTTCCTGGAGACTCAATGCACTTGACGCTGAAGGGTTGGGTTGAGAATACATTGGGTAAAGATCAATAAAACTGACACCGTGAAGAAAATTTGGGGAAAGGAAAATGCTAATTATTTCTAGATGACGGGAACAGGGATTTTCTTTCAGTAGATTTTTGCGTGTGTGCAAAGATTTGTATCAGCAACACCAAGACAGATTTTTAAGGAAGCGCATATGGTTTTGATTTACAGTGAATTATTTAACCGCTCAGTGTGGTCTGCTTTGAAAATGCTTTAGAGATATATTGTAAAAGAGAGAGCTAATTATATACCGAAAGGAAAAATTATGAACAAAATAAATTAAATGGCAGGACAGGAAAAAGTCAGGGAAAGAGGGGATAACAAACCTGCGGATGGAGGGAACATTGAAGCAGTACAAGAAAATGAATAATTATGGTAAATGTCGAAAAGTAGGCTTATGTCCCAGGGAGAGAAAGACCCTCAAACGTCCTTCTCACTTTGCGTCTGAACTGTGCTACTAATAGCCACAGAGCTCCCTCTTCTGCTCTCCACACACACACACATCATTGTACTTTGCTCGCTCTCCTCTCCTCGGGCCATTTTTCTTTTCAAGTGTTCCATTGGGATTGTTTTCTTAGCAGCAAATCCTAAAGGAGGAGCTGAGAAGATTGCGCTCAGCAAGTGAAACGCTGCTGGATTTTGTCTTCTTTAAAAGAATTAGCAAAGACTGAAACAGCCTGCAATGGGTGTTACTTTTACTAGCTAGAAACGGTCGCTAAAGCACTTCACAAAATGATTCAAGACAAGAGATCAGGGTGGGAACTTTACCTTACGGTTAGGCGAGGTTGTACAAGTGGATAGAAAGTTTGATATTGGAAGTGTTTTGACAGAGTCCAGTCAACAACCCTCAGATGGCTCGGGCTACTGATGCTGGGCTTTATTAGCATGTTCCTCCCTGCAGCCTGGAGGTCAGCCGCTGGATTTTATGGGTCCCCTGTGCAAGTTAACGCACTGAGGTCATCATGCGGAATCTTCCATAGAATGACCTCACTCTGTGGGAAAGCACCTGCCTTTCAGACAACTCAAAACAGAGTTTCAGCCAGCTTTTCACAGTTGCTGGGGATTTTTATATGGGTATGTCCCGAGGGAACTGGTCTATAGGAGATTAAGATGTATCATGCTCTTCATGTACCGTATCATGTAAGTTAAAAGATTTGTATTGTAGATTACTAAGAGTTAACTTGAAAGTAGAGTAGACACTACCTGGCTAACCTACGTCTCTTCACAGATACTGTAAAGTTTTCTTTAGAGTTTAAATTGTAATTGATTCTGTATATTAAAGAACTAAACTTTGTTAGATAAAGCTATCTGGATTTTTTAAAGATGAAGTCTTCATCTCACGATGACGCATGAGACCATGCTGCCCTGCCATTACACCAAATTTGGAAATATTCTGAACTGTTCCGACAGGGCAACAAATGGAGAAACCACAATCAAGCTGAAAATGTGCATATCTTCGGGGACCCGAGAGATTATTGCATTTCGACTGAGTTAGTAACAAGACATTCCTTCCTTCTACATTAAAAATAAAAGGTTTCCTCTTCAGGTTCCAGTTGAAAAGTAAAGCTACAAAGTTGTAGCAGTAGGTTAGCTGATGCATAAAATCTCATTTTTTATTAACTGCATGGTTTTAACAACTAGAGCAGTCATTTCCTTTAAGATTGTTACCATTTTCATGTATTATTTTAATTTAATCTAATGATTGACCATACATCCAATGCCTCCAATTGTCCACAATAATAAATGCCAGAGACTCCTAGTTTTTGTAAATTAAATGGCAGAGTTTAAAAAGTTTTATTAGCCCTGGATATTCTTCAGGGATTCTACTCTTTTTAACCATTGAAATTGTATGACTTTTCCAGTTTATATTTTACTGAGATAAAGGATAACCTAATCACAGCTGATTAAATATTTTAGAGCTCGGAATGATTAAAAAAATTGATAGTCTATTCATCATAAAAATGCCCCTTGAGTTTTAAGATTTTATTCATTGATATGACCTTTCCAGGTCTAGAAATGTCATGTATCCAGAATTTTCAAGACTGTGGGAACCCTGATTCTTCAAATAAAATAAAAAGGATTCAATTAAAATAAGAAAATCTTTTTGTAATATTTCAGTTGCTTTGTCTTATTTTAAATAGTTTTAAGTCATCCTGCTGCCTCCTTAGAAGTTTTCTGAAGGCCCCTAGTGGGCCCTGACCCTGGTTGAGAACCAGTGCTCCAGACTATAAAGCTATTAACATCGTTAGATGTCTGGCAGTAATGATAATTAAATAGATTTAGTGTCCTTTTGTCTCAGTTTGTTCTAAATCATAGTTTAATGCTAAATTTGCAAATATTTATTATACATATTTTACAAGACCATATACATTTTTGTATTTGCACATTCTAAACAGATTAATCCAAAATAATTTCTCTATTTATAAGTTCTTATTTTACTTTTTTTTTTTTACTTTTTTTTAGTTTAGGAAACTTGCTTTGTGACAAATTAATTTCATGTTTTAAAGACAGTATAACATGTCACACTACAGGACGTCTACTTTCTAAAAGTATTTCATGTCAGCTACTCAATAACAGATTCCATTAGCATCTGAATCTGCATGTTCAAAGCCAGCTGCACATGCTTTGATAATCCATGCCTCTAAATTGAGCACTAAGTATTTGAACTAGTCAGTCACAGCAGTAGCTCAGGTAACTGGACAGTTGAGTGTAAAGTTGCAGTCTTTTTGAATAAGATATGTGTTTTGATCTGGGTAAATGTTGAAATGTGTAACACTTTCTGTTGTACTGTCTGCATATCTAATCTTCTCACTATGTGGTGAGGTTTTCCTATGAAAATATTTTAATGTTGTGTCATATTATGTGATACGCCATGAGTAAACTGTGACTAATGTTCTTCTCTTTCCTGTTTTTCCCTTTTTTTTTTATAGCCGCTTCCATGGTACCAATACCTTATTACTCTTTCAAGTCAAGTGAGATGATAGAAGAGTATTAAATAAGACTGAAAAACATAACATTACCTTTTCTCATAAGTTGAACATTAATTATTGACAAAACTTTGACCGTCAAAGTACTTCTCCCATTCACGTCTGCTACTCTGAAAGCTCAAATGGATAAGAAAAGGCAAAAGACAACACCAAGACTGGAGAAAGAAGAACAAAATGAGAAGGCAGAAGACAGAAAGAGGATGAGAAAAACCAAAGGGGCTGAACCAGAAGTTTCCTCAAAGAGTATTGCCAATGAAGTTAAGCAGCAGCAGCAGCCTAGTCCGGGGGAGTTAACAGATACAAAGCCTGACCAGTCAGATGGAAATTTAAGAATGAAAATAGGGGTTGGAGCGAAACGGACAAAGAAGCCCCCAAAGAGCCTTGAGAACTTCATATGCAGGCCCACAATCAGAATCTCTCAGAGGCTTGCACATGGGGAAGGTCATAGTTCATGTGGAGGTGAAGTCTCCAGTACTGAGATCAGAGTAGCCAAGTCGCCACATCGTGAGAGTCAGAAAAAAGATAGGAACGATTGCATTTCTCCAAAAGCATCCACAAGGCTGAAAGTCCAACTTCCCACTTCATCCAAAAAAGCTGACTCTACACCAGTTATTACAGCCTCTAAAAAGGTAAAACTTTCTAAGTTCTTTTCTGTATTGCTTTCATTCTTTGTTTCTTTATTTCTATTTTAAAAAAATTTGTGACAAAGGCTTGTTACTATTTCTGTCTGTATCTTGCCATTTATAGCCACCAGTGGTTTGACATTTTTATCTATTTTTACATCCCTTCATTTTATCACACGCGTTCTCTGTCTTTTTTGTTCACTCAGATCTTATGTTCTCTGTTACTGTCATTCTCACAATCTTTTTGTCTTCCTCTCCAATAAACTGAAAAATATGCAGTTGGAAGTCCTTCATCTTCACTATTATTCATTTTTGTTGGTTCTGATTACCAGCAAACAGTTACTGGAAAGCCTAAGGCTAAATATATTCCTCCCGTTTGTTTTATTTTTGCTCAAATGTCATGTGCCATGTCCTTCTGTCTAATTCACCCAGATTCTTCTAAAATCCTTGGATCATAGATCCATGGAGTGGTTACACAAAAAGAGTTATAAATAAAAAGAATACGTATTTTCCTTGACTCTTGGTGATGTGTTATTATAAAATGTCCGTGAAATTGAGTCAAAGCCTGTCAGAGTCATCAACTAATGAAGCCTGTCAGATTTCCTCAAAAATTTATAGCTACTCCAGATTGCCTTTGATTTAATTTTACCGGATATCCTTGAGTGACCTGAATGACTGAATATCTTCAAACATTTCCTGATGAATTCTGGTCAGCACATGTCCTCTCTTCCAACAGGCTCCATCAAAACACATGAGGAAGACTGACTCAAAGTCATTATTGACATCAGATGGACCTCCGTATGCAGTTCAACCACAAACAGATAGCAAAGTACCACTTTCAGATAGGATAACCTCCTCTACCTTGCTGAAGCAGACGTATTCACCTCCAGCTGCCCCTTCTCCACCTTCCTCATTACAACAGAACTCCTGTCCACAAGACAGCTCCCAAGTTTTAAATGCTCAAAAAGAGAAGGGTGAAGATTGCCCAACTGGAGAAGCAATGACCTCCTCCCTCAGTTCACATGGTTCAAATGATATAACACTGAATGCTCAGACATCTCAGCAGTCTTCTTCCAGAATTGAAAATGACAGTGAAAGCACATCGTTTCCAATATCATGTAGTGAGAATTTAGTAAAGCAAACTCCTTGCCCTCCAAAAAAGAGTAGAATCATGGAAAGTAATGTTGACAAGGTTTTAGATGCAACAGAGACAGAAGATGGAGATTGTGCATTTTCCCAAAACACGAGTAACACCATAACTAACAGTAGGAGTAAGGAAAATGGTTTATTGCATCAGCAAAGTCCCTCTATAAAGACACCATTGCTCCTTACTGCTTCGGATAAATCTGCCGAATCAGCAACTCCTGAGAACAGCGCTTGTACACTAGAGTTACTGGAGAGCAGAGGAAGGAATAAGAAGTACACTGAAAGTGAAGTCATAGATGACACCAGAAAGATGACTGTGGAACCTGCCCAAGCTGTTGCTGTCCAGCCAAAAGATGGCAGCAGGGTGGGGCATATCATTGACAAGAATAAGAAAAGAGCTAGGCATAGTTCAAACCAGGACGAAGATGTGCAGTGTTCCTCGCAATCCCCTGGGTGTGCAGATTCTCAGTTTAACAGTTCCGTTCCAAGTGATGAGCCACCTTCACATCCCAAACAAAACATTATGTCACAGAAGAAACAAAAATCTGTTCAGATGACTAAGATGGAAAATCCAGGTGAGAAGATGGATCTGGTGAAGACCGCCAATGTTAGTTCCACTACCTGTAAAAAGATTCCACATAAATCAAACCTTAAAAAAATTCATTCCATTAAGTCATCAAAGCAAGGTAAATCAAGACAAGCTGGACAACCTCCTAAATCTAAACAACTGCAAAATTCATCACCCAGATCAGAAACCGTTTCCTTTGAGCCCCCTCCTAAGAAAAGGGGTCGTCCAAAAATGGCCAGGTTGGAAGAGACACCTCAGGAAAGTGAGTCTCAAAAGTCTTTTACTAAATTCCCCATACTTGAACATGCAAACGTCGCTGATCCAGAGAATGGCCTGAATCTCCCAAAGCCAACTCCTAAAACCCTAGGTCAACCCAAATGTTCCTCCTCTGTCCAGAAAAAGAGATCTAAATCACTAGACTCAGCATCTGGGAAGAAGGGTGCTGAAGGAAAACTCAAACCCTCCTTGTCTAAAGCTAAAGATGCTCAAATCAGCCGTAAACGAAATAGGTTGATAATGAAGACAATTATCACAAATATCAATAAGATGAGAGTGAAGAAGAAGGATAAGGTACTCACACAGTTCCTTTCAGAGCAAAGCCAAAGTTACAAATCTGATTTTGCCCAGAAAGACAATGAAGGTGAAGCAGATGGAACACACTCTTTATCTTCACTTGTTACGTCTTTTGGGGGAAAACCTGGTCCACAAATTAATATCAGCAAACGTGGGACTATCTACATAGGAAAAAGGAGAGGTCGTAAACCTAAAGCTCAAAGAGAAACTTCTGGTCAAGACTCTGCACAAGTTCTGGGTCAAAAGTCTCAGCAAGTCTTGACAGAGTCTTCTAATCAGTTAAACTCTTGGTCCACCTCTGGTGAACATAGCCATTCATTTGATGGCCAGTCTCCTTTGTGCAGCTCTCCCTATTCATTTAAACATCTTGAGACCCCTTCACCCACTCTTAGTACTTTCCGAAGAAATCTTCATCTTGGCAACCGTGAATATGATCAACATTCTGCTCCAAAGGTAACCAGTTCCCAAAAGGTTAAAGCAATGCACGAAGAGAAATCGAAACCTCCTTCCTCCTCACAATCTGCACCATGCCCTTCAGCTACATCCCAGTTAGGCTCTGTAAGGATTCAAGACCGCAGAACTACACACCTTGGACGATCAGTATTGATAGAGCAAGAAAGACTCAAATACAAGTGCCATAGAAAAGGTCATAATTGCTTAAGCCATGATAAGATTAGGAGACATAAACACAAATGCAAGAAAAAGTATCTTCAGCTCAGGGCCAAAAGGCAAGACCCAGCTTTCCTGGCAGAGATTGAGGAGTTAGTGGTCAGACTTAGTGAGATTCGTATTGTGCATCATATGTCATCACGAGGGTGTGGGGATGAAGCAAAATCTGGAAGGAAGAGTGGGAAAGGAAAAGCTCACCCTCACGTTCTTCAGTGTCTACCACAAAACCTTCATCATCCAGCAATGTTTCAAATCAACTTCAGCGGTTACTACTCCCCTCAGTCAGAATTGTCTCGTGACTCTCTGCATTATGTTGGAATGGCAGATTTTAAGAGGAACAATGGGTGTCCCTCTCAACCAGGTGAACATATTGTCACACATTGCCCGGTAGTGCACAAACTTGGCTTCCCACTGTCAGGAGGCGGTTGTTACCATCCACCATACAAAATGCCACCCTCTACCACTTCATTTGGTTTTGGACTTTATAGAGGATACCCTCCATCTGCAACTATATACCCTTCCTCACCCTTTTTACCCTCCTATGTGCACCCCTACTCCAAAAATCCCATTTTAAGCCCATCAAAGTTCCACAAAAGGAAACACAAGTTTCTGAGACGTGACTCTCTACTGTGTGGAGGGAAGCCACCGGGGACGTATGCTAATGTAACATCTCATTCCCCTAGTGACTGGTTCAGTAGAAATAGCTGGCAAAGAGAAGACAACAGAGAGCAGGCTAGAGATAAAAGGTTTGTGGATGATAGGCTTAGAGAAAGAGAAGGAATAGAGGGTTTACTAGAACAAAGTAAGCTCAGAAAAGACCATTTCAGAAGGAGTACGCCCTCAAATCCCCCCTGCTCTTCCTCAACACCCTCAAAGCAAGCAGACAAACACAAAACTTCACCACTTTCATATATAGGACCTGCACATCTGAGACCGATATCAAAAGTTAGGTGGGCAGAACATCAGCAGCCATGGAGGTGGAGAGAGAGCACTCAGGTAGAGCCAGGGAACAGGGTTTTAAACCAAGAAGCTCAGTCAGGGTACCAGGACGACGATGATGAAGATGATGAAGACCTACCATCACCTCCCCTAGCAGACAGAGCCATCCACCATCATTCTTTCCTGAGGAACCCCAACCTTGCTAGTAGTGCATACAGTCGAATGACAGCTCAAAGGAGGATTGGTGAAGTACAGTCTGCTTCAAGGAACTTAATGAGACCTGGAAGCTCATTGATGAAGGATCGCTCAGCTGGAGCCATAAGAACATCAGGTGAGATGGCATGAGATTATTTTTTGTTTGCATGTAACAAACAACTGCCACTGCTCAGGTGACATTCTACAGAAGATATTATTTATTAAGGGTACAATCCAAAAGTAATTTTCAATGTTTGGCATTGAAATGTTCAGTTGTAACATTCAGTATCCTTTTGTTCCTATTAACTAGGTGAGAAAATGTTTGGAATGCTTGTACAAATAATTACAGACTTTGAACAGTGAAATAAGACTGTTTTATTACAGGATTGAGAGTCTATGAGTCTTATTTATCTCCCACTGTTTTACTAGTTTGGTACCAAAATGGAGCTTGATTTTGCTCTGCGTGTAATTGGCTACACAGGTTTTCCTTGGCAGGGAATCTGTTTAGAAGTCCACTGAGAGGTATACGGTCTCTTGTGTGTAAATATTGTTACGCATTAGCTGTACGCATTATGTGGTATTCTGGCATTAATGTTGCTATCATTATGTTCTTGTTTTGTCTTATGTACTCTTAGATAGTTTTAGATGGAGTGATGTGTGAGGGAACCACAAAACCTGTGTATGCTTTTAATGTCTCTATGTATGTTATCTCATACTATCATGTGACTGTCACAGTAGCACCAGTGGAAAATGTGATTTACTGCCAAGTTGAATAGAATTTGATATTTGTTTATACCACAGACATTTGTATGTTGGCTCTTTGACAAGAAGCCAAGTGTGAATCAATGCTTAAGTTTTTTTTCTCTGCAGACACACACCTTTAGAATCAAAAGAAATGCATATTTGGCTAATTAGCATTGCTGAAAACATATGGTAAGAAATAAACACCAGCATGCGAAGAACTTTTCACAGCAGGAAGACGGGGACATTTGGTGTTGCGTAGTGTGTGGTGTCTGCTTGTCTTTGTGCATGCAGCTTTGACTGTTTATTAAGTATACCTGCCCATCAGGGGCCCTTTCTCAGAGGAAGAGGCCGACACAAAACACATTTTATTTTGCATTCTGAGTGGCTTTGAGATATTGAGCTTCAAAGTTTTTGCATTCCATATAGCAAAAATGATATGGGGAACAAGTCTCTTTCCTACATGACAGAGACTCTAAATATATTCTAAATGTGCAATATCAAAATCCTCTCAAATTTTTAAATGGGGATTTTTGGAACAGGTCAAATGCAGATAGAACCTTCTAATTCTAGAAAGTCATTTTCCGCTTGGAATTATAAGGTTCCATCTTGCAAAACATTAATTGAAGCAACAATTTTCAAGAAATACAAATAGTTGTTTTATAATTTGTTTTAAAACATAAAATTAGTGTTGTAACAATGTGTCAACATGTATGAGAAAAGTCAATTTAATGCTTTATCACATTTATTCCATATTTTAGGACAAATTGGTTAAGTTAGGCACAAAGGGCAATACTAAGTATTTTGTTCAGTGCTAATGTTAATTTTAGCTAGGATTATAGTGGGTAATTAAACACATTGAGGGAACAGTTAAGGCATCTAACGTTACTCTAATCCATCTGACCAGGACTTTACTCCACAAAAAGCGGGACAGGGAAAATGGCTTTCTCTTTAGATCAGTATGGCCGAGATAACATGCAAACGTTTGTAATTAAGACCCCATCATTTAAATTGTTGACTATTTTATATTTAAGGCTTAATGTTGTCAAATTTAAGACTTTAAACTGCATGAAAATTTCGCCAATCATTACATATTCGGGTCTTTAGCGACCCAGACTTATATCCAGCACGGATGGATCTCTAATTGCTGCAATAGCAAACTCTCCTGATATTTTAAGAACATAAAATAAAAAGAATAAAATAAGCATACTTTCTTACCTTTTGAAACAAGGGTTCGAATTGAGCAGATGACTTTACCATCACTGCCATCATCAGAGCGCATTTCCCCACATTCAGCATCTGGCTCATATTCACGATCTCAATACATTCTGAAAACTATCGTTTTCAGCATCTTCAAAAACAACATTTTGATCGCTATTCACCACATCCACCATCAAACTACAGTGACACTTATATTTCATTATATGCAGTAATTGTTCTGCAGTAAAGCCATTCAAGCCAGTTCAGTTTTTGCAGATGATTATTTGTTATATGCATGCGCTAATTATGGGTGAAAAATCACGTCATCATTATGTTTTAAACAGTGCCACTTTGTGGAATTAAGGTGAATTGCACTTATTGATTATGCAGACACGTAATTATTGTTTTTTTATGTTTAATCTTTCCTGCTGTTATGGAGCAGTTCGGCGACATGACAAAGAACGTTGATCCTGATTGGTCCGCTTGCGTGCATTGGAAGTGCTGATTGGCGGATTCACAGATAGAACCTTATAGAACCAAGTTAGAGTTCGACTTTGTAGATAGAACCTTTTTGTTTTCTAAATAAAAAGTCCTAAAAAACATCACATAATGTAAATAAGACACAGAATAAGAATATGTGAATAACTCAATTTTGATAAAAATGTCAGAACCTATAATTCCAAGGGGACGAAGTAGCATTCATTTTTCTAAAGCAACATTTTCCAACAGCCTTCAGAGTGCAACAGTTCTTGTTCACATCATTGAGGTGATTTGAATGTGCAAAATGTCCCATGAAGAAGCGATGCCTTCATGTCACTGTGATTGACTGATAACCTTGTCAATTGGATGATTCCTGCTTACCATTATCATTACCATGACTATGATTGGATAATTACCCTGTTTATGCAATAGTGCCCGCCTGTCATGTTCACATCCAGTCTGGACTCAATGAGTCAAACTAATGCAAATCAATGAGCTAACTACAAAGTTAAAAGCTCATTTATTTGGACATCTCCACTTTCGGTCACATCCCAATCGAAGTTAACTTGAAATTATGGTCTGTGAGTAAGTATTATGTTACTGATTGCTTAATGAAGGTTCCTAAAGGAAATATGAATTGGGATCATGAATTTCCATAAAAGTCCATGCCACTCCTGCCTGTTAATTCTCAACAAATAAAAATGTGTTTTTCCTGATTTCCTTAAGGAAATGCCAGTTCTTGCAAGAAAGTAAAAGAATGGTGTTAACATTTCCATAAACATAATCGAAGATTTTAGGTTTAGGGAATGAAATGCCTCATTAGAACCACTTTGCTTTTGTTTAATTTTACTCACTAGTCTAGCACACAAAATCAACAAAGTCAACTTTGTGGATATAAATGCCTAAACAAGTACTACAGGGATTTCCATGTCTGTACAACTGAGCAGTGGTTCATACTAGTTCTTTTTCTGTCATGCTGACGCTGAATTTTCAGTGGGCATGGATTCAGATAGGGTATCAAAATTGCTTTTACATTTCAGTGAGGTATGAAAGTGCTTATTTATAAGTAAACACATGCTTTAATCTTAGTAGTTGACATTTGAGTATTTCTGTAAATGGGAACCACCCAGATTTCTGCTATACATTTAACCATTATGAATTATATGCTTATTCTGTCATGTTCCTGCCAAAGAATTTCCATTTAAGACTCTTCTGTCAGCCTGTGGCCAAAATGCTCTGTTTGATTTGGAAAGGGTGAATGAGAAAAAGCAGGCATTCTGCAGCGGTAAGGAAATGTGGTGATGCTAGTGGAAAGGATGAAATCTGAGCATGGAAATCTACAAGTGAAATGTGAAAAATGATTGACAGAAAGAATAGGGGAAAGGAAGGAATGTTTTCTAAGCGAAAGCGAATATATGGCAATAACACGTTTTGTAATCAGAGGCAGATGTGCTCTAAAAATGCCACTCTTGTGTATTTACCCTGCCTAAAAATGTTTTTAAAACTGAGTATATCTGATAGATCAGACGTTAATGTGTCCTCACACTTCCATTTAGATGTTTTTTGTAGTCTAGGTTTAGCTGTCATCCAGAGACCAGAAATAGCTCCTTTGTAGATGCTTGAGGATACAACTACATAGGCCATTTTCTTTCTTTCTTTCTTCCTTCCTTTCCGTCTCTCAGAGAGTTTTTAGAGGAATAACAGGAATGTGATGTTAATTGTATTATACGGCCTTTATTCTCACTGCCTGTCCTTATATACTGTCAAATGTGAGATTTTATCACTCTAGTAAAGTCTGTTCAAGAACACACCCTGTCTTCATCTCACGATTGCTGTGCTGAGGACTCAGGGTATGTCTCGCTGTGGAATGCACTCCACTGGAGCTCTGTGAAATTGATTTAGTGTTGTATCTAAACTAGCAGTACTGGTGGAGGAGAGTGGAATTTGCAGTAAAGGAGTGAATACTGACCGTATAATTCCCACGGTCAGGATTACAGTAGTTAAAAACATCAACTGTTTCATGAGCAATAGTGCTGTCTCACAGGTTCTCTATGTTTTAGTACTGGTTTAGTTTGAACGATGCTTCATAATGATGACTTAGTTTTGCTCTTCTTTAGAAACAGGAAAGACACTTTCCTTCCTTTCATTCCATCACTGTAATTGTCATTTGTACCAACAGTAATTGCAATCATTGTGGTATAATTGTAATTACAGTTCCTGTGTAGGCTGTGTTAAGACGGTGTCCAAGGTTGTTCAAACTTTCTTGCTTGGTATCGCAATGGAAATATCATTTTGCAGTGTGGGTGTGGGCAGACTGGACGAAATCTGAACTTGATTGAACACTGGGGGGTGAATGCACTAAATTAGTGGCTCCCAAACTGTGGCTGTGCCCTATATGCACCATAACCCAGGACAATAACACAATTAAAAAATGAAAGATATTCATTGTATTGAAATAGTTATTTGGTCCCACTTTATATTCGGTGGCCCTAACTACTATTAAAGTAATAATTTGATACAATGCACTTATTCTGTACATACATGTTTTACATTGTGCTTATATTTGTATGTAATTACATCTGTAATTAATTTCTATAATTACATTTATAATTACTCTGTTGACCCATCCCTTACACCTTAACCCACCCTTAAACCTACCCAGACCACCAAACCTGTCCCTAACTTTACCCGTATCCCACCTCAATAGCAGAAAAGTGTTTTACAATATAGTATGAACACAATAAGTACATTGTACATATTTTTTTGATGTAAGTAAGGCAACCTAATATTAAGTGAGACCAGTTATTTTTCTGTTTTATATTTAATGTCTGATTACTTTAAAATTATATTAATTATGTATATGATATCTGTGAGTTCAAGTGGATGGAACCCTCAAATGTTAAAAACTATGCAAAACAAACACAACAGTAATCTGTACGAACCCAGTTGATGAATCAATATCTTCTGAATCTAAACAATAGGTGTGTGTGTGTGTGAGGCATACTAATATTTAAATTTTTTTAATTGATAAAACATGTCTTCCAGCCAACTGTCATGTGAAACTCATGTGAGAAGTGACAATTTACTTTACAATGTGTTGACATTTACTGTGAACTCATAAATGCATGTAAGACAGTTGGCCAGACAGTTAAAAAGTTTAAAATATTAGTATTTGTCTCACACACACCAGTCTAATTCTATGAGAATAGGAAAGTCCATACCATAGCTATAATGTTAATGGGACAAAGGAATGATATTGTTGGAATCACTTTCATAGATGATGATCGATAAAAACGTTGGCAGCCACTCAGAATGCACCCAAATTTAAAGAGTGCAAGCAAGTGAATGACCCTTGATGAATAAAAAATATCATTGGTTGGCGTGGACGCAAATGCAGTTATCATAGTTATCTTTATAGTGTATGGGCCTTTATTCACTTACCATCCATAATTCAGTTTGACCAGGCACTTATTACCTTTTTTTCCTGCACAGGACCTCCTTTCTATGTAAATGGCTCTCATTTTAGATGTTATGTGCAAAATTCTGCCAGCTTTAAAGAGCTGAATCAGTGATGCTGTACATTCCCTGTGAAATTTGCCAGATTGTAGTGTGATGCATCCGTCACAGCTTAGCACTCAGAACCAAGCCAAGCCAATCCTAGGGAATTGCATCATGGAAGTTAAGTTCAGAACAGCTTTTTTCGTAATTTGGGTATTACCTGATTTGCATAATTCCTTTGGTTAAACTGGTTCTAAAACAACACAGACATTGTGTGCAAATTAAAGTCACCATCAGTGGGTGCAGCTCATCCTTTTCCCCCGGGTGAGTGCTCACATCTTTACTTTTATGTTTCAGAGAGCTTCCAGCCTGGCGGTTCACTCTTCTCTGAGCACTTCTCTGCTAGTCCCTCTCTTAATGAACGTCAAGAGAGAGGAGGAAAAGAGAAAAGACCCAACATCAGCAAAACGCACTTTCAGACCAACGATATCAGGCCTTTTTCCTCTTTTACCACCTCCAAAATCAGCCTTTCTCATTTAAGTAATTCTAAAAATACGACGCCAAAAAAGAGTAAACTGAAACACGTCAAAAAGCCTCTCAAGAAAAAGAATCCCAAAGGTCAAGAGGTCACAGGAAGTGAGGTGAAGAGAAGAGGACGAGGTCGACCAAGAAAAAACCCCGCACCGTGCTTTTCTCCACCTTTACCTGCCACACCTTTACATCATGAAGCCACAGAGTCTCCTGCGAAACGTAAAAAAGGTGAAAGAGATGACTACACCGCACTCAATGCGATTGAGTCCGTGACTCAACATGAGAAAAGGAAAAGAAGGAAAGAAAGAGATGAAACGAGGAGCAGTGAAGCGCAGGTCGATGAAGGAAAAGACACAGGTCTGAGCCAAGAGCCCTCACAGTCACACATTGACACATCCTCACCTTCCCAGGATCCATCAGTGTCTGTAAACAGCCAATCAGAGAGGAGGTCTGAAGAGGCAGCTGAAAAGAAATATGAGTGGGCGGGGCTTTACTCGGATGTGTATAAAAGCGAGAAGTGAGTGAGCTCTTATATATTTATAAACAAGTATTAAGAATATTTGTTTAAATGCAGCCTTTATTTAGAGAGCTCTCGACAAAGAGCTTGACAAATCCTCTGTCTGTTTGTTTACTCTGCACAGCCCTGCGAGTCCGTCCTCTCCAGTACACACAGACTGCCTTGACTATGATCCTGAAGAACATGAGCACGGCCTACTTCCTGCACCTATACACGTAGGTGAGTTTGTGTATGTGTGTGTGTTTATTGGGGTCATTTGGAGGTCATTATAAAAGTTGAACAGAAAGGGGAACAAATCATTTTTGTCAGTCAATAATGAGCTGGAATTAAGTCCAAACTTGATTTATATTGATTAAAAGAATCTAGTGGGACTCATGACTGCCATACAAGTGGCATTTGAAGTGGGAGGGGCCACTTGCAAGCTCGTTATGATGTCATGGCATGGCAATGACTTTGCTAATAAATAATAATCAGTTATAGAAAACCTTATATTCAGGTTACCTAATTATTAGTGAGCTAAGCCTTCATCATAGTACGATTAATCCAAACAATTTTAAAATGAATTATGATTAAAAAAGCAAAAATGGAAATGATCTAATTTGTCAGTTTTCAACACTGGTAATAAAAAGAAATGTTACTTTAGTATCAAATCAGTAAAATAGAATGATTGTGTGACACTAGAGTAATGGCTCCTGAAAATTTTACTTTGCCATCACAGAAATGAATTTCATTTTAAAATATATTAAAAATATAAACAGTTGTTTTATATTGTAATAAGATTTCAAGGCATTGTTATTTTTACTGTATTTTTGATCAAATTAATGCAGTCTTGGTGAGCATTAGAGACTTCTCTCAAACACATTAAAAAAATCTTACAAACCCCCAACTTTTGAACTCTTCAGTTATTTGCAGTCTTCAAAGTTCAATTGTGCAGATATGCATGTCATAAGTTATTGTGAACTTAATTTTTACTCCTCTCAGAATAGTTTAAAATAAAGGGAGTGGTAAAGAAATTACTGTAGTGACTGAATTTCAATACATTCATAACCCATGTGTGTGTGACAGGAAAGTATCTGAGGCTGAAACGGATTGACTTTCAGTTGCCCTATGACATATATCGACTCTGTGCAAAGGAAAAGGTATTTTTAGATTACTTAAAAAAAACATAAATCATGAATGGTCCGTCATTATTTGTTGGCCCTCATGTCATTCCAAACCTTTGTGTCTTTATTCTTCAATAGAAAAGTTATGATGTGCGATAACTTTGTCTAAGTCTAAATTATTTGCTGAAAATCCTTCAGTGTGGGTCTTGAATTTCATTCACTATTCTGCACATTCAAAAATGATCTGTCACAACTGGTAACAAGACATGTGAGAACCAATGATCATTGGGTCAAGGGTCATTGGTTCTTAAAGGTTTTGAATGACATTAGGATTAGTAAATGATGAAAATTAGAATTTTAGTGAATTATCCCTTCAAATATTTCCATTTTATCACTGTCATACAATAATTGTGACAATCTCTGTTCTAATACAGCGCCCTAAAAAGTCACGAAAAACCCCAAGAAAGACGGCCCCATCCAGTGAGTAGACTTACCTGCCAATTTGTGTAAGCTTGTTTGTGTGTATTTGCATGTGTTTGTTTGTGTATGTAAGGCCTAATCAACTCTGTGGAATAAACTAGCAATTACAGTCACACATTTAGTCTGTATGGATGCCCATTTGTGCCACATAAGAAAAAAAAACATGCTATGGTAAATTGTGATTGGTATAAAAAGGCAAAATTATGACATACTAAACCATAGTTATGAGATACAAAATTGAAATTATGAGATTAGAAGTCATTATGACATTAAAGATAACAAAGAAGTATTAGCATTTTATCTCATCATTTTGACTCATAATTATTCCTTTTTATGTCATAATGAGCTTCCATACGTCTGGAACACTACAAACACAATTAGTCAATACAAACTGTAAAACTCTTGAACTGCCATTTGGCCAATCAAATCTGATTACTGGTACTGACTGCTGTGTAATATTACATTTAAAATGGCTTTGTTCTCTGAAGTAAGTGTGTAGAAGCAGTTAATATTGTGTAAACATATTCTTCTTTGTCTCTTGCTCTGTCTCTTTGAGATGGATCTGTTGATGTAATGTCTCGCACTCAGACCGAAGACGATTCCTGTAAACATCAGAAGCTCAGTGTGACTCACGACTGCGTTTCTGACAGCCTTAATAGGTAAATAAACACATACATACACAAGCTCATTCGCCATCTATTGCTGAATTTAAAGTGGGGATGAATTCTCTCAGGCTGTTTGCCCACTTGGTTTCAATTGTTTAGTCTGAACCACTGATTTTATCCTGCCCCATAACCTTTTTTTTTCCAAACTTAGGAATGTCAGCCCTAGACCTAATACAGAAGAGATTGGAAAAGAAATTAGTGAAACAGACATTGAAAATAATCTTCCCAATCAACCCGACCCTCCCAAACAGCAGGTAAGAGGCATATCTAGATACAACTTCACTTCTAATTCCATTACAACATGAAAGTGACTGCGTCATTTAAAGCGCATGGTCAATTTGGTCACTTTGCGAATGACTTTATTTCCAGGAGAAAGGCAATGATGCTGAAAATATCCCCTCCCCTCTCCTGATGATGCCCTTGTGTTGTGAGGAGAGGTAAAAACACACATAAACACACATTGCTCACGCTCTTTATGTTTTTGGATCATTTTATGCTCCTCTTTTACTTGTATATTCATACTTATTGTCTTATGCTTCCTACGTTTGTACTTACATCTTTGATTTGCTCTTATTCCCCTGATAGGAGCTTTGTCTTGGAACATGGCATTTTTCTAGTGAGAAACTATGAGAAAATGAGAGACAGACAAGCATTGCTCCTGAGGGAGGAGGTGACAGAGCGAGAGGAAGAAAACAAAGAAGATAGAGGGAGCAGCCAGAAGGGGGATCAGAAAGGGGATCTCGAAGACACCAGCACTAAGTCAGGTCCAGCAGTGTGTATAGCTGTAAAATGTGTGTTTGTGTGTTGTCGCATTGTTCTTAGCTGTTAAGGGATAGATGACCTGAAAAAATATTTTGGTCAATATTTATGAACATTTTCAGTTTACTTCAACTCTTATTAATTGTGCAGGCTGCTGTGCCTTTAAGACTCTTGACATCTGCAATGACATACAGTGCTTTGCTGGCATTTTTACTCACAAACTGCAGGTTTGTTGTCCAACATAGTTCCCTTTGTGAAAAAGGAGTGTGCTTAATTGTATTGAGTGTGCACTTTAAAATTTTACTTTAAAGCACAACAAAAGATTAGGTCACACTTTATATTAGGTGGCCTTAACTACTATGTACTTGCATCAAAAAATAAGTACAATGTACTTACTGTGTTCATATTGTATTGCAGAACACTTTTGCTGCTATTGAGGTGGGTTACGGGTGAGGTTAGGGACAGGTTTGGTGGTATGGGTAGGTTTAAGGGTGGGTTAAGGTGTAAGGGATGGGTTAACAGTGTAATTATAAATGTAATTACAGAAATTAATTACAGATGTAACTACATATAGGTATTTTTAAAAATATAAGTACAATGTAAAAACATGTATGTACACAATAAGTGCATTGTACCAAATGATTAATTTAAAACTTTGCATTCAGTTTGCACTTATTATAAAGTATATTCCTTTAAAGTATATTATTTCTGTAATAAGTACCCTTAAAGTAAAGAAGTGTACTTCTTTTTCATGAGTGTTCCCTTCATCTTTCAGTAACTGTTTCTGTGTGAAACATGCATTACATCAAGTCAATTTGTGCTGAAATGTCCCACAAAAACTGTTAAGATCAGACTTCAGAGAACTTCTTAAAGTATTTAAAAGACAAAAATAAGTATCTATCCAGATTTTTCCTTAATATGGGCCAAGTTTCTGAATACCAAATAGATAAAATTTGGCATCATGTCCATATGTCTAAGGTGTTTCCCTGCCTGTGGTCCTAGATGCTTGCCAACATCTTTGGAAAATGGATGGATGGCCGTTACGTATTCAAGTTGCAACAGTACAAAACAATCCATTTTAGCTTAATTTTTAATTACTGATTTTTTAAATTATTATTATTCTGAATGTAGCATGATTTAATATGATACATTCTAAGTTTTTGGCTGAAGTGTGTTTGTTTGTCAGCAAGGCTCACTTTAACCTACCTATATGTACTATACTAGTGCTACCAAGGTACATTTACATTAAGTGGGACAGTCTGTTTATAGCACTTTATGTGACCTGAGGTGGTTTTTTTGATGAAGAACATGGCATCAGCTATTCCTCCTCCTCTCCTCTCTCTCCTTCACGCTCAGCGGGCTGTAGCTCTGGAGCAGCTCCCAAAACCACCTCAATTCTATTTCCACTCAGCATTAGTCAAAAGGGCAGAAGAGGACATGTGGTTAACGGCTAGCGCAACTGGCACGTACAAGCTACCGTGTCCTGTTGAGTTCATGGAAAAAGTGTATTTAAGTGCATTCCGATTATTGCACTTAAAATAAAGATGATAGACTATGAGGGAGTTCAGATTACAGTTCTTTACTGAATGTGCATTGAATAGTCTGTGAGTTGACAGCTGCATGTTTTTCAAATGTGGCTTGGTGTATCATGTATTTGTAATAAGACAATATTCAGTGTGTGTAAGAAGATGTGTGTTCTGCACATTGCAGACCAGTGCCTGACTCACTCGGAGGGAGATGTGGAGGGGAGAAGTGTACAGAGCAAAAACCTCACGCAAACACTCCAGGGGATCTATGACGTCATTGTCAGTCACAAGGGTACGTCTGTTGATTTTATTAATAGAGACGTGTTGCAAAAGGCTCAGTGTGATTACCAGCACAGCTGATCACTCTTTCTGTCATTTGTGTTTTTAAGGGTCATCTGGACAAACCCTCGCCGCTCCTTTGCTGAACCTGTGCTCCAGAAAGAGGTTTGTTCGTGTGTGTGTGTGTGCTTTTCCACTCACCAGTGTTGTTTGCTCAGTGTCTCTCCTGATGTTCTTTTCACAGTCTCCAGATGATTAGGGATTCAGGGAACCTGGGAGTTAAAACCTCTTGCCACTGACAGCTACAGTAGATTGCAGAATGTTCTTAAAGTGATGTGGTGATGATTATAATTAGGGGTGTCTGTTATCTATATTTTCTTTTATTTAAATTGATTAATTAATGTTAATAGCACAAAAATGTAATCAATGTATCTAAAAAATTAAAATTTCCCTTCATTAATACATTTCCTGTCTAACATACTTTATTGTTTTTTTGTTAAGTAAATACATGTATTTTACTGAAAATTTATTATTGTTCAAATTAATGATAATATACTTCAGTGGATCATAAAATATTTTGGACAGTACTTAAAAGTCAACTTATTACACAGCAGGAAGTTATCTGTTTTTATTTAATGCCTGCTTCTGATTGGGGTCAATCACGACAGAATTGTAGAGTGGCACCTGCCATGGCTGGTTAAAAGGATAATTCACCCAGAAATGAAAATTTGATGTATATCTGCTTACCCCCAGGGCATCCAAGATGTAGGTGACTTTGTTTCTTCAGTAGAACACAAACAAAGATTTTTAACTTGAACCGTTGCAGTCTGTCAGTCATATAATGTCAGACAATGGGCTCTATGGCTTTGAGAGTCAAAAAAACATACACAGACAAAACCATATTAAACCCTGCGGCTCGTGACGATACATTGAGGTCTAAAGACACGAAACGATCAGTCAGTGCAAGAAACTAAACAGTATTTATATAGTTTTTCTCCTCTGATACACCGCAATGTCCAACTGTCTTGAGCGCGTTCACAACAGCTGCTGCGTGACGCGTCCTCTTCTTCTTCTTGCTTTACGGCGGTTCACAGACTTATAAGTGCATTACCGCCACCTATCTCTCAAATGGACCATTGACACTCTATCTACAATCTCAATTAGGAGTGTCAGTGGTCCATGCCTCAAAGCTACTAGACATGAATTAAAATCATAAAACTATTTCAAAGACAATTAATTTGTCTGTGTTTCCTCTTCTAGATCAGGCTCGGCTCCTGTCGATCTCAGTATGTTGCAGAGGCAGCTCCTCTCAGGCCACTATGGGAGTCTGGACAGCTTTCATTCAGACATGCTGAAGGTGTTCCACTGCGCCGAGGTCAGATTCACAGAGGGTTCATGGACTCACATTATGTTTGATGTTGTTCTGCACCTGTCATGAGCTTTTGAGCTGTCTGGGTCATACCTCAGACTGACCATCAAACAATATTCACAAAAGAATGGAATAGATTTTTTTTATTGCTGCACATCCAGAGTATTTCCCTGTAATACAGAATTTATTACAGAGAAAGTCCCTCTGGAGCAGCCTGAGGTTCAGTGTCTTGCTCGAGGGCACAATGATAATGTCTCATGCCTCGCTTCTTTAGGAGATAAAATCTTTCAGAGCTCAATCGTAATATCTGCCTCAGCAAAATAGAATTTAGAAAAGCGCTGTTAATATTTTATGCTCTCGTTATGTTTTCAATCTTATCAGAAATACTACGGTTGTGAGTCGCCGGTGGGCCGTAACGTGAGGCAGCTGAGGGAAGTGTACCACAGTGCTCATCAGGAGGCCTTAACTCAGACCGCCAGTTTCCTGTGAGTGACAGAAAACCACATCAGCAACCTCTATCAGGGCGTTGCTGTGACCAAACCCAGAGGCATGACGGGCCTTCCAGAAGGCAGATAATGCTCTCCGATACCAAAGACCTGCTGTATGTTGCACTCACAGATGCACTGCACAGGTAAAAGGTTTGCCATTTATACACAACTGTGCAATGAAAAAGATTTAGAAAAATCAATTCAGTTATTAACATCACTGCTAAAGATGCACAAAATGTGGTTACCATATTGGTAATTACTCGATATTAGAGTTGAAGTAACAGTCATGTTAGGTATATGGTCCATTAGTGGATATTTAATTGTGACTGCTCATTTTCTGTATTTTTACATTTAGATTACATTTGTTGTCATTTAATGTTCAATTAAACTTGATAATTTAATAACACTAATTTAATCATTGGCAAATATCAAAATGAATATAATTTTTTTATACTGTACATTATGTATATTATAACATATTATTAACATATAACAATGTTATACCTGAATTCACGTGTAGCATTTAAAACAGTTGATTTTTGTTCTTAATATTTTATTTTACTTTGTAATTATAAAAACAGAACATTTTATTTAGATTCAAATACAGTATAGAATTGTAATGATAACCATTTATCCGTTATGATTATTATTCTTTCTTTTTTTTTAAATATTTTATTTTCAATTCATTTTAAGTATAAAAATAAAGCATTATCTTTTAATTGATTTGGATTTAAATAGTATAGAACTTTAATGTTAGCCATTTATCAGTTATTAGTTATTAGCCATGAATTGATTTTTAATCTTTTATTTTGAATTAATTTAGAATTATATAAAAGCAATTATTTTTCATTTATTTAGATTTAAATAGTATTGAATTTTCATGTTAGCAATTATTGACCATAACATGAAAATAATTATTGGATTATCATATTGACCAGAATTGAATTATCAGCATATATTTCACTGATATTACATTATATTTAAATCAGCTATATACCATTACTGCAATAAATCATTTTTAATCAATATTTTTTAAAGACTTAATTAGTCTTATACTCCAGTAAAAATATCTAAACATTCTTAAAACAAGACATATTTACAAGTAAAATTGAATGAATAAATTAAGGCTTGTTTTCAAAGTATATATTTTTTTTTCTTTCTTATTTGAATCATGAACCTCACTAACTTTGTTAGCATCAGTGGACTCTTTCCTTTGTTCATTCAAGGCTAACCAAAGCATTTGCTTTTGGAAATGTAACGCAGGCCAATAGTTTCCGAGTGTTGGTGTGGGCAGTTAGCTCTAGGTAAAGCACAAACTGTAAAAGCTTTAAGGCCTTTGCATGGATCAAAGACTATTATTTCTCTGCACTACAAGTGTTCCTTATTATTATGTGCTGGTAAGGTGCTCTCACTTTTACTATTTCTCCTGTTCTTTTTCCTCTGTAGGTTAAGACAGCACTCCTGGAAATGCCATTTGTGAGCATGGACACGGCTGATGCTTGACAACATGATTAGTTGAAAGCAGCTCAGCCTTTCTTTCTCTCAGGGAAAAGAAGGTCAAGCAAAGGAACAGGAGACATGACACAAATCAACATCTGAGACTCCAGATGATTTCATATACTCGAACAACATGCATTTCTTTCATTTTGAGATGTGACACTGAACATAAACATGTTGAATGGGATGCCATACGAACAGGACGTGGTTCTGTTTCGTTTTGAAGGAATGAACATCCACAGACTGTTTTAAATCATTCAACGCACTACATCAGCATACCTACAAGAAAATAGACTTCACTACTCTTAAGAACAGTATTGTAACAGTAACTGAACAGTATTGAGTGGTGTGAACAGAACTGTGGTCTACAGCCTTTTTAGTGTTTTGTGTTGAAGGTTATACCTATAAAGTAAGCAATAATGCATGAAATGTTCAATAACACAGCCTTAATGTAAGCAAATGTTTGTTTATAGTCATTTTAGACCAGTAATTTTTATTTTAAAGGGAATTTACTACCACTTTGTCCAGAGCTGTCTTGTGCTAGTGATGTTTTGTAATACATTGATTTGAAGCAGTAATCTTTATAGCTTTGAGACTCAGAAATATTTTATACGTTGTACAGTATATTGTAAATAATGTATATTTAGCAAAATTATGTTTTAGTATGGTTCAAGAAAGTCTATGTACAGTCTTAAATTGTTGTGGGAATTAATCTGTTTTCCATTGATTCTTTATTAATATTTTTATAGATAGTTTTAAGGTGTCTCGATGCATGTGTAATTTGAAACAGGACATTCAATGTCTGTAAAACATCAGATTTTCATAGTCTTCTTTATGCATGGCATACTTTATGTTGCTTAATAATGTATAATCGCTGTGCATACATATGCAACAAATTATATGTCTATACTGAACTAAGAAATTAATCGTTGGAAGCTTATTAAAAAGCAGAATAAATGAATTAACCCAGCTACATGAGTTCACTCATAAAAGTAAGTCGATACTTGGACCATTGTGTTTTTTTAGGTTTAATAGGTTTTATTGTGTATAGATAATAGTGCTTGAAGACAGTTGTAACCAATTACTCGTAAAACAAAGGTACAAATAAACCCACAGGAAGAGCTGCGGATCTATTTTTATCTTTTAATTTGTCCATACAATTATTAGTGCTTCATAAGCCAAATGCTCGTTACTTTAGCTTTGTCTATATACAATGCCTGTCAGTGGACCTACATTAGGTTATTGCATCATATGAATCATTAAATATTATCTCTCATTGCGGCCTTAGCACATTATACTCAAACTGTATTCAAGTCAAAAGTAATATTTTGTTACATAAATTCCTTCACTGTGACTTTTGATCAGTTTACCTCATCTTTGCTAAATAAATATTTGTATTATTATTTATTTAAAAAACGGTAGTGCATGACGGTTTCAAATTGTTAGGCAACAAAAACTGTTTTCAACGTTCATGAAGGATCTCGTGACTCTGAAGACTGGAGTAATTGCTGTTTTATGGATTGAATTTTACATGGATGTATTTTCCGTGGGAGTGGATGTGAATTACACTTGCATAATAGCTCCATCTAGTGGACTCGGTAGATCAGTGAAGGGCATATAGATAGATTAGATAGATAGATAGATAGATAGATAGATAGATAGATAGATAGATAGATAGATAGATAGATAGATAGATAGATAGATAGATAATCATGCTAATCATGTGATACAGCAGTGACGGGCCTGGTTATACAGTAACTGGACCTCTGCTGTAAAACAAATAGAGTTTTTTGTGATCTCTGATGGTAGCTGATTTTACATGGTTTCCAGCTGAACCAGACTGGTGATTTATGGCCTTTAGCTGATGGCTGATGCAAGCGTTTAGATGAAGGATCGGCTGGACTGCCAACTGGTAGGGCTGCCTGAGATCAGTTTGTTGGTGGTCAAGCTTTTTAGATCTAGAAGTGGAACTTGGACCAGTACAGAAATGCACAAGATATCTAAAGTCTTAAGACAATGTGATTTTATTTATTTATTTTGCTGCATTTTAGCACTGATCTCTGGATAACTTCTGGCCTTCGACTCTGATTATACTTTATATTAATCCCAATATCCACTACTGTTCAAACATTTGGTATCTGTAACTGTAATCATCCAAGAATCCTGAAAAATAAAATGTTTTCAACATTGATAATTGTAATAAATGTTTCATGAGCAGCAAATTAGAATGATTTCTGAAGAATCTTGTGACACTGAAGACTTGAGTAATGGCTGATGATAATACATTACAATAGAAAAGTGTTATTGTAAATTGTAATAATATTTTCACAGTATTTCTGTTTTTACTGTAGTTTTGATCAAATAAATTTGGCCTAATTATACCAAAATATAAAAGCCACGAAAACTATTTCAGTAAATGAATAAAAATAATAGGGGGTTTACAGTGTTGACCATTACAGTAACTAAGACACAGTAACTAATTATAGTGAGGACAACAGTATGCTTATATTATATGCACATGTGATCATCCAACCACCTGTTGATTCCCTCCATATCAGACAGAAGGTCAAATCTGACTTTGGTAATATGAGCTACTATTTGTTTTATTCTAAATGAACAAGTACCATTGGTAGAAATCAGTCAGACTGTAATTTAAATGTGTTTGAGGGCAGTGATACGATTTATAGAGGGAAGTTCATCTGTGCAGGGAGTCATATGGGTCCCTTTATTTAGCACACTAGGACAAACATGTGTTAGTCAAGTAAGGGCAGAGGAAGATCTCCCAAACACACTCCTGCCCCTGCACTTGTGGTAGACATGTGTTGTCATTTGTCTCCGCAGCTGTTGGAACAACACCTCATATCTAAACCCCCGTGCCAGTAAGTATTTGGGACATTTAGGGGACACAAGCAGCATTTTGTCAGCCAGCGTGTTTCAAACAAGTAGTTGGGATGGATTCTCGGCTGTCGAAACAGATCCAGTGTTCGGTGTGTTTGGGGGACTTCACAGATCCAGTGAGCCTGCTTTGCGACCACACGTTCTGCCGACAATGTATCAGCAATCATTCTCAAAGCTGCCGCCTGAAACAGTGTCCAGAATGCAGGCGACCCTATACCATGTGGGACCTCCGGTCCAACCGAGTGCTGCGGAATATGGTGACTGCCGTGAGGGAACATTTGAGCGAACAGCAGGCCCTTAGGGATGGGAACGTAGCGGCTTGTGGAGCAGGAGTGAGAGTGTTTGAGGAACCAGAGAAGCTGGTGTGTTCAGATCATCAGGAGAGATTCAAGCTGTTTTGTGAGACGGATCAGAAACTGGTGTGTCTGATCTGTCGGGATGGTGAGAGACATCAGGGACACACGTTCAAACCAGTGGAGGAGGCAGCAGAGCCCAGAAAGGTCAGTGAGGACTGAAACATCAAACTGTAGATACCTTTATAAGCCTTACTGTATGTTTTGAGTTTGACGCTGCTCAAATTTCAGGTCATATCCAGGTCAGCCATACAAAAGCAGAAGTTCATTTGGTTTCTATTTTGGATGTATCTAATTCCACATACTGATGGGGTTCTGTTTGGGGTCTCAGAGACGCCAGGATCATTTTACTGTCATTTCTATTCAACACTGAAGCATCACGTTACTTCTTCATGACTTTTGACAATCCTAAGTCTGGAATATGCAACTTTTGCCGATTTTGGCCTCAGTTTGCAGTCTGGACAAGTCCACAATAGTTGCTGAAGGTCAGGGCCACCATACAGATTTGAGTAGAATGATTTCACAGAAAATCACATCGTGTATGATAGACGCTGACTCATTTTCATTTGTTTTCATGATTCTGGTTGCTTCTGTGTGAGTTTGGATGTTTGGACTTTAAAGTCTTACAGCGTTTGTTTCTCAGTCGATTAGTGTGTGATGCCAAGTTTTTCATCTTAAATCATTTACAAAATTAGCAAGCAGGATGCCTATAGGGTTTTAAAATCTGTACAAATTAGTGGTTAGTCGAGGTCTGTTCAGTCATGAAGTGTACATTCCAGGCTTAATTAGAAGAATTGGTCATATAAACTAAACTGAACTTGGTAACATTCTTGAAACATACTTAAGACATATTACATTTTATGTTTCAGCGATAAATATGAAACTTTAATAATGAAATTGGTATCTTCAAATAGGATCCTGCTAGTTGTCTATTTTAATTGTGTTTAACGTTTCGGTTATATTGTACTGGGTTTTAATTATGTCAGAATCAAAACCCTAGAAGAACTATAAGAACAGTTAAGTCAGTCTCAACAGAACCTGAGGAACAAACAGAAATAAAAACAGAAATTAAAGGAATCGTTCAGCCAAAAATGAAAATTTGCTGAAAATGTACTCATCCTCAAGTTGTTCCAAACCTGTATGAGTTTCTTTCCTGTGCTGAACATAAAAGAAGATATTTTGAAGAATGTTGGTAACCAAACAGTTGGTGGTCTCCTTTGACTTCCATAAGACAAAATACAATGGGGGCCAAAAACAGCTGAGTAAATTTTTTCAGGTTTCTTTGATAAACAGAAAATTCAGAAGAACAACATTTATCTGAAGTAGAATTTTTTTGTACCATAATAAATGTCTTTATCATCATTTTTGGTCAATTTAACATCCTTGCTAAAAGTATTAATTTCTATAACCCCCACCCCCAAAATAAAAATTACAAAAATCATACTGACTCCAAGCTTTTGTATGGTATAGTGTATAATGTTACAAAAGCTTTATTTATTTTTTCAGATAAATGCTGATCTTTGGATCTTTCTATTCATCAAAGACTCCTGAAAAAAAAAAAATGTACTCAGCTGTTTTAAATATTGATAATAATAATAATTAAAAAAAAAAATGTTTCTTGAACAGCAAATCAACATTACTGTAGAATTTCTGAAGGATCAATGTGACTGGAGTAATGATGCTGAAAATGTAGCTTTGATCACAGGAATAAATTACATTTTAAAATATATTCAAATAGAAAGCCGTTATTTTAAATAGTAAAAATATTTAACGATATTACTGCTTTTGCTGTATTTTGGATCAAATAAATGCAGACTTGGTGAGCAGAAGAGAATTCTTTAAAAAAACATTAAACATCTCACTGCTCAAAAACTTTTGACTGGTAGTGTATCAAAATGCATATTTGTATATTTAATACTTAAAGTCAGAAGTGCACTTTATGCTCCTCTGCAGGATGCTGCAGATCACTAGGAGCAAGACTGAGCACCGCTGCCTTAAGGTAATGTCTGAAATATTCATGTCAAACGCCCACAAGTCTGTCCTGTGTGTTGTAGAATTTATTGTTAGAGCCTCTGAGCTTCCTGTCGAAGGAGAATGAAGAGATGCAGGCTCTTATCAAGAAACAGACGAATGAGATCTCTAAAACGGAGGTGAAAACTACACTTCACACAAAAGAGTCAAACAGATCACACAATCCATCTAAAGACTATATAAAGGAGCGCCGCAGGGTTCATTACTATCTGTCATGTATTTTGTTTCTCAGGAAAGGTCTCAGCAGCTCTCTGCTCAGATCTCTGCTCAGTTTGAGGAGATGCACCAGTTTCTGAGGAAAAAGGAGGAGGAAGTGAAGAAAACGCTGGAGAAAGAAGAGAAGGATATGATTGAAAAGATGAAAAGAAACAGAGCAGAAATAGAAGAGAAGCTGAATGATGGAAGAGAGAAGGAAGGGATTCTACACTCAGTCTTTGAGACTGATCAGCCAGTCGGCTTTCTTCAGGTTCAAACAAACAATTACATTCAGCACAGTTTGTCCAATTAACTGTGTCCATCATATAGACATAATTGCAGTTGAAATAAATAATATTATATATAAAACTTTTATTATTTTAAAAAATCATATAAATATTATTGTTTAAAATTACTATATATTTAGTTCCCAGCATATGGAACATTTGGAAAATGTAAAAATATATCATGTGTATTGTAATTCAATCTTTAGTCATAGCATGCAATAACCTCAACACAGTAAGAAACAAAAATGTGAAGAAGTACCTTTAGAGGTACAACAACTTGCCACTGCAAGTGCCCTTAAAGGGGTCATATGATGCGATTTCAAATTTTCCTTTCTCTTTGGAGTGTTACAAGCTGTTTGTGCAGAGATAAGATCCCTGAAGTTGCAAAGACTAAAGTCTCAAAACCAAAGAGATATTCTTTATAAAAGTTAAGACTCGACCACGCCCCCCTAAAACGGCTCATTCAAACACGCCCCCACATGTCTACATCACGGTGTGGGAAGATATTAGGTGGAACTATTATTCTCACTGTAATATTGTTGCTGCGGCGTGATGCAACGCGTCCCCACTGGATGCAACAAATGCCTCATTTGCAGTGTTGGGCTAGTTACTCAAAGAATGTAATATATTACTCATTAATAATTACTCCTTTCAAAAGTAATATTGTTACTTTACTTATTACTTTCTGGCAACAGTAATTAGTTACACTACTAGTTACATTACTTTTTCTTCACGCACCACAGAAGTTGTAACTGTGTATCTTCCAGATAAAATTCTTCTAGAATGTTACTAACAACATATTTTTGCCTCATCATTTGACCAAAATCCACACTGGATCGCAGTCAGAAGTTATTACAAACACTCAATAGTGATTGATGGCATTCAAGTAGAAGAGTTGTATTTATCTCTTTAATTGTCACGTGTAGCTTGAAGTAATTTCTCCCTTAACCATATGCGATTAAATTTCGTTATGTATTTTATCACATGAGTTTGTAAGAAACTATTTAATTTTCCAAAAATATTTTTAATTATATTAATATAATGTACTACATGCTGATCAGAGGGATGTAATGCCAGAGTAAAGTAAAGCCACAACTTACACAACAGATCTTTTTTCCTGACAAAATCAATATAATGCAATATTTCTATCTGCTAAATGTAGGCATTTTCATATTCCAAGCTTGTCTGCTGCCCCGGGGATATCACATGTATGTGCGAATCATGAAAACTATGAAAATAAATCTAGGAATTATTTGATTGTTCGATTTTAAATCAGCGGGGTTGAGCCATCAAAAGTAACTAAGTAACTAAGCTGTTTTTGGGAGTAGGCAGAAAAAACAATGTACATAATTGTTGCATATATGTAAGACTGGGTTATTCATAGCTGCGGTTCTCAAAATAATATCAATTTTCTTTGTCTGGTTCTACTTCTCCTGTAGTGGTGGACTGAGAAAGGGCTGGATCTTGTCGAAGAGATGAAAGAGAAAGAAAGCTGCTGTGAAAATAATGACATTGCTTCTCAAACAACCAAGTAGGACAATATACTGTTATGCTTCAGATAAACAAAACCAGCACTGTACAGTAAATATCCCATCAGTTACATTCATCTCCTGCATTGTAGGTTCAAATCAGCAGTGAAAAGCGTGAATTTGACACCTAATTCTCTGTTCCTTGGACTTCATGAGACTCACTTGCAGTTTATTGTGTGGAAGGAGATGCTGAGCTTTATCAAACCAGGTGAGGACATCAGATATCTATATGTGGACCATGTATTAAAATTAATGTAAATGTATATAAATGTCTATTAGGAAAATTAACATTTTCATAATGGTCACCAAGGCTACAATGTTTAATTGTAAATACAGTAAAAACAGCCATATTGTGAAAAAGTATTACAATTTAAAATAACTGTTTTCTATTTGAATACATTTTTAAATGTCATTTATTCCTGTGATGGTAAAGCTGAATTTTCATCAGCCATTATTTCAGTGTCACATGATCCCTCAGAAATCATTCTAATATGCTGATTTATTTCTCAGTTATTAATAATGCTTTTTGTTGCTTAATATGTTTTTGAAAACTGTGATGCATGTTTTTAGGATTATTTTAAGTGCTCAGTTATTAATAATAGTTCTTATCATCAATGTAAAAAAACGTTTTTTGCTGTATAATATTTTTGTGCCAACTGTCATGCATGTTTTCTGGATTCTTTGATGAATAGAAAGTTGAACAGCATTTATCTGAAACAGAAATTTTTGCAACATTTGAAATGTCTTTACTGTCACTTCTGAGCATTAATTTCCTTCCAAAAATATTTTTAATGTATTACAGTTTCCACATTTTGTATTATGATAATAATAAAATATGAGATAATAATGAGCAAATCAGCATATTAGATTGATTTCTGAAGGATCATGTGACACTGAAAACTGGAGTAATGGCTGCTGAAAATGTAGCTTTACCATCACAGGAATAAATAACTAGAAATGAGGAATTAATGAGGAATACATTTTTATAATATATTAATAGTACAAAAGAAAACAGTTATTTTAAATTGTAATAATATTGCACAATATGACTGCTTTTTTACTGTTTTTTTGTTGTTGTTTTTTTTTATCAAATAAATGCAACCTTGGAGAGACTTGTTTTGAAAACATTTAAGAAATCAAAATTATTTCCAACTTTTGACTAGTAGTGTATGATAAACTAAGCTGTGTATATCGTTCACGCTTTGTCTTTCTTAGTCCCTGATTGTAATGTCATGCATGACTGTCATGACCCATACCTGAGGGTCTCCTCTGATGGACGCAGTGTCATCCGCACATCCAAAAAGGGGATTTTCTTGCGTCACAAAGACTACAGGCCTCTGGCCAGGACCCACAAGACCTTCCAGTCAGGACAGCACTACTGGGAGGTGGACGTAGGAGCAAAGATAGACTGGAGTGTGGGTTTCGATGGTGGATGCATAAGCAACTTAAACAAGGACATTGGGCTTCACCTTAAGCATGACCAAGGCTACTGCATCAAAGAGTATGAGACTGTGACAGAGATAGATCTGACGGTGAAACCACGCAGGATAGGGCTGTACCTGGACTGCGACCGGTGTCAGGTGTGCTTCTATAACGCCGACGACATGACTGTACTGCACACCTCCACATACCCTTCATCCATCCCTTACTCTCTCAGCCTCTCTCCAGGAGCTTATCTGGGAGGGAAGAATGCTGATCCGCTCACAGTGACCTGGAACTGATCCGTCCGGGAAGTAATCACACTTTAGTAAGATATAACTATAAGAAATGGTCCATTTATGGTTTTTGAGGTGATGTAATAGTGCTTGAGAGAGTAATTTTTGGCTGCTGTATTTACTTGCTCAGTTTGTTAGTGGGTGGTTTGCTTTATTTTTTCTTAGAATATTTGTAACAGGCACTATACGCACTAAATTCTGAGAACACATGAAAGACCACATTATTTTTTTCATCCTTTAGAGCCATTTCTGCTACTTTAGAAGAAAAATATATATTATTTGGTGAATTATATAATTACTTTAACATACCTTCAAAAATGTTTATAACATACCTTCAAAAATGACTAAGTCATAATTATATACTATAAGATATAAAGTCAAAATTATGACAGAATTATGTCAAAATGATGACATAGCCATAATTATGAGTAAAAAGTATTATAATTCTTATGTAATAATCACTTTTTATCTCAATTTCAACTTTTTATAATTTCACTTGGCTTTTTATACCATAATTATGACTGTTTATGCCAAAACTGTTATGTCATAATGGTTGTTTATTTCATAATTATGACTATTTTGTCATAATTATGTTTTGTCATAATGACTGTAATGCTGTCATAATGACTGTTTATGTCATAATTTCTGTTTTGTCATTTATTTTATTTCATAATGACTGTTTATGTCATAATTATGACTGTTTTGTCATTATTATGTTATGTCATAATGACTGCCATAACTATGACTCATTTTAAATTAAATAAATTTTGTCAATTTTTATAATATTAATAATTATGACATAATTATAAATTTACCTTTATTCTTTCAACATTATAGTAAAAAGAATAATTACAGAAAACATTAGTTCATATACCTACGTTATGGACTATTTGTTTGTTTGAAATCCAAAATAATTTTACAAATATGTTCATGATATATCTACCTTTATTTACGGTACATTCAAAAGAGAAATGTTTCTTTATGTGCCATAAGAGGGCAGCGTTATAAATATACAGTGAGAACACAGGGACTGGCTCTAGAAATCATGGTGTGGGATCAAAATATATTAATAATGGAAATTAGATACATCTCTATGAATCACAAACTTTGGGTTTGATATTATATCCCAAAGTGTGTATAAGAAGTGAATGCACTTAAGGCATGTGCAAATATGGAGTTTAGGGATATTATCAGTACTGCAATATGGTCTTGAGGTTTGATCTTAACTAATTGAAACTTTTTTATAAGTTGCTTGTTCTGAAGTTGACGTCACATTAAACACATCACAACAGCCGTATCAGTGCAGGAGTTGTCTTACATTTGTTCATTTAGTGACATCTTAATGTGATCTGTGGTATTGCAGCTGACATAAACACTGTCCACAACATCACAACATCATACGTCTTCAGCATCACACTTTTTGCAGATTGTTTCTTTTAATATTTTATTGGGTATATTTACAAACACCAACATGCATAGAGCTGATTCACGGGGAATTACAGAACTCAAGAGTTGGTACAGTACATAATATGCTTTAAGTGTGCTACCAGAGATGGGCATTACCACACAGAGCTACGCAACTCATTACCACACAAAGGTACACACACAGGAGATAGATAGAGAGATAGACAAGTGGAACAGATAAAAAGCAGATCAATAGTATGGTATAGTAACCACAAACAATAAGCACACAATATTTATAATGCAACATAGCCGTTTCTTTCTCCAAAACATATTAAAGAAATTCAAATGTCACAATTATAAATGCACAGTCATAATGAAAATAACAACTACAAGAACTAAAAATAATAATAAACAATGATATAATCGTTATTCATGCATCATTGCAGTTTGCCCTGTGAGGTAAGACTATTACACTAATTATGTTTTTTTGTTTGTTTTTTTTTACACCGAACCCCTGCTGCTTGCTTACTTCTCAAACCATAAGATTTCATTATTATTATTATTTTTTTTTTTAACAGGGACATTAAAGCTCAAGCCAATTACAAAGCTAAATTCTCAAGGAGCTAAATCTCAGACTTTGTTTTCTCCTAAACTATACCCTAAAAACTGTATCAACTGTCCCTTGACATACTCATACATACATAAATTCCATACAGTAATTTTACTTATATATATATACAGCAATGTGAATTGGTTACTGCTACTGTAGCCCACTGCTTTTTTGCTATTGGTTGGAATAATCCAGAAGGCATATCATTACGTGGTGTGATAGGCAAAGCTGTGTTCCATGCGGACTGGCACGCTAACGTGACTTGGTTATTCTTTCATTTTTCAGAATATATTTATGATTAGCAGTGTCAGAGGTGTGACAAAAATTCATACATGTGGGAAACACAGAGGGCCATTTAATGAACAACAATATGCAAGCTCTATTTAAAATCACCTTTCCCACAACAGCCACTAAAATCCTGGCCTATTCCTTTAGCATTTGTAGTCTGAGAGAAAGTATTTGCGCACACAAATAAGTTGTATCGATGAATACCTGACATTTGCTACACACATTCATACACATTCATGCCGGTTTAGTATGTAAACCCTTGATTCAAAGCGTTATACGGATGCAGAATATCAATTCAAAAGAAAATCATGAATGCCATCAATCATATACGGTTTCTCCAGCAACAAGCCTCATAAACAGTACAGTACAGTACAGTACAGAGTATGCATAGTCACTAATCAAGCTCATGGTGATACAGATCTTACCACAGTAGCCATCACACTGTAAGAAATAGAAAAGAATCATCTACACACTACCACTCTAATATGTATATCTGACTGTTACCATTGAGAGTTACAATAATAACGATAAGAGAATAATAATGTCGGTCTTCAAACAGAATGTTTTTTTCTTGGTAAGTGAGATAATAAAAGGGTGTATATAAGGGCATCTTCAGGCAATACCAAGAGTTCATCTATTAATTGTTGGTTGTTCAAATTAGGACAACAAAGTATTAATATTATTACTTTTTTTTTTTAATTTAAATTGTTTTTAGACTGATTAGCCAGTAATTTCTTATTAAATAGCTCAATAAAAATAAAACATTAATTGTCTAATAAATTAAAGAGTTAACTACTAATGCAGCCCCAAAATAACCAAAACTCATGCCTTTGCAATAATGAAGACATGCTTGCCTTTGGGCTGATGATATGGTAAGAAATGGAAGGGGTTTTACACACAGTTTTGGATGAAAATAGGTTGAATATGCATATTGGTTGTTTATTAGACTTAAAATTATCGTGAAATGCTGTTTTACGAATATACGTAACTTTGCGCTGAGCTTTTTAAGTAAAATTCCAGGGCGAGCTGTTTGTTATGGCAACACCTAATAATAAATACACTATGATGGTTTTATTTTTGTTAAACTTTATTCTTATTCATTACCCATTTCTATTTCTTGTTTATCTGTCTATCTATCTTTGTAAAATCTAAATATATATTTATGATTTGTAAAGTTTCCAATATATCACAGAAAATATTCCAGACGTCACAAACCAGGCAACAAGGGTCAGAGATAAACAGATTAACACGTAACACGGCTACTAATAACTACATCTATATATGGTCTTTTTCCTTATACATTATCCCCTGATATTCTTTCACACAAACATACAGGCAAAATTAAAGATAAGTCACATGATAAGTGAAGCATAACCAATGGGAACAAGGCCTTCCTCGTGACCTTGACGACATCGAATCCAGTCGTGGTCCACACCTCCCAACAGGACAAGCTCCTCCCCCTTCCTGAAGCTCAGCTCTGTTCCAGTGCCTGCGTGGTCACACAGAGTTCGAACCATCCTGATGAATCAGAACACAAGACTCAGCATATTGTTGATAGTAAAAGCTTCAGAGACTCTTTTCAGAGACTTATGGATCAACATATTAAACTGTCATAGATGAATCTAACAATGTAAATGTGGTAAAAGGTAATAGCATGTTTTGCTTACACATTGAATATTTGTGTGTACACATCTCATTAATTAATTAAACATAAATGTAAATATTACAATAAAACATTTTTTTTTGTAATATCATGAATTATTCATTTTGAAATATTACATTTTTGACACCACATTTTACAATGTTAACTAACCTTGGCTTGTCATTAAAAAAAAAAGTTATTTGATATTTTAAGAGACTTACTGACCTTGACTCACAGCAGGTTGATATTATGATATGATATCATTTTTTATGATTTTTTCGATGATTTTCATTTTTTTTTTAAATGTTTGTTGGCTTGCATGACTTCAAGTTTACCAAACTATTTTCAAATATTATAAGCCATAAAGCAGTTCTGTTAAAATATTTTTTTCCATGAAATAATTAAAATTGAAACTACAACATATGATTTTCTTCTCAATAAAGTCATTCTTTTAATGAGGCTTTTTCCCTTCAACTTCACATAAAGACTGCTGCTTTACGCTGACATTTTCTCCTTTATTCCCTAAAAAATATTTATGAATTTTAATTCAGAAATTCATGTTTTGCAAATAAGTGAATAAATACATGTCAATAAAAATATACTTACAGTATCTCACAGAAGTGAGTACACCCCTGACATTTTTGTAAATATTTTATTATATCTTTTCATGTGACAACACTGAAGAAATGACACTTTGCTACAATGTAAAGTAGTGAGTGTACAGCTTGTTATAACGGTGTAAATTTGATGTCCCCTCAAAATAACTCAACACACAGCCATTAATGTCTAAACCGCTGGCCACAAATGTGAGTACACCCCTAAGTGAAAATGTACAAATTGGGCCCAAAGTGTCAATATTTTGTGTGGCCACCATTATTTTCCAGCACTGCCTTAACCCTCTTGGGCATGGAGTTCACCAGAGCTTCACAGGTTGCCACTGGAGTCCTCTTCCACTCCTCCATGACGACATCACGGAGCTGGTGGATGTTAGAGACCTTGCGCTCCTCCACCTTCCGTTTGAGGATGCCCCACAGATGCTCAATAGGGTTTAGGTCTGGAGACATGCTTGGCCAGTCCATGACTTTTACCCTCAGCTTCTTTAGCAAAGCAGTGGTCGTCTTGGAGGTGTGTTTGGGGTCGTTATGTTGGAATACTGTCCTGCAGCCCAGTCTCCGAAGGGAGGGCATCATCTTCTGCTTCAGTATGTCACTGTACATGTTGGCATTCATGGTTCCCTCAATGAACTGTAGCTCCCCAGTGCCGGCAGCACTCATGCAGCCCCCATGCAGCCCCAGACCATGACACTCCCACCGCCATGCTTGACTGTTGGCAAGACACACTTGTCTTTGTACTCCTCACCTGGTTGCCACCACACACGCTTGACACCATCTGAACCAAATAAGTTTATCTTGGTCTCATCAGATCACAGGACATGCTTCCAGCAATCCATGTCCTTAGTCTGCTTGTCTTCAGCAAACTGTTTGTGGGCTTTCTAGTGCATCATCTTTAGAAGAGGCTTCCTTCTGGGACAACAGCCATGCAGACCAATCTGATGCAGTATGTGGCGTATGGTCTGAGCACTGACAGGCTGAACCCCCACCCTTTCAACCTCTGCAGCAATGCCGGCAGCACTCATACGTCTATTTCCCAAACACAACCTTTGGATTTGACGCTGAGCACGTGCACTCAACTTTGGTCGACCATGGCGAGGCCTGTTCTGAGTGGAACCTGTCCTGTTAAACCACTGTATGGTCTTAGCCACCGTGCTGCAGCTCAGTTTCAGGGTCTTGGCAATCTTCTTATAGCCTACGCCATCTTTATGTAGAGCAACAATTCTTTTTTTCAGATCCTCAGAGAGTTCTTTGCCATGAGGCAGAGTCCTGCACGCGGGCGGGTACCCGACGGGTGAACCGCAAAAATTGACGTAACAGGTGGAATAATATTGACGTGTCGGGTGCGGTGCGGGTGCGGGTCGGACTGGTGACAGGCACGGGCGGGTTGCGGGTACAATTATAACCAAGACTATTTCGACTTAATCCAGTACACGTTGATAAGCAGCTCCTTTCTTTCAAATTGTCCCATGCTTGTGTTCGCTCGCTCTGTCTGAAGACCGGGCTTCTACAGCGGGATTTGCAAACACTGAGCACTGTAGCCAATGGACAGCTGTATTGACATTGATTGACAGCTAGCCTTTTAGACCTGTTTAAAATAGATTGGTCACATACGCAATAGTTTTATATTGTTTTTACACATTGGATGTTGTGCGAGCTCTCTCTCTCTCTCGATCCTCGACACTGCTGCCAGTCCTACATATTTTTATGCAGCCTATAATGTTGCTTTCTCTCTGTTAACTTGTTGGGCTGCGTGTGTTAAATGTTATTATTAATTTTTAAACGCATTAACGCATTAACTCAGAATGACTTGTTAATTGCTTGTTACATTAAAAATAAAATAAAGGCGTTTTTTCCGCCTTATGTAGATTTAATGCGGGTGCGGTTCGGGTCGCGGTTTTTATGTAAAACGGGTCGGGTCGGGTCCGGAACTAAATTAGTGTTGCTGTCGGATAACGGGTCGGGTATTCGGTTAACTACTGCGGGTGCGGGGCGGGTGCGGGTTTATCAAAAAGGACCCGTGCAGGACTCTGCCATGAGGTGCCATGATGAACTTCCAGTGACCAGTATGAGAGAGTGAGACCGGTAACACCAAATTTAACACACCTGCTCCCCATTCACACCTGAGACCTTGTAACACTAACGAGTCACATGACACCGGGGAGAGAAAATATCCAAATTGGGCCCAATTAGCCATTTTCCCTTAGGGGTGTACTCACTTTTGTGGCCAGCGGTTTAGACATTAATGGCTGTGTGTTGAGTTATTTTGAGGGGACAGCAAATTTACACTGTTATACAAGCTGTACACTCACTACTTTACATTGTAGCAAAGTTTCATTTCTTCAGTGTTGTCACATGAAAAGATATAAAATATTTACAAAAATGTGAGGGGTGTACTCACTTTTGTGAGATACTGTATATAAGTCTATATATATATATATATAGTCATTACATGTATGAATGTATGATTTTCATTTTTATTTATTTATTTTTGTATTTCTGAATAAATGAATAGACAAAAATGAACATTGTGTCATTGACCTAAATAACCACAAGCCCTTCAAAAGCACTTTATTTTTTTACCATAAAAGGTCTGAACTTATCTCATAAAATGCATAAATGTAAATCTGTTAGGAATATGAATAATCTAACAGAAACTTTACCTCAGGGGCTTTGGCTGATCTCTGGTTTCATTAATCTCTTCCTTCTCATCTTCCTCCTTATCTTTGCTTCTCTGGGGCTCTCCCTTCTCAGGCAGAGAACCCTGGCCAAGATAAACTATGCGGGAAAAGACGGATACGCCTGGGGAGAGCCACTGAGATGGACGCCTACAGTATGAAAGAAGATAAAAAAGATACATCACATAAATAAACCTGACAAATCTGGAATATACTAAACAGACAATTAAAAAAAACAACATCTAACCTGCTTGTTGGTGGGTTGTTGGGGCTCTTAGAAGCTCCAAAGAGCCGTCCCAGACCCCAGGGAACAGCAGCTCCACTATCCTTCAAGGAAAGGTCATCTCTTGGTTGCTGCCTGTTTTCATCTGCACTTTTTGGATTCAGCGAGAAGCCATTATTGAAGTCAACGGGTGAGTTTGGACTTTTATCATCCTCTGTGGTGGTAGCCAAACCAAAGTTCTGCCCTAAACGCTCCCCAAAACGCATTACTGCACCCCAGCCTTGCTGAAGAGCCTGGCCTGCCTGCTGGGAAAGGCTTCCGGCATTAAGAGGTATGGAGATCTCATTCCCTTTAAACCATGATAATGGCGGACTGGCTTCCTCCTTGGTGACGCCTGACGACAGCGAAATTGGATTGCGATAGGCTGACAGATCAAGAATGTGACTCGTGAGACCTGAATTAGGATTGTTGTCTAAACCCAAACTGCCATGGTCTTGCTCTAACACGCTTCCAAGATGATGGCCACTTCCTTGGAAAAGCCCCTTGGGTGACAAGTGGAAGCTGAAGTCTTCATTTGGTGGGCTATATATCTCAGATGTGTGACTGGCTGGGGTGAGAGTTGGGGAGGAGGGGTCAAGGTGGTGATGCTGAAACAGCAGGTCGAGGTTAAAGGTCAGAAGAGAGAGAGGCTGCAGTAGGAGGAGAAGCTCCTCGAAAAGAGGCTGGCAAGAAGTTAGTGAGAGACGCATGAAGGAAGTGGGGCGATAATATGTCTCCAACACATCTGTGGGAGTGAGGAAAAAGAAAATACAAAAGGTAAAAATTATGATAAAGAAAAAAAAAAATATAATAAATGTATACTGATATACATTTTTAATTAATAAAAAAAAGCATCACTGGTTAAAACAGATCTACTACTGTGACGCTTAATAAATTCCATTCATTAAGGGTTATCAAACAAATGTATATAATTACATTTTAGTGAGTACTAAAAAAGGGCATTTTGGTAACTTTGTTTTACTCAACAGATAAATCAATACCTTTTAGATTTTTTCCACACGTATTAATTTATTTTGAATGCCAGAAGAACACATTATCCGAACATATCGTTTGTGAAGCCATGATATTTTTTATTTGCTTCAGGAATTTCCCTCAACTATGAGTCACGCAATACCAGGTTTATCAAAACTTCTAGCGAACCTTAATTTTTCAACGTACTGTGGCTTCTTTATTTGCAACTACGATAATTTGTGCTGCGCTTGGTATATTGCGTTGGTCGATGTTGCATCTGTGTTCTTTAATTTGCGCATTGTTAGTAAATCACCAGCAGAAATTTTCCCTCCCATTGGTGTGGTTTTGGAATTGCGCTCTTGCGCTAATATTCCCCGTTTAGCAAAACTGGCCCTATGTCAGTAATTGGTTTGTTGGCAGTCCAAGATGGTCCACTAGCTGCCATTGTTCCAAAAACTAGCTTGAGATGGATTTTCCAGCAAGAAAAACTGGAGAACAGTAAATATAACACTTACCACTGCAGGACTGCAGATGTGAAAGCCAGTAGTCCAGGAGCTTGACACTTCATGACAGATTAGAAGAAGAAAAAATAAATCAATGGAGAATAAAAAGAATAGAGAGACAATCAATATTTTATCCATAAAATCATTTTTTAGATGAGCCAAGGAAAGTTCTGGCTTACTTGAGAAGGCCAAACAGGAATGCGTTGAACTTGTGTCTGCTCTGCTTAAGCTGGGGAAGCCCTGCTACTTTAGTCTGAAGGTTGTGCAAAGCCTGTGTGCTCGGGCCTAAAGAACCATAATAAATGACAATTTTTAAAAGATACATGTAAGTTTTCACAAGCAAACCACTGATTATGAAATGCTAGGAAAGGCAACAGAATGAATGTGTACCATGGTGAACAAAGTATCGAAATCCTGCTAATGCTACAGAAATTATAAGACAATGAATATGAGCAGCAAAAAGAAAGAATACTGAGGGAGAAAACCAAGGAATATTTAAAGATTGGAAGTATGACAGAGATGGGTGAGTCAATACTGCAGGGATTCATGGTGCCAGAAAATAAGAGAACGAAACAAGTGTGAGGATGAGAGATGGAGAGAGAGAAAAATGAAGGTAACTGTCTAGTATGCCAGGTCCAGATGTCTTTTACCTGGTTTGGTGGAGGCCTGAACCAATCCCCAGGGCGAATTTGGCCTTCTGCCTGCAATGAGGTCACTCTGGTGGGGCTTGAGTCCATCAGAGAGCAGGTTGCGCAGAGCTGGGCAAAGGCACTGCAGTACCAGACGACCCAGACAGGGATTTACACTGCTGTCTCCAGAAAGAGTCTGTCAACAGAGGTCAAAAAAGGGCAATGGAAGATAGGCAGACAAGAGGGGGAGAGAGACGGAGAGAATGAATAAAAAAAATATGCAAAGCAATGGAGAAAAAAGATATATAAAGTGTTTAAAATAAATAAAAGAGGTAGGGAGAGGGAATATGAAAATAGGAGAAAGAGGTGAACGGAGCATGAGGTTAGTGTGAAAATAAGTTATTCGCAAAGCTCATGTTTATGAACTTTGAAGTACCTTATCTACTGAGTGAAACTGAAGAAAGAAAACGGAAGAGATAAGCCAAGTGCATGGAAGTGGCATGGAGAGAGAGGAAAAAACAGGTACGGTTTACTAATTCTATTAATGTTCAATTTTACTTTTCTGTGGGAATGTTTATCTTAAACTAATGTGGAGTTTAAGATGCCAAGTTTGAGAACAAACGTTTGCGCAAAACTGACCTTCTGTACAACAGTCCTGGAGGAACTGAACTGAGCCAAAATGGCTTCCACTGCCACACTGACTGAATTGACAAGAGCTGACAAGAGACAGAACACATAAAATGTCAACAATTATTTATAAAATCAAAATAAAGACAAATATGGACCAAATGTTTCTGAGGTATACTATACTGTATTACTTTTCTTTTCTTGCAGGCAGGCAGAGGACAGCCCTTCAGCACTCAGTGAGGGCCTCACGTCTTCTCCCATCCAGGCCGCGTTCTTCTGCTCAGAGCCAGCAAATGAGAAGCTGCGAACAGCTATTACGAGGAAAAGACAGCAGGGTGGGGTTAGAAACTCGATTAGCAGAAGATAATGTATTACAGTTGATCTTGAGCCAATCCAGTGCAGTACATGACAGCAGCTCATGAGGAACGTGTATAGATCTGATACAAATATTAATGAATAAATTATGAAAGATATTTATTCATTTCAGTCATATTTGGACTTGATTTGACATATTTGGGTTTGTCACATGCAAAAGCAAAACATGCTGAGCAGCATAAAAAATAAACACCAATGCCTTTAAAATCAACAAAAATATTCGGTAAATGTCTGGGGTAAAAAAAAAATAATAATAATATAGAAAGCATATAAAATAATTAAAATTTAAAAATTTAAATTTAAATATTGTACAGCCGTAAACAAAAACTATTTTCAAAAAGTTTAAATGAGAGCAATAAGTATATTTATATAAAATAATTAATTTACTTAATTTATAATCAAATATTTCAAGCACAGTTGACCAGTAAAAAAAATTACAAAAATAAGCCACATATTATCATTTAAGGTTTTGATGCCATCATGCAACAGACAACCACATATTTCACACAGACAGTGCTACAATATCCACAGAATATGAATGGAGACACAGCGACAAATAGACATGGTGCTTTTACAATCTAAGAAAGTGGAAAGAAGAGGAGGAATGTGAGAGAAATGAGAATGCACTGATCTCTTACTCAAAGTGAGCGGTGGTGGACTCTGCTGAGAGTGAAGTATGGGGACCGATGGCTCCCGCAGAGGGGCTTGAACAGGGGGTGTGTACAAATAAGGGTAGTATAGGGGGGCGGCAAGGGCAGGAAGGGTGTGACTGCGGGGGAACAAGGGTGAACAGAGACGGGCAACATCTGTGCCTGGAACTGGAGGCCCGGACCTGTGGGGAGGCGAGATGGCTCCTACGGGGGAAAGCCGTGGGGGGGCACCTTTATGCAAGGGGCAGTTTTTGGGGTGATAAAGGTAGTAAGCAGGGAAAGATACAAGCTGCTGTTTGTTCTGTGTTGTGTTTTCATTGCTGTTGTGGTCAAAAAACGGGTTTATTGGTGGTTTTGAGTCATCAATGTTATCTGAGTTCAAATCAAACAGCGAGTCGACATCGTTATAACTGTTTTTGTTTGCATAGCTCCGATTTTTGAGGTTCCGCATAGTTATGTAAGTCTGCATGTCAATGTTTTTGTACGGCGTTATGTCGCCCTCAGTGAGAGTGTTAATGTCAGTTGGTGGTTCAGGGTCAGTGAACAGCTTCAGGCTCCTTCTTGTGTATCTGGCATCACTGTAAAGTGAATCATCATTTCTGATTGAATCGACTCCACTGTTATGTGGACAGAAGCTGTTTTTTGTGCTGTCAAGATCATGCCCACAGATGTATAAAGAGTCTAGGAAGCTGTCAGCATGATTACAGCGGTGGTACAGAGAATCCATGTTACCATTGAGATCATTTTCTTGTTTACAGAACAAAAACGTATTGTTTTCTGGGCCAGCACAGTACAGGGAGTCAGTATAGTCATCTTTGCTGCAGTCAAAAGTGGAATTTATGCATAACGGGTTTGAGATGTTTATAGAACCCTCACAATGGGTCACGGCACGATCCCTGTTAGTGTCAGTGTAGTAAAACTGGGACAGGGGAGCAGAGTGCAGGTAATAAGGTGAGGTCAGGGAGAGGGACAAGGGAGGTGAGGACACTTTTACAGTTATTATGGGTGAAGAATTATGAGAGTATAACAATGGAGGAGAGTCAGAATCGAAAGGATGGGCAGAATGGTAAAACAGCAAACAGTGAAGAAAGAGGGAGAAAAAGAGAGAATGGAAAAAATGTTAGTGTCATTTAGAAGAAGAGAGAATGCACTTATGATGAAACAGATGAAAGAGAACTCCTTCAAACATTCAATATGCTGTATGTAAAGAGTATTTTTTACGGTGGCCGAGAGAACTCAACGCGCTGCAAATAGAAAAAAACACCTGCAAATTAAGAAAACAACTTCATCAATTTGACAACACATGCGCTACAAATGTTTACAACACAACCAAATAAAGAAACACACTGCAAATACTAACACAAGAAAACAAAGGAACGCGCTGCAAATAAAATTCTTTATTGGGTTGTGTTGTGAGCATTTGCAGTGCATTTCTTTATCTGTTTGTGTTGTGAACATTTGCAGCACCTGCTGTCAAACTGATGAAGATGTTTTCTTGATTTGCTGGTGCTTTTTCTATTTGCATGTGTTTTCTGAAGTTGCAGCGTGTTGAGCTCTCTCGGCCACCGTAATTTTCTGTGTTATAATAATCATACAAACATTACAACACTGCACAACATGCCATAGTGCATGGGGAAATATGTATATTACTCATTGTCTAAAGATGCGAACATTTAGATAATAATAATAAATTTGTATCTGGACTGCATATTTTATGCCGCTCGTAGTGTTTCACAGGTCAGAACATTAAAAAAAATATTAATTGTATTAATATAGTAGTAAATACAAATCCATAAGCTAATCAGTGAAGTACTCCAAATTTCCTTCGTATAACTGCACGGAGTAATGCATGCCAGACTTTTGTATCTTTTCATTGCTGTTTTTTTTTCACTAAAACAAACACAAACACAAACACACACACAAACACACACACACAAAAACACTACAATTTTCAGCACATGATATGCAAAGCCTACTAGCACTTTATCTGATCTCTAAACATTCGACCGTGTGCGGGAAAGCAGTCTCTATCTAGGATCTCACTAGGATCAAATTTCACCTGGAATGGCAACTTTGCCTTGAAAGACAAGCTACAAGGCCTAACCGTCTTGAAAATAAGCTCTTTCAGATCTAGAACTCCTTCTGATTCATATCAGTAGATTGCATGTTGTATTTCAATGGTTATGCTGTTTATGTGTTATAAAATTGAATCATACAATTCCCAGTCAGTCAAAAAATTTACATTTTCATCATACAGTACACATTTAATTATGATTTATACACAAAAAAAATTCTACTTTACCTTAACTTGCCAGATATCTCCCTTTCTCAAATGAAGTCAGTTTGACTCAGCACTTCCTGTTTCCCTGTCGCTGTATTGTGATTGGTGTAAAGGTCTGAGTCACACCTTTTCTACACTTAAAGGCACAAGGTCATGTTCTTGAGCTGACTGACACAGCCAGAAATATGAGTCGTGAAGGATGTAAAGATTCAATAAACAGCGATTTACTAACACAAAATAAAACAAAAGTACACAAGTTGAAGAACTAAACACCAAAGCTAAATTCATGAATACTAATATCCATGAATAAGATGAATAGTGCTTATATTGCCAAAGCATGGGTTAGCAGAGTAGTATGATGTGCTAACCTTGTAAACAAAAATGAGGGCTCCCTCAAATGTATTTGCTACTCAATTTACAGGCACATTAGAGGCCATTTATATCTGAAGTCAAAAGTGAAGTAACCTGATCCAAGCAAATTAGCCTTTTCCATTTGGCAGATAAACAGTGCAGAAAAGAGCAGAGCAAAAGAGAAATGGCAAATTAAAAATAAAATAATGCAATGAGAGAATAACAAGCACAGGAGTATCAATTTAATAATAGGAAAAAACAAGGCATGTCAGAAAAGCAAGGTTGAGGAGAGAAGCAGAGAAGTGTGGGGTGTGCATTATGACTTTTGTGTGAGACAATATTTGTGATAGTAATATCATTTCAAGTTTTGAAATGCCAATTTGTTTGACTTTAGCTTAGCTAAAATAGAAACTACTGACTGAAAAATAGGAATGTTGACAGAGGAAAGTATGATACATAATGTGTGCCAGCCAGGGCAAAGGAAGAGAGGATGAGAGAAAAAAGGAATTAGCCTGCTGAGGAGGATGAATAATTAAAAGCTTTGTGACATCATGAGAAACAACACAGCATTAAGCCTGCTGCATTCTGAAGTTCCCTCCAGTCTTGCTCTGCTGATTCATCTACCCATCTGCCTGCGTGACTCTCATCTTGGCTTACCACTTTCCATGTCATCAGATTACTGTTCTTTTACTTTCTCCTTAATATTCCTCTGAATTTGCACTGTTTTATTGTGTAGATGTACTAAGACAAAACATGAACTATATTTATGAAATGCAACTTTACCTGATGTTCTGGTTTCCAAAGTCCATGCTCCATCTGCCATTCCCCTAACTTCCACTTTATCTTCATCATCCGTCTTCTTGGTGTGAGCAGCTTTATCTCTTTCATCACAAATAGTCCTCAGGCTGCCTTCACTTACTGAACAGCCAATTTGTTGGGACACTTTGGGTTCTGCTGGGCAATCTTCTTGTATATTCAGGCGGCACATTTCCCTAAAGAGGGACAATGAGGCAGGAGTGGGTGGCGGCTGAAGAAATGAGGCTTGTGCTTGGGAAGTATATTCCCAGCCATCCCCATCAATCTTCTCTCTTCTCCATTTGAGGTTGTACAGGAAATCAGGGTCTGGGGTGATAACATTTGGATCAGGTTCTGGTTGAACAGGAGCTGGCAGGGAGCTCTGTTTGCTTCTGTTGCGTAATTCTTTAAAGGTTGTGACTTTTGAGCCTGAAGCTGAAGCTGGGCCTTTTTGCAACATGCCATCGTTCGACGATTTTCGCATCTCAAGAGGTGGCGACTGTATATCTGGGGTGAAGGCTATCAGCCAGTCAAACCTATCTGGGCGAGATGCATTGGCAGGCAGAGTGCAAGGCTTGAGAGGAGGAAGTTCAGGAGGACTGGAGGAAATTGGTGGACAAGGGGGCAATGGTCGTGGAGGTGGAGGAGGAGGGGTATCTGAAATCACTGAAGTATAATCAAAACTTCCAAAGCTAACATTCGGGATGTTTGTATGGCTAAGATCAGTGCTGTAATATGAGTTGGAAGATAGGCTAACATGGGATCCAAAACCACAGCTGCAGCTATGATTACAGTGTCCACCATTTCTCTTACGTCGTCTTGCCATTTCTGTGAAAGATGTTGTCCTGTTTGCTTCCTTCTGTTCATCTTTACAAACTTCCTTTTCACTGAGAGTATCTAATTCATTTACATCTGTAGACCTGTCTTTCCCAAATCTGGATCCTTCGCTCAATCTGGAATGCAACCCCTTATCTACACTTTCTTCCTTGTGTGTCCTGTTTACACTGATTTCTCCGATCTGACAGACATCAGACATTGGCTGTTGCTCATTCTCCAGGACAACATCTACACAGACACCCAACTCGGGACTAAGTTTAAGCAATTCAGCTTGGGTGAGGCCTGCTAGCGCAAGCAACTTTCGGATTTCCACATCCAGAGCGTGAAAAGATGGAGGTGGCGGGAGTGATGGTGGAGGTGGAATAGCTGGAGGCGAGGACATTGCAGGTGGAGGTGGCAATGGAGGAGGTCTGGACGTTGGCGGTGGAAGGGACAGAGGAGTCTTTTCTCTTTCAAGCTCAGCAAGTCTCAGAGCCTCTAGACGGGCTTTATGACGTCTTCTCGGAGGAGGAATGGGTGGTTTGGGGGAGGTGAGAGCAGGTCTGTCTGTATTTAGGGTGAAGTAGGGCACAGGCTGTGATGGAGGAGGAGGAAGGGCAGGAGGTTTCAAAGCTGGGGGTGAGGATGACAATGCAGACAAGGTAGGAACAGGGACACTTGTAGAGAAATTAGTAGCGTCATTGGTGGAAGAGACTGAGAAGACATGTCCGCTTATGTTCTCATATGTGTGTGATTCTGGGTGAGCACTCACATGCCTCGTTGGAGGTTTTGGGGGCCGAGGAGGAGGCTCCAATGGCGATGGAGCAAGTGAATCAGAGGCAGGGGTTTCATCAAGATCAGAAGGAGCTGTCATATCTACCCCTGCATCAGAAAATTCCTGGGATTCACTTGATTTGTTGCTTTTATACAACTTCCATGGAATGTCAATGTTGCCCATTTCATCCAAAACTCCAGTGATATCCTCATCGTCAAAGTCTAACCCTTCCTCCTGAAGTTTCACAAGATAAGCCAACTTCACCTCTTTGTTAACCCTCTGAAGCTTCTGCTGGTGATCCAATCTATCTCTGACAATCAGCTCACCATCCAGTTCCCAGTGTGCCAGCCTAACAATGCGGTAGAACAGATCCACTTTTCCCAACTCTTCTATGGAGTCTAAAAAATGGAGGAGATCCACTTTAACACATTTTCCTTTTTCTGATCCCTTGCTATCTATGTAGTCAGAGGACGGAGAGCAAGGGGCTGAGGGATAGCCTTCATCAGAAGAGCAAGGTGATCTTGCAGAAGTGTTGAGATCCAGTGGTAAGACATTGGACTGAAAGGCAGGGCAGTTGGAAACCGGGGAACAAGATGATGGATAGCATTCAGTGGCCTCTTGGTCCTGGGATGACAATGAAAATGTCTCAGGACAGTCACACTCCAGATCTGAGCAGCTGCTGATGGATGTGGATGAAGATGAGGTAGAAGATGTAAGGGAGAAGTCCAGCATGGATTCTGGACAGTTGCAGCAAGAAGGGACAAGAGTATCATCATCATCGTCGTCATCTTCATCATCTTCACCATCTTCACCATTACAATTGCCGTTGCCATTCTCATCAACATTAGCTTTCACATTCACACTACAGTCATCATTTTTGAGCTGACCATCCTCTTTTTCATCCACATTGCCATTGTCCTCCTCTTTCTCCTCCACTGGGATGACAAGAGGTTGCTTTACCTCTGGCTTACTCTCATCTTCTTTGATGTCTTGTTTTGGAACTGCCAATTCCTTCTGTGGAGGTGGCGGTGGTGGCATCTTCATTTGTTGCCTGATGTTTACGGTGTTATTGTTGTTATGGTTGTGATTAAAAAGGCTGTTGCTATCCTGAGGTGAATGGCCATCACAACACAGACAAGGTAGGCTGGGCTCATTGCAGTTTGGATCCACAGCTGGGACTAGGTTTGATACAGTGTGTCCACTTTTTGGTTTTGAGATTGCTGGTATTGCGTGAGCACCATTCTTCTGTGGCCGCACCAGTTTGGACTGAACCACTGGGGCTCGTGCACCTTGACCAGGGCCCTTCAACCTGGAAGACTCAGGTGGTCCCCGAGTGCCACGACGAGGAGATGAAGATACCGTGTTTATGTTTTTGTCCTCCCTCTTAGCCCCTTGGCTTGGTTTTACCTCTGTGCGCTTATTGACAAACCTGCGGGAACGAGGGGGCACAGAGGGACGAGAGGATGGGTGCATGGTGGGATAGTTTTTATGTCCTGATTATTATTCTGATGTTTTTCTAAGGAGTTTGTAAACATATGGGGTCACATCTTGGATCTAGTTAGTACCTGAAATATCAAGAAAGACAGATTTTGTTTAGAAACACAAAAATGTACAACCTTTCTTGAGCAACATAACAAAAAATTGTTCACAGTTTAGCATCACCTAGTAAACATAGATACCATAGATCAAGTAGCACTTCTCTGTTGCTCCAAGACTAATATTTAACATATTATTTCCAATTTCTCAAAGCATAAAAATGTATACACTATTCTCTGTCACTGAAACACGTGTACTTATCGTACACACCAGCTTTGGAGAAACTGCTTGCATGCTCAGCACTAATATGCAATTGCTTGTCTAACAAATAATACAATTTTAATAATAATTTCAATAATAATCATTATTTTATTTATAATTTTAATAATAATGCTATATAACAGTATTTCATTTAGGCATATTATATCAATATTATTAAAATAACACATTATCTTTAAGACTAAAGAAAAATGCCTACTAATTACATTAAAAGCTTGGCATCTTTTCAGTCTATTATTGCATTCACCCAAGCCATGATGACCTCAGATAAGAACAAATTTGTATTCATTTAGTCTATATTCCCATGCCCATAACAGAGAGAACAAAATTATTATAGCCTACATATAAGCCAATCAACATGTCCTTAACATATCCAGAAATCTCTTTATGCTCCTATCAAAAATCTGTGCCTTTTCTCTGCGTGAGGCATGTGGAGCAGAAAATCATAGCAATGACTAACGCTGTTTTTGCTCTTCATGAACACCGTAGGCAATGCACTGCTCGCGCCCAATGTCCTTGGATACAGAGGATGTAAATCTAGGCCTAGCGCTTGTTTAGTAAATAAACTCATGATTGAAATTAATATAATACAATATCTGAACATCACGTAATACAAGACGCTGTTGTGTATTATTTATTTGTTGGTGGCTAATATATTAAATATTTATAGAGAGTATTAAAATGATGTCTAATAAGATGTGATGACATACGAGTTGTGATGACACCTCCTCTGTAGATATTAATGGTACTGTATGAATCACGATCATAACGTATCTGTTTGTGATATATCTTAGAATACCTCACCTTATAAACAAAACAACAGATTCATCAGCAAAACCCGGCAATAAAACAAAACGCACAAAATCCAGCAGACAATACAATACGAAAGAATTACCTAATTTCCAGAAGGATGTAAAGGACGCGTTCTTCTTGATCTCGATCTCTATTCCATCGCACAAGCCATGACTCTGAAATTATACGCCGTTCTTCTCCTTCCTCCTGTCTATCGCTCCGTCATCCACCCTCCCTTCCTCCCCCTCTTCTCTCCTCCTCTCTCTCATCCCATCCTGAGACCACACCCCTCAGCAGCATCTCTTCTCTGCCTGGACCAAACCGAGAGCAGCGAGCCCACAAAACTTCGCTAGCACACACTCATTCAAACACCTCTTCACACAGAAAAGTGCATGGTAAAAGAATATTAATCAGATTTCTTTATTAAAAGCACATTGCTCGTCTTTCTACAATCCAAATTTACAGCAATGATGGGGACATTCTGGTATAGTGTATAAATGTACAGTACAACCTATCGTGAATTATTGACAGCACAATAAACTGTAGCACGTTTGTTGTGAAAGCTTGTTAATTACTCATTGTTTTTCCATTTTAATTAAGTTAAAATAATCTTAATGTTTTAACTGTCATGTGCTCATTCAGCCTGTTTAACGTTACCCCACAATACATGTTATGAGTACGTCTCTTCATTTTGACATGGTTTTATAATGTTGGTTGAGACATATGACATTTTAATAGTCAGACATAACAGAGAGTCCATCATAATAATTGACTGTTAAAATACCACGTGTTAGATTGTGTCATTTACTGTGTACTGTACTCTATATGAAGTGCTTTCAAGGACACAGCTCAGGGCAGGCAATAGTATGACAAAAGATAAATAAATAAATTGGTCAAGTATTGGAATTGTTTTTACACAATGTCCAATGTATCCTTTTTTTAAGCATTAACAGTATTTGTTAATCTAGCAGTGATTATGTTCTCCATTTACTATTTCAGTGAAGTGGAAGAATTTAATAGGGTGATAGAGAAACAACTGAGAAAAGAGGGGAGAGCATCCAGGTGGTGGTAGTGCTGCTGCATACATCACAACGTGTGCTTTAAATATTCAAAGTCATGTCAATAATATGTTATTTCTATTCAGATTTCTTGCATCTCTCTCTATTATTTTTTTTCTCAGTTCAGATGGGCTTTATTGACATGAATGTTTCAAGAACCTTTGTTCCCACAACATCAAAATAAAAATTTTCCAAATCTTTGAACAGTATGCAATAATAGTATTATGAACATTAATTGGTATGAAGATTGATATAATTATTTTTGGATCAAATATGTGTGTGCGCTCTGTGGTAACTAAGATCTTTTCAATATGAAATTTAAAATTAGAGAGTATAACATGTTCAACTAAATGTTCCTTATTTCATTCACTTCTCTCTCTTTCTCTCTCTTAGGAGTCAGTGAAGAAGTCGTCCATGAAGTTCTTTCTATGTGGTTCACGTCATGAACAAATTTGTTTTTGTGTGTGTTCAAGTTCAACTGTTGTAATATACTATTTTATAAAATATACACAATATTAAATCTACCCCAGAGTCATCCTTGTGTCTTCCCTCTGTACTTGAAAATGTGGTTGATCTAGTGACTGAAAAGACTATACCATCAGGATTCCTTGTTTATTTTACTTGAGTTATTATATTATGCTACTTAGACCCAATAATTACTCAACATTCCTAGGAACCAGGTTTAATTGCAATAAAGAAAGTAGTATTTGGGTGTAATAAAACTTTTAAAAAACTCTAAAATTCTAATGTAGTTAAAACTGGGTGGAAATACTGCCTTAGTGGCACTTTTTTCAGTCCTCCAAAACTAGGAGAAGGGTCTGTCTGCAGACTGCAAGAGAGGGGCGTAACTGGAAGGAGGCGTAACTTGAAGAAAGGGGCGTAACTTGAAGTTGTCCAAATCACACAGAACCACGCGAGATGTCAAAACGAGATGTTGTCGGGCTGCGTCCGAAACCGCATACTTTCTTCAATAAGTACTTACTTAACGAGCGCTAAAAGAGTACATACTCTACAGCCTGAATGCGTTAATTATGAATGCGATTTGGATATCATCCGTTATGTTGACGTTATCACGTGACCTAAGACGTTATAACAAGCGCAACAAAAGATATGAGTGACAGGTTTAATTTTTAATTTCATCTAAATTTGCTCATTTTGTGGTCTTGTTGAAGAAACAGCTGCCCTTTTATTTTGTGATTGTAGTAGTCAATACATTTTGTGTTGATTTAAGTTCTTATATTTGTAACTCCACTAATGTGATCCACAGTTTTATCCTTAAAGCATTTTTTATTTTATTTTTATTACAAAAACCCAAAATTGTTATCTCTTGAATATTTTAATTATTTTATCATCCACAAGCAAACGTGGCTTAAATCTCCTGTTTTCTTTTTTCTTGTTGAATTTAACTTTCTTGTTTCATCCCTCGCTTCTAAAAAAAATCGTCATGATGAATTATTCAAAGATATTTAACCTCGTCACTGTGCTTTTTTTTCTGTGTATATTATCTCATACTATGATGAACGCATGACATTTTTGTTTACCGTTTTATGCCATTTATGATTGTTCATTGTTAGATACAACCATCTTTCCCTGATCTTTTATGTAATAAGTTCGGCAATAATAAAAAAAAGAGAGACAGGTGCACTAACACCTCATATCATCACTAACTCAACAATCTAGTACGGTTTTCCTCAGCGTTTGAGATGTCAGCACAAAGGACATGTCGGGCAGCTGCTCGAAGATCTCGCCTTTGGAGAAGACTGTTGATTTTATACTCTAAAAATGTAAGTATTTGTACTTTAAATTAAGATTACCCCAGAATGAATTGCATCATTTTCCCACCCCAACACTTACACGCAATAATAATGATAAGTGCTAACCAATAATTATAATTTTTTTTAAACTTAAAATGACAAACAAGTAAAACAAGCAAAACTTAATTTTTGTCGTGACATGGCTATACATGAATATACACTAGTTGAACAAATGCAGTCGAAGTGAATACATCAATTTTCAGTCAAGCAATTAATACATTAAAATATATTTTTATTTAATGACAACAATAAGAAACATGAATAAATAAGTATAAGAATGAATAAAAGGAAGCATCACAATAAATACATACAATATACAAGTCAACAACAGATGAAACAAAGCTTCATTCAAACTTATTGTTCTAACAATCATGTTTTTACAGACGGTGAACCCACATCCTACAGTCATCTCAACACAGCTGAGCCAGTTCTGCAGCTGCGCTGTGCTTCACAATCTTGCTCTTCTCAATGAGGACATCGTTGACCCAGAGGATGAGGAAGACCATGATGACACCCTGAACCACACAACCTTGAGGCAAGAGCAGGAGAACATGTGCGGATAATCTGTGTCTGCTTCAAACATTCGTGTGCTGCTCTCCATGAGCACCACTACCTGTAAAACATTTAAACAGAGTTAAACATTTACAATTCATGTTGTCAGCTTTCCATTTCTTGCCAAATTTTATTTCATGTTTACAATTACATGCATTTTTTTTTAGTTGTAGCTTTATTACTTCTGTAGTGGGCTAAACCACTGAACTGGTCAGCAGAAGGTTGCTGGTTCGTCACTGGCGTGTCCTTCAGCAAGGCTCTTTTCTCCAGGTTGATCCAGGGGATTGTAGGTCCCTGTAATAACAGCACTGGAAATCACTTTCGATAAAAGCTTCATGACTATTTTTTGATGATGCTTGTGAAGCTTCTGAAAGTCAGCCTTCACTGTATGAACAGAGACCAGCAGAATAAACTTGACCAATGTCACATCCTCGATGTCTTTTGGTCTTTCTCTAGATGTTCTCGCTGGCTCTGGGGTCACTGATGATGAAGAGACCACAGCAGCATCTGGTTCAGATGAGGGCAGGTGCAGTGTTGGAGCGTCTAATTCATGGCACTGGATCATTTCCAGGATGCTGCTGTGGACTCTCCATCCTCAGCGCTCACAGCAGCCTGCAGACATTTCAGATCATACAAAACAGCCAAACATAATACACAAGCAGTCATTTTAACAGCACAATGTCATCTGATCTCTGTATTAAAAGTAATAAAATGATCTTACTTTATCCTTTTGTTTCAGGTTTTCCTTTTTCCACAAATGTCGCTGTCACCTTGTCTTGCAGGTCCTGCTCCACCACAAAAGATCTGCAGCAAATGCACAGGAATCAAGAATCAGAAAAGTGCTGTAATAGTTGTTTGAAATTACAATAATTAAAATAAACTACAATTTAAGATTTAAAAGATGTTTTATTGATGTCTGTAGTGTACTCACTGAGAGTCTTTGATGGCAGCATTCCTTCATCAGTCACTCTGCACCGGATATACACTCGTGTGTCTCATCTGTCCCTGTAACATCCAGACAAGAGTCAGTCAGCTGTGATTTATCTGCTCAATACTGCATTTACATGTTGAGGTAGTTGCTGATGTAACTCCCTTTTTATCCAACACAAGTTAGGCCATAGTTCAATTAGGACATTTGAGTAGCTTTTATAAACGTGCCTTGGATAAAAACACTACTGATGGGCATCTTGAGACAAAACAATTATTTTAAGATCAGTCAGTTCAAGTTGCTTTCAGTTAAAACAGCCCAGACATGCATTTTAGTCTGGGACTACTCTTGACTAGCCTTGTTGTCTTTACACCTTTTGAATTATATATTGCTTACACCTACTGAAAATAAAAAATAAAAAAATATTAATAAAAAACTAGGGTCCTAGAAGTGCGGTCCTACAACCATAGATATCATATAGGATTAGGGTTGATGTCTATGCCTACAACTGCGGTCCTGAAAGTGCGGCCTCCGGTATTGCAGACGGATAATATTGAAATAACCCGCTATGTACGTCTGCCTCTTTGCGCTTGCAGTTTTGGCACGATTCTCTCACTGATTTCAGATTTGCAAGCGCGTGTGGAAGGCGGGACTTTCTTCTTTCAGCCAATCAAATGAGGCTTTCGCTGACTCTCGATTTACTCTTATCTGATTGGTTCAATAAACCCTCCAGACGTGAGAACACATCTTTATCTTAATTTGACTCGTCATTCTTATTGCTGGGATGGTGTTATTAATGCACACATATATATTAAAAAATAAATAAATAAAATAAAATAAAATAATAAAACAAAAAGCATGATCCTTTTATAAGCTGTGTAGGCTACCATTAGGCTGACTACCATGTGAGAAAAAAAAAAGTGTTGTTGTTTTGTTATACATGCAGGTGCATAAAAAGCAGGCTACTCTAAAATGATACTTACTGTAAGTGAAAGTACTTTTACACTCTCATGATGTCCCATATGTATGTGACATGTATATGCAGTGTTGTGAGTACTCATTACACAAACACAAGTAACGTAATCAGATTACTTTTTTTTTTAAAGTAACTAGTGAAGTAACACTTTTTTTTTTTTTTTAATTTACAAGAAAATGTCTGGGTTACTTTTTCAAATAAGTAATTCCAGTTACTTTGTTTTACCATTTATTGACTGACAGCTCTCCTGTTCCCATGCTGAGAGAAATCAGGAGTAAGTGCAGAGGCATTGTGTAAACATGATGATTAATGTAGTTCAAGACTAAATGTGAACATGCATTTAATCATCTCACTTGCACAAAAACAGATTCACTATTCTTCAAAATAAATAAAAACAGTGAAATGCAGTTATTAAATGTTAAATAGCACAAATGTCCTTGTATTTAATGTATTTAATCCTAACCAATGCCTTTACTGCTGACCCTCGATCATCTAATTCAACCATACTAATAAGCAAAATTAATTTAGATAACTCCTGCATCCTACTGTTCAAGCAATCCAGAATATGAATTTACATTTCATTCAACCTGAGGCTTATCCATTTCACTGAACCTGAGGCTTATCCATTTCACTTTGTGAAAGGGCTTTTACATTTGCCAAAAATAGAACATTTTATGTTAAAAACAAACAAGCCCAACCCTGATGAGAAAAAGTAACACAAAAGTAATGGAATGCATTACTCTCCATAATTTTTTTTTTTTTTTTTTTTTTAGGGGATTAATGCAATATTGTAATGAATTACTTTTAAAAGTAACTTTCCTCAATATTGTGTCAGATGAACACAAAAAAAGATTTTTGGAAAAATAATCCATCTCTGCATATAATGCACAGGACATATATTTACATTTACATCCAAAAGTGACCTGCAGAGGTGACACCAGAAGATGCGAATCACTCATTAGCAAGAAGAATTAGGAAGGCCAGGCTGGAATTTGCCAAAAAGTTTTATGGACTGATGAAACGAAGATTATCTTTACCAAAGTGATGGAAAGGCTAAAGTTTGGAGGAAAAAAGGATCTGCTCATGATCCCAAACATACAAGCTCATCCGTGAAAAACAGTGGAGGTAATGACATGGCTTGTTCTGGGACGGGCTCATTAATCTTCATTGATGATATAACACATGATGGCAGCAGTAAAATTAACTCAGAAGTCTTCAGAAACATTTTGTCTGCCAGTTTACAGAAAGATGCAACCGAACTGATTGGGAGATCCTTCATCATGCAGCAAGATAATGACCCAAAACATAGTGCCAAAACAACAGAGGAGTTCATCAGGGCAAGAAGTTGAAGGTTTTAGACTGGCCAAGTCAATCTCCACACTTAAACCTAGAGTATGCATTTTTCCGCTTCTTAAAAAGAGACTGAAGACCAAAACAAACAACAATTCAAAGAGGCTGTGGTGTAAGCCTGGAAAAGCATCACAAAAGAAGAACGCAAAAGTTTGGTGATGTCAGTGGGTCACAGGTCTGATGCAGTTATTGAAAGCAAAGGATTTGCAACTAAATATTAAGTTCTATTCACTTTAATCTAGTTTAAGTCAATCTGTTCCAATACTTTTGGTCACATGAGCCCAAACAAAAGGTGATATCTTCTAAGTTGTGTATCAGATTCAGATGTAAATACCTGGAAATAAAAGCTGAAACATTTATCTCTTGTCTCATATTCATCTTTTGATGTCAAACCCAAATGTTTTCAGTCTACAGCAAAAAATAAAGGAATTGGCCGCACTGTTCCAATACTTTTGGTTTATACATACACAAACACATACATATAATAAGAAGAAAACAAGTAGATAGAGAATAGAAGCTAGTGTTAGAGGCTTTTTTTAAAGAAAACAAGCAGTTTGAAAACAAATAGAGAGTGAAGTGTTAGAGGCTGCAGTGTTTTGCTGTATTAGCCGACGTAGGCAAAGTGTGCAGGTTGTTAGGATTGTGCTGCCTATAGTGTGTGATGTGTGCAAGATGTATAATTTTAGTGGGGCTTATTCTAATATTACTGTGACCTTAATTGTTTGGTACATACTTGATGACTTTTAGAATAACATGGACATTCAGTAGACTCATTTTGACTTACAAATGATTAATTCTACAACACAAGTAATTCATTTGTTAGATACAGTACACTGTAAAAAATGAATCATGGGTCTTGTAATTTTCATTTAAAAAATTAAGGTGATAATTAAAAATAGTGCGCATATTTTATTAAAGAAACTGTGCTTCAGTGTTGTATAGAAAATATTAAGAACTTTTCACTAATAAAACCAAGAGATATATTTTCCTAATTTCTTTAAGGAAACTTGTGCAGTTTCGAGGCCTGAACTGAGGAACACATTAAACTGAAAAAAAGGGAAAGAAGGCTACCTATTTATTTTAAGAGAATTAGTTCAATATTGCAGTTTTATTTTAGCGGTGATTGTTAGTTCCCAGCATGCTTTGCATATGGCTGGATATGGAGAGTAAATATTGAAATTAAGTGCTATTTTATGTGTATTGAGTGAAGGGAAACATCTATTAATGTTTAATGTTCAGTTATGTTTGACATTTGAAAGAGTTTCTGTTACATTGAAATTTCTGTCGTTACCATTGTGCAGAAGGGTAGAGCTTATGGTTATGTAACAGCATGTTGTAACACTGTGAGTTATGATTCTATGTATAATGAGTAGTACTTTACAGTATCTATCAAGTATTTTCCTACTTGAGCTGTCTGACTGTGTACTGTCTTATAAAATAACTCAAAATCAAATACAAACAAGCCTTACTCAAAATCACAGACTTTGGAGAATCAGCTTAAAATAAATGAGCACATTTCACTAATAATATTAAATTCATTTCATCATAGATTAAATAATTTAGAAATCTTACCATTTATTCAGGTAGATTCAATAGAAAAATCAAGCCTTAAAAAATACTCAGAAATATTATGTGTAATTTTGTGACCATTTTATTAACATTCTAAGCGTGGCACTACAAAGTTAAAACGTTGAAAAGCAGTCATTTAAAAGCAGTACGAGATACATTATAGTACGACAAATCAACTAGTTGAGTAGCAGTAGTATTTTTTTAACATTGTTTTCAATAAGAAGACATTCCAACATCACTGCATGAAAAAAATTAAATAACAGCATCTTCATTCAAGGAAAAATGTATCATGCACAGCTAACTGAGATGCTTTTTAACTAAATATTAAAGAAAAAGAAAGAAAGCAAAAACATTCTACATAGTTTTCTTATAACTAACAAGTTTAAAGCAAATATTTCCTGTCATTTCCACTTTCTATAAAGATCATGCATAATCAGAGTATGGTTTTATATTAAGAATCGTTTGCAAGCTGATCATATACTATAATTATGATCTTTTATGATGTTAAAATTTAAACACAGAAACAATGTAGAGTAAATATCTTTTCTGACTCAGCTTTTAAAATCTCTTTACACACATACACTTACTTGGACTAATAGAATGTTAAAAATCTCAGTATCAGTTGTCTTCTGTTAATGATCACACTCCTGCAAACACTGCCTTTATCCATATAAGAGAATGTTTCTTGTTCAGATGAAATTTGTTTCAATTAATTTGCTTTGTTTGTTGTTTAAAATGATAATACACTTTATACAGACTAAGACTACATTTGGATGTTAACAATATTATAATCTAAACTGAGCTGTTATGACTATTACATGCTACTGGACAGAAAAGCTTAAATCTTAGCAGGCTTGTAAAATAATTGGTAGATTTTCTTAGATGTATGATGCTTCTTCTTCTTCACTGAATCCATATTGAACAGCCTCTTGAATTCTCTTGATTTGCTTTGGAGGAGCAGCAGGTAGAATGGCAAGCAACTCTCGATCAATCTTTTCAAGTCTTGCTGTGCTCTTCCTGTCAAACTCCTCTTTATTCTTCAAGACAAGCATTAAGATGCCTTTCTGTGCCTCAACACAGCTGTTCTGGAGCTGTTGTCGCTCGTGCTCAAATTCTGGCTTACTTTTATCCATGGCCATCAGTTTGCCCAGTGAACTGACATGGTCCATCAGGTACTTGCTGGAAACATCTGTGTATGTCCCAGAGATCATATGGACCAGACTAGCGATGTTACAGGCTTGGGACACTTGAGTGTAGAGCAGATCTTTTGAGAAGAGCTTTGCATTGTAGGAGAGGGCTTTTGTTTCATTTGAGCTTGAGACAAAGTTTGTGAGAGTTTTGCTCAGGTTGGTTTTCACAATGGTGGAAACCATCTGAAAGAAGTGAACCATCTTCTTCCATTGCTCCTGCACTCTCCCCATGGCATCCATTCCTTTGACCAGCATCTCTACAGTAGTATTGAAGTCGATCTCTTTCAGTTGACAATTTCTCATAGTGACCAGGATTTCAGTTAGTTCCTTCTGGTTGTTCTCTAGGTTTTCTACACACTTTTCATAAGTCTCTCTTGTCTTGTTCAGCTGGGCTTGGTTCTGCTCTATGGAGAATCTTGCATTCTCTGTGGCCTTCTGAGAAGCACTCATGTTCTCTGACTTGTTTCCTTCTTTATACATCATTGGAGGTGTTGGAGAAATGGCTGGAGAATTTGTGGTGTCTTTGCTTTTGCAATCAAAAACATGCACTAACTTGCTCAGCTCCAAGACCTCTTGTATTATTTTAGTGCTTTTTTCTGTGTCACATTTGCTATCTGGGGCATATTTTGCCAGCTGGTCGCATATTTCCATGCCCTTTTTGCACAAACTCTTAGCTTGCTGCTTTGCCGGGCAGTCAGGGATTCTCTTTAAATCATCAGTGATTCTTTTGAACTGTCTGTTTATGAAATCACTTTTTGTATGTTTGTTCTTCTGATCATACAGATTTTTCCAGTCAATGTCGACATCATCCTCACTGTACACATTCATCTGCTGCTGGATATTCTGGACACATTTTAAAATTTCAGCAGACTTACTATATGCATTTATTTCAGCAACCACATCTCTTACACTTTCCTGATCTCTAATGTGGCTCCAAGTACCAGCTATCTTTGTTGTTGCAGAACACATGTTTCTCACTGGGTGAGTAATAACAGATGTCAGTCCATTAATCAGGCCTGTGATGCTCTCTGTTATCCCACTAACTACATCCATGCCAATCATGTTCCATCCACCAGGGAGAGAATCCAGAGCTTTCTTGTAGCTCTCATGAGCCTGATCCAGTTCCTTCTCTATGGCACTCACTGCCTTCTCAGTCCTTTTCTTGGTCTCTTGAGCTGACTCCTCCCTCAGTTTGCTCTCTTCCAGCTTCTTCTTGATTGCTTCCAACTCTTCCCCATAGAAGTGCCCTGCATTCTTACATGCTTGTAGCAGCTCATGGATGATAGTAATAACATCAGTGAAACGGTTTTTAGTTGCATCAGACAACTTCAGACATTCATCTGCAATGACTCTGATATTGTCCAGCTGACCAGGAAGATGAGCTTTGACGACTTCATCATCGCCTTGGAACAGAATCTTCACAGCAGTTTTCATGTAATCTGGAACTTGGGCAGTATGGAGGCGAATCTGATCCATGCTTGTATGGGCCTCATTAAATGCCCACCAACTAGAGTTACACACTTGCATGAGGCAAGTGCAAAAGGAATCAGGGTATTTGATGAATTCATAGCCATCTTTAGGGGAATTCTTATTGATGGAGAAATCTGTTGAGGACGAGATGAATACCAGCTCTCCCAGGATGGCTATAGATAGAGGTGCTGGAGTCAGATACTCTTCCCAGTTGGCATGGGGCTGCATCATAAGTTTGGTTTGGTTTCTCATGTCCTCAGCAGTGGTAAGGCTCTGAGATGACTTTGAAATTTTGGAATCCATGGCTTTCCTGTTTCTGCTCAAAACAAAGGGGAAAATAGCTTGTTTGAAATTAATAGTTCTGCTGGGTGAGTATCTGATATTTGTACTGATATTTACTATGTTGGTCTAGTCTTTCTCAGTGTAAATATATGGTAGCGCATGCAGAATATGCCACCAGTAGAAAGTAAGTGAATATATACAGGAAATTCACCTTGTCATTTCTAGAATGGTAAAAATTAACTACAATTCTATGTCTTATGGCAAATGGTAATGAAAACAGTGTAACACAGGGAGAAGTACACCTTTAACCAGAATGCAAATTACACAGTGAGTGTTGGGGCCATGTTGAATTGTTAATGTATAAAAAACCTGTCTACACTTTAAAACATTTCCCTGTAAAAAAAACGTAATCTACTGGCAGCTGTGGTTGCCAGCATCATAATGTAAAAATACAGTGTGCTACTTTTTTTTTTTAATTAACAGTAAAATGCTGTTTTGTCATCTACAGTATAGTACTGTGATTTAACAGTATGATGCTGGCAACCACAGCTGCCAGTAGATTACCGTTTTTTTTACAGGGAAATTTTTTACAGTGAAGAGTATAGAAGACCAAGAGGCCAAACTCTGGTGCTTTTTGGGTAACAGTCACTAGGTGGCGCTTCGGTAGCGCGACCGCCATTTTGAAGTGAAACTTCCAACCGGACAACGTTACAGACAGTGTTGGGAGTAATACATTACAAGTAATGTGAGTTATGTAATCAGATTACTTTTTTCAAGTAACTAGTAAAGTAACGCATAACTTATTAATTTACAAGAAAATATCTGACTTACTTTTTCAAAAAAGTAACGCCAGTTACTTTGTTTTCCCATTTATTGACTGACAAGTCTCCTGTCCCCATGTTGGGAGAAATCGGAAGTACAGAGGTGTTGTGTGCGCTGTGTGAACATGATGTTACTGTAGTTCTAGACTAAATGTGAATGTGTATTAATTAATCTCACTCGCAAAGAAAACAGATTTAGTATTCATCAAAATGAATTAAAACAGTGAAATGCAAACTCAGAATATGACGCAAACCTGCACTAATTAAATATGTTCACATAAATGTATCTAATCCCATTTTATTAATCAATGTCTTTGCTGCCGATCCTTGATGATCAGTTCAACCATACTAATTAGCAAAAATGACTTTAGATAAACTAACAATTGTGCTTTATATTTATATTTATATATATATTGTATTGATGAAGACTGTTGAACCTTTTTCTCCTGCCTTCTACTGTACAGATGTCTGCTCATATTTTAAAAGTAACGCAAAAGTAACATAACGCATTTCTTTTCATAAAAAGTAACTAAGTACCGTAATTACTTTTTTTTAGGGAGTAACGCAATATTGTAATGCATTACTTTTAAAAGTAACTTTACCCAACACTGGTTACAGATGTACAGAAACAGACAGAATAACAACGAAAGAGAAGTCAAAGTGGAATAAAAGAATGCAATGTTGGGCAATCCACTGCAAAAACTATCAGTGTGACAGTAAAAATCTCGCCTTTCATCGTTTTTTCAAAGACCCTGACAAGTGATTATTCACAAAAGAGGAAAAATATCGTGTGTTTTGAAGTGGGACGTAGCATTATCTTATGCGCCTGCTAACTTTAACTTTTTTTAGTCTAGTAGTAACGTTAAACATAAATCCTTTTAGGAACTGCAGGTCCTAGCCATAGAAAACATAATAATGATTTATATGGATATGACACTAAGTTAGAATGAGCTTATGCAACTTTACACATTTACGATTATTATTATTTACTATTTCTCCACTAGATCTGAAATATATATTGTACGTTTTAATCCCCTGGAACACACTACAAACATGATGATCTCTAAAACATGATGCATTGCTGTGTCTGTCATAATTAAATAAATAATTTTGGAGAAAGTGGCTGTGCGTGTGTGTGTTTACATTTTTTTTAAAAAGTGTCTTCCTTTAACTGATATTAATATAAGACAATACTGCAAAAACAGTTTATAGTCAAGCTGTTATATTCCTGTTATATATTTATTGTCCAACATTCCTAATTTTTCTGTCATTAATTTAATTTCATATGTTGGTATTAATTCAGTGTTTATAATGCTAACACTTGATCTTAAAATATTTTAACCAAAACTGACATGGTTTCTAGAGAGCAAAAGTTTAGTGTAAAAGAAAAGAGAAGACTTAAACACATAAGTCTGTAAAATAAACTGTTAGCAGGATTTGATGATCACTAGTCTAGTGATTGTACATTATTGTTGTCATCGTTCAGGCTGTATTTCAGGTTTAATGCACTGCTTTTTGGTCCGTGTAGGTTTTGACTAAGACTGATTACATCCGCGTTAAAACAAACTTTTTCCCCATTAAACAAACGCTCAATTTGTGGTCCATTATTACTTTAATGGAAAAAAAAAGAAACTCACTTATAGGCTATTAAACAAATAAATATCTATATTTTATATTAACAAAAGCTCTGCGCGTTTACCGGAGTCGCTATGGTCCTGTCAATCTTGCGCCGCGGCTCGTGCTGTATGAAGCAGATGCTTGTCTGCTGTCCAACTCAACTAGGCTACATTATTTATGTTAGGCGGCAGGCCTATTGTATAAAAATCGGTGGATGGCCGAGCACACCGGCACAAACCTTAAGAGTTAGTTATTTATCTATCTACTTATTTATCAACATGTTACTAAGCGCCGAGGGCTCTGCACACTCATAACATAAATCCTGGCTAAATGGAACATTCCGGCAGCATTTTTATATGTTTTGGACATGGGATGGTCATTGCAAATAGCCTACAATGACCATCCCATGTCCAAAACTGAGCATACTGTCTAAAAGTGCTCAAATTGAGGTACGCGGGCTCCCTCTAGTGGTACGCAGAGGAATCACTGAATTAAATATAAATTAATGTTAAAACACTTTTAAAAGGTTTGCAAGGTTGCTAAATGATGCCTGTTAATTTTTTTGATCAAGTACTGTACATTTTTTACTTTACATTTAAATACAATAGTTTTTTTTTGTTTTACTTTTTAAGTACAGTACAGTTTTTTATTTAACTTTTATGTACAGTGCATTTTAATTTAATAATTTAAGTTTTTTTGTATACCTGTATGTAAGTACAGTGCAGTGTTAATGTTCAAACTGTTTTTACAATGTTTAAAGTGGCCGACAATAATAAATATTCTTATTAGGAATAAAACACCCTCGTTTTTGAACTGTGCATAGCTGTAGCTGAATAATTAGGCCTACTACGCTACTGTATTTTAATGCTGGTCATTATGGTGGTACTTGGAAAGCCAAATATTTTCTGAGGTGGTACTTGGTGTAAAAAGTTTGAGAACCACTGCTATAGGGGGTCCCCTTTTTTGAAGAGGCTGGGGTTATGTTAGTGTTGCTATAGACTATAGCATAATATAATTTATAAGAACAGGCTTTTGAGTTCATCAACAATATATACAAAAAGATACATATTCAGTCAATGCAATTTTAGGCTATATAACAACGAGAGATAAGCTATTTTTCGTCTTTTTAATTGCTTACCCTAATTAATATTTGATGTGATTTCCAAATATATTGAAATATCTAAAAAAAAAAAAAAAGGTAGAAAATAAACTCACTGTAGAGTATCGCTGTCAAATTAAGTAGCAATTTATTTGATTATTTAATCTTCATTTACTAATGAAAATTCCAATCTGCACAATGGTGCAGCTGTCCCTTTGCGCCACCAGGTGGAGATTTCACTAATTTTGATTAATTTTCGACATTTTGGGGAGTTTTGATGCCATGAGCCAGTTTTGATGACTGCAATAATCATAGACTAATAATTAATTAATGATCAGTTATAATTACAGACTTGTCACAGCACTCATTTGTAAACCATTTTTGAATAAAAGTGTCTGCTAAACGATTAAATTTAGGCTAAATGTATAAAATGTTAAAATTTTAATAATGAAAATTTAGTGCACGTTTCCAATGTATGTAAGACACAACAATTCTGACATTGTAGGGACCCCCTATGTCTATTTCTTGTTCTGCAGTCTATGGGTAGCGCAGCATCACCATACAGATTTTACAACACGCACAGCTAAATAAAACAGGCTGGGTGCTGATTAAAATTTCTGAAATAAATATTTCTGCAAAACACGTTAGGTTGCACAGAAGAAAGCCCGATCTAGGACCTGCCCCGTGCAGCAGCAGAGGCCCAGCTAACAGTTACGTCGTGACGACGTAACTGGACCGGACCATATTGGTCGCAGCGACGTACCAAATAACGTACCAGCGACGTAACTTTGTGATTCCCATATTCGTCTTGGCGACGTTATAGTGGTACGTCGCTGGAACGTGCTGAGAACGTCCTAAAGACCAAGCTAGCACGTTGTGAGGACGTGACAGTACCGGATCATATTGGTCGCAGCAACGTACCAAGTATGTCCTAAGGACTAAAATACCACGTTCATTTTTATTTTTAATATTTACACCTCACCTTTAGTCCGGGTCCTGAGAATGTGTTCCGACCATTACATTGAAATACATATAGAACTAATAAACTCATATTTTATTAATCTTTTATTATTAATTATATAGTTAATCTAATTATAGGGGATTTATAGTAAATACATTCATTACATACATGCAGTGCAAACCAATTCAAAAACATTCAATTCTAATAGAAAAGACAAACACACAATGCATTCATTCATGAATCAACATTTATTCAGTGCTACTTTCTACAAATACTAAACCAAAACATTTTGAACATTACACCTGTTCTTTAACCATGCAAAGTGTTACCAATCATGACCACAAAAAAACTGACCACATCAATTCATAGATTGCACAATATAATCAACTGAAAAAGTTTGTCTCATTAAGGATGTGCATAGTTAAATGATGTTGTCAGTGAAAATTATCAATAATTATCAGTACTCTTATTGATACAACTCCCCATAATTTGGTGCAAAAAAATAAAGACACGATAAAAAGATATGAAACAATTCAGTAGATACTTCATTATTACTTCTTTGCAGAAATAAGTTAAATTGTTTCTTGAGTATCCTGTATGAGGTACCTGCTACAAATATCTGGTGCTGATGTGCTTTAATACTGCTTCACTATCAGAAGATAAACCTAAACAATATTACAATTACCAAAGAATCATAGTTCTTGAGCTTCTCGGAAGATAAAAGAAATAAAGAAAATAACATTCATAAAGAGTAAAGATATGTAAAATGAACAATATAGAGATTTCTAGAATCACTCCTGTATAATTTGGCCCACCCCAAAAATCATAAACAGTTTTTGTTTAGGAAAATGAGCGTGTTGACTTTCTCTGGAGAATGTGTGATCGGTGATTACTGACTGTGGAGAAGAGTCTTTCAGACAGCGCTGAGGAGGCAGAGTTAGGTGCTGGACAGCTGTGAGAGAAGAGGAAGAGTGTCGTTCTTACCCCAGCAGCAGTAGGCAGGCTTTTCTGAGGGAAGGACAGGAGGGTGACACTTCACTCTTCATCTTTTCATGGAGGGTTGATGCAGTGTTTTGCTGTAGAACAAGGCTCCTCCTTATCACTTGGTCTTCCTCAGCAAAGAGTCAGAGATTGCTTGCAAACTGGAATCTTTTAATAAAATTTACCATATTAATGTAGTCAGGTTTATTGTTTTTATTATAACAAATGGCAAAGGTATGAGAAAATTATGTTAAACGTGTTCTTCCTCCTCTTCACCATCCTGAGCCTGCACTGACAATATCCTTCTCTGGCAGCTGAAAGGGAGGATATCATCATGTTAATGTTGCTAATTTATGTATACAACCATTCAAAAATCTGGATTCTTTATGGGTTTTTATTTTTTTTAAATGTTTTTCGAAAGAAATCTCTTCTGCTCACCAAGGCTATATTAATTTGATCAAATTTACAGTACAAAACATTAATATTGTAAAATATATATATATATATATTTCATTTAAAATAACAGTTTTCATTTCCTTTTTCTAATACACTTTAAAATGTATTTCATTCCTTTGAGGCAAAGCTGAATTTTTCAGAAGCCTTTACTCCAGTCTTCAGTGTCACATGATCATTCTCATATACTGATTTGCTGCTTAAGAAACATTTCATTATTATCAATCAGTGCACTTCCATGCACCTAATCACATTATTGCCTCTCTGACCAAAGTGTGCATGTGCTCGTGACGTACATGAATGACGGGAAACACACCCCTTCAGGTGCGTGTCAGTATCGATAGCTAACTATGGTCGTTAGTTCCACTGAACTTTATTGGTAACTATGGAACTTGTTGCTTTTGGGAAACGCACCCCATATTAGAAACAGTCTAATGGAGAAAACACAGATCTCTGTCAATCGCTCATCAAAAACCTTGTTAACTCCATTTGAGTATGATTTTCAGAAATTAAGTGCAAGTGTCTGATTATATAAAGCCAAAATACCAACTCTAATGATGCAATTTTTAATTATTGAGAAGAAAAAAAAACTTTTCCCCTTTGTTTTTTTTTTTCATTTTTATAGTACTTAGTGGTGTGCCGTGGGATTTTTTACAGGTCAAAACTGTGCAGCGGCAGAAATAAGGTTGGGAAACACTGGTGTAGACAAAAATATTGGGCAGCACAACTATTTTCAACATTGAAAATAATCATAAATGTTTCTTGTGCGGCAAATCAGCATATTAGAATGATTTCTGAAGGATCATGTGACACTGAAGACTGGAGTAATGATGCTGGAATTCCAGCTTTGATCACAGAAATAAATTATATTTCAAAATATATTTCAATCTTTTGACCAGCTGTGTACATTGCTACATTTAAATGAAAACACAACTTGTAATAAACAATGCACACATTCTCAAAGAACTTACATTGTGATGATTACTTCCTTTCCTCGCTGCGGTCTTTTTCAGTCATTCCCAGACTTCCTTATTTTTCATCTTTCCCTTGAATCTACACAAAAATAAACACATAAAAATAATTAAACAAATAATTTAATAGACAATTTGGATAAGTCACCCGAGACTTTTTTTGATGGTGGCCACAAACTGTGAATCTTCCTTTTGAAATCTTAAGTGGTTCTCCAGCTTCTAAAGGAAAGGCAAATTCTGGGGCCATTTTCACAGAGAATTTTATCTTACTACTAGGTGTCCTAGCTAGGACATTTAGCTTAAAACCTATTAACAAAACTCTTAAGGGTCTACAGCAGGGCTATTCAATTAACTTCATTTGAGGGCCGGATTATCGAATTGACCTTTTGAAGGGGGCCAAGGGGGTGGGGGGCTGTTACTCTATTAAATCCATTTGTTCCTTTAATTTTAGCCATTAATTATAGCCATTTAATATTACAGTATAATTGAAATGTTATGATATTTTTAACCTTTAATTTTTACAACTTTTTATAAGTAAACGTAAAACAATCTTCACATAAACTATAAATTGTATGCTATATTGATTATTCTTTATTCAAGCTACAAAAGTTAATCAGCAAGCAGATTTTTCTTTAGTTCTTTGATTTGCATCAATCACGGACTGCAGCAGGCTTCACTTTAAAAGCAGCGCTGTTTCTTTAATAAAACCTGATTCACATGACGCGGATGTGACACATATCCAATTTTCTCCCAACTCTTTACGGTCATTTAGTATTTTATAACTGATTTAAGACTGTGTTTATGAGGTAACTCGCCAAAACCATGTATTTTACATCATTGTGTGTGGTTTTGTCCATTGAAGCGCTGGTGCGCTTGTCTGAAGCGGCTCAGTTTATGAGTACAACCGAACGCGCAGATTTTCAAACTATACTTCCTGCTTTGATAAAAATATTCGTCCAGTGTCAGCGCTATTTCTCGCCAGAAGTTATATAAGTTATATAAGATAACACTGTCTTTAAACTTGTTTAAACTAACGTTAGGATTGTGGATATCTCCTAACTCCCTCACATAAGGGCTTGTCAACGCTGCCATCTATTGATGTTGCGGTCTCCGGTAGATTATTGTTATTGTGTCTCAGTCTCCCTTTTCTTGTCTGGCCCGGGCCAGTGTTGCCACCTTGTGGACAAACTAATTAGTACAAGAACAATTCAAGGCAAATGTGCGACCTGCATACTCTTCCTCGGGCCAGATGAAGATGATTGGCGGGCCGGATTGGGCCCGCGGGCCGCCAATTGAATAGCCCTGGTCTACAGTAACTAAAAAGAGGTTTTTGTTAAATTTCCACACTGAGAATGCATTGGAGCTCTTAATATTGAACTCTCAAAGTGCACCAGATAGACAAATGTAACTTTAAAATGTACACAATTTCTTAAGAGACCATGCCCCCAGACAAAACAAGCAAAGTGATGTGGTTGTGTATGGTTTAGGAATAGGGGAGAATCTTTACATTGGTCAAATTTAAGCCAACTCCAATATTTTATACACATTTAAAAATGACTAGGAGCTCGGGAGGTGCTCATAAAGGCAGTGGTTTACAATTGTGGTCCTGGGGACCCATGGCACTGCACACTTTGTATGTCCCTCTTGTTAAACACACTTGATTCAGATAATCAGCTCCTTAGGAAAGAGCTCCATGAACTAAACTAAGCTTGTGTCAGTAAAGAGAGATGTATAAAATGTGCAGTGCTGTGTTCCAGGTTCAGAATTGAAAACCACTATCATAAGGTACTCTGCTCAGCTCGTAATTTTTCTCATACCAAGACCATATGAACATCAACGATTTAAACAAAATTCCTCCTGACTGGGGAAAAACAAAATCTCTCACAGGCTCTGGAATTAGACTATTAATTTATATCTATCTAGCTATGAGTAACTGAATTGTGAAATCCAACTAGAGATGCATCTATCCGATACTCAGGATCGGTATCGGCTCCAATACTGGCATTTTCTGCCAGATCGGGTATCGGTCAGAGACCAATCCAAATCTGTCATTGTGCGTATACTATTCCGTGTTATTTTTAAGCCCCACTAAAGGCACAAAACATTATAAAGCACCATAAAGTTTTGTACACTATATTCCAAGTGTTCTGAAGCTGTTCCATAGTTCAGTGTGAGGTACAAATGAGTATTTAAGTCACTAAATTCAAGTTCATGTAAACTCTTCACTGCGCTGCGGCTGTCTGTCATCCTCCATTCAGCATTCAAACTGTGTGTCATGTTCGGTTACTACAGTCAAAACAATGAAACTCTCTTCAAGAGTGTCACGGTTGGGAGGAACGAAGACTCAAATGCTGGCAAATGGGAATTTCCTTTATTTATAACTTATAAAATAAAACAAAACACAAATGAAACCACCCCGAAGGGGAAAAAACCAGAATAAACACAACCACTGAAAACAAGACATAGACAAGGCACAGGGCAGACATAAGGCACAGGCATACCTGGCACACAAGTGAGACGAACGAGCGCAGAACAGAAAACACAGGGAGCTTAAAAAGGGACAGCAATCAGGAACACAGCTGGGGCAAATTAAACAGTAATGAGGTGAGTGGAGTATGGGGAATTGAATCCGGGAGACAGTGACCTCTGGTGGTGAGACGGAGCATCGTAGACCCGGATTCATGACAGGACCCCCCCTCTAAGGAATGGCTCCCAGACATTTCCAAGCACCCAACCAGGGGGATGGCCAGGCGGGAACGGAGCAGGGGAAGGGGAGGGATGGGGGGCCAGGTCCATGTGCTGGTGGGGGACCTGGGGACTGAGGCAGCGCCGGCGGGATGGGGACCCAGGGCAGAACCAGCGGCCACCACAGCAGTGTGTGCGGAGCTGCCACCCTGAAACAGGCAATGGCTGGCTCCGCTGCTTCGGGAGCCTTGTGAGCGGGCGCCGCCGCCTCGAGAGGAACGTGAGTGAACACCGCCGCTTCGGGAGAATCGGGAGCCTTGTGAGCGGACACCGCCGCCTTGAGAGGAACGTTGTGTGCGGACACCGCCGCCTCGGGAACCCTGTGTGCGGACACCGCCGCCTCGGGAACCTTGTGTGCGGACACCGCCGCCTCGGGGATCCTGTGAGGATCGTGAGCGGCCACCGCCTCCTCAGGAAGACCGCGAGCGGACACCGCCGCCTCGGGAACCTTGTGTACGGACACCGCCGCTTGACGATCGTGTGCGGACACCGCCGCCGACGATCGTGTGCGGACACCGCCGCTGGGATCCTGTGAGGATCGTGAGCGGACACCGCCGCTTGACGATCGTGAGCGGGCACCGCCGCCTCGGGATCCTGTGAGGATCGTGAGCGGCCACCGCCTCCTCAGGAAGACCGCGAGCGGACACCGCCGCTGGGACCTTGTGAGCGGGCACCGCCGCCGGGACGATCGTGTGCGGACACCGCCGCCGGGATCCTGTGAGGATCGTGAGCGGACACCGCCGCTCGACGATCGTGAGCGGGCACCGCCGCCGGGATCCTGTGAGATCGTGTGCGGACACCGCCGCTGAACCCTGTGCGGACACCGCCGCCTGAACCCTGTGTGCGGACACCGCCGCTTGGGGCGATCGTGTGCGGACACCGCCGCTTCGGGATCCTGAGAGGATCGTGTGCGGACACCGCCGCCTGAACCCTGTGTGCGGACACCGCCGCCTGAACCCTGTGTGCGGACACCGCCGCCTGAACCCTGTGTGCGGACACCGCCGCTTCGGGACGATCGTGTGCGGACACCGCCGCTTCGGGACGATCGTGTGCGTTCACCGCCGCTGACGATCGTGAGCGGACACCGCCGCTTCGGGGATCCTGTGAGATCGTGAGCGGCACCGCCGCCTGAACCCTGTGTGCGGACACCGCCGCCTGAACCTTGTGCGGACACCGCCGCCTGGGATCCTGTGAGATCGTGTGCGGACACCGCCGCTGAACCCTGTGTGCGGACACGCCGCCTGAACCCTGTGTGCGGACACCGCCTCGGGAACCCTGTGTGCGGACACCGCCGCCTGAACCCTGTGTGCGGACACCGCCGCCTCGGGAACCCTGTGTGCGGACACCGCCGCTTCGGGACGATCGTGTGCGGACACCGCCGCTTCGGGACGATCGTGTGCGGACACCGCCGCTTCGGGACGATCGTGTGCGGACACCGCCGCTTCGGGACGATCGTGAGCGGACACCGCCGCTTCGGGATCCTGTGAGGATCGTGAGCGGCACCGCCACTGAACCCTGTGTGCGGACACCGCCTGAACCTTGTGTGCGGACACCGCCGCCGACGATCGTGCGGACACCGCCGCTTCGACGATCGTGTGCGGACACCGCCGCTTGACGATCGTGTGCGGACACCGCCGCGACGATCGTGAGCGGACACCGCCGCTGGGACCTTGTGAGCGGGCACCGCCGCTGAGCTTTGTGAGCGGACACCGCCGCCGACGATCGTGAGCGGACACCGCCGCTTTGGGAGCTTTGTGAGCAGACACCGCCGCTTCGAGACGATCGTGAGCGGACACCGCCGCTTTGGGAGCTTTGTGAGCAGACACCGCCGCTTCGAGACGATCGTGAGCAGACACCGCCGCTTCAAGACGATCGTGAGCGGACACCGCCGCTTTGGGAGCTTTGTGAGCGGACACCGCCGCTTCGAGACGATCGTGAGCGGACACCGCCGCTTCGGGACGATCGTGAGCGGGAACCACCGCTCCCCTCACCGACATCAGCGGAGGATCCTCCACGCTGCGTCTCAGCCTGGGGCGCCCAAAGAAAGACCCCGAGATTCTGGAAGTGGCTGGCACGATCCGAGGAGGTTCTGGAGCAACAGCCCAGACTGGGAGGGGGGCACCCTCGCGCAGCTCCACCTCCTTCAAGTAGATGACGTGGTCGACCATCTCCCAATAGGACCACGTATCTAGCTCCCCCAGCTCCTCCCGGTTGACAGGCTCATCCAGGCCCGCTAAAAACAGCTGGATGAGGGTACTCCCTCTAATCCCCAGCTCCTGGCCTACCTCGAAGAGGTCCTCGGCGTACCGCCCGAAGGGGCGATTGTTTTGTGGGCAGGGATGCGGCCCACTGGCTGGGGCTTGGTTCCTCTGTCGACCCGGAGCTGGGAACAAGAAAATTCCCATTGCCGCTGAGTCTTCAAGTGGCTCGTTCGTACTGTCACGGTTGGGAGGAACGAAGACTCAAATGCTGGCAAATGGGAATTTCCTTTATTTATAACTTATAAAATAAAACAAAACACAAATGAAACCACCCCGAAGGGGAAAAAACCAGAATAAACACAACCACTGAAAACAAGACATAGACAAGGCACAGGGCAGGCATAAGGCACAGGCATACCTGGCACACAAGTGAGACGAACGAGCGCAGAACAGAAAACACAGGGAGCTTAAAAAGGGACAGCAATCAGGAACACAGCTGGGGCAAATTAAACAGTAATGAGGTGAGTGGAGTATGGGGAATTGAATCCGGGAGACAGAGACCTCTGGTGGTGAGACGGAGCATCGTAGACCCGGATTCATGACAAAGAGTGCACATAAACTGAGATTTAAAACTATTAAAAGAAAAGGCTCAAACTATCACGCAGATTTAATACACATACACACCAATATCTCTTTCCTTTGTACTTTGAACATTTCTATGCGTAGCGCTGCGCGCTGTGACTCAAGCGCATCATTCTTCTTACGGGTTGTACATTTGTGCCGCTACACATGACATATGAAAGCAAATAGACATATGATTATAACGATATATTTTCTGTATGTGTTTTGTATACAGCTCGTGGTATCTTTATAACAATAAAGGATGTTGATGACATACAACGAGTCTGCCTATTATAATCAAAATCAACTATAGATCACAATCGGAAGTTATTAGAAGCACTCGATGATGGTTTAAAGTGACTTATAAACAAACACATTAATAATTACATAAATTTTCAAGTGTAGCTTGATTTTAATTGTACTTCTAATTATATTATAGGATATTCTTGTAAGTATTAAAGATATTTGTGTTTCTGGTGTAGATCCAAACTTTATTTATCAAAATTGAATGCTGTATATTGAGCAGCGGACGATGTTAAATCCATATACGAGATACACGTCTGAGGAAAAATACATTGTTGGTCGGCGCCACCTAGCATGCAGGCATGAATTAGCACAAGGTGAACAAAACAGTTTCGCGCTCAGTGTGAAAGCACCGTCGTCGGCGATTCGCATTGCGCTCAGTGTGGAACAGCCTTTATTTCACTAAAATGTTTCACTAAATGTTTAGATTTGATCAAATTATTGTGCACCCATGATTTATGAGTATCTTTTGCTGCTGAATTATTCAATAATCTAGTTTATAATAGTATTTTTGTCATAGATTATAATTACCGTATTGACCCGAATATAAGACGATGTTTTTTTCTTGGAAATACATCTGAAAAAAAGAAAAGAAAAGCGAGTTGAAAGAGTATGGAGCTGCAGAAGAGATACTGTTTCTCGAGCACTTTCCGAGAGCGCGATTCGAGACGGAGTGAAACACAGACAAATGCGTTTCATCCATTCTTTCACCCCGACACCCAGCTGTGGTGGCAGGACTATTTCCCATGGACCACGCCCCCTCCCCACCCAAAAATCACCATTTGAATAAGACAAATAAGTTACCGATTATATGAAATTAGTATTAATACAAAAATTAATTTGTACTACAGAGGTGGCACAGAAGAACACAAAAGGTTCTTTCATTTTCAGACGTTTAATGAGGCTCAGAGAGCAATTGATGGCATGAGAGCCTCTGATTTTAAAATGGGTTTCAAAGGATGAATTTTGAGATTTTAAGTTTTCAACTGATATATAATTTCTTATGATTTCTAAATCATAAGAATCATAAGATTTTTCCAATAGAGAAAAAGGCAACTAAGGAGACTTTCTGTGACAAAGGTCAGAACTCCTGTTATGATGTAGATTTTTTAGGGCCACTCTTGTCATAAATTAATCCATTACTTTTCCTACATAATTTTTTAACAAAAAAAGTGGTAAAATACCTATTTAGGAGTCCTAGACCTTTCCAACGATATATAGTTTGTCATGATTAGATTAGGATTTAATTGTAAAATAGTGAAGTAAACGTAGGTGTCCCACAGGGTGGACGGTAACAGTTAAGAGGTTAAATCAATATCAGATTTGCAAACTCCCTTAATAAAAATTAAAAGCTGTCACTCTCCTTATCACGATCTGTGCACAGAAAATGAAAGCGCGCGAGTGAGTTCTCAAGACTCAAAAGCAGGTGCAAATGTGATACATTCCGTCGGAACCTGCGGGAATGAATAGAATGATTATTAATAGCCGAAATCAAGTTCTGCTGTGTTCTCTGCTAAGAACCCGACTGAATGATGCGAGCGGCGTTACTATGTTGTCAGTGAGAAGCTGCAGACGTGGCGGGGATGATTTTGGTGTACCGGCAGAACAACAACAATGTGCTACATATTTCTTTTCCCCTCATTTTTTCCAATTGACGGAAATCTGTCGTAGACTCGATGCAATTAACGGAAATCCTTCGCAGCGACGGGGAACTTTAATCCCCGCTTGTACCCTACCCGATCGAAAAAATCCTTTCCCTCTGCCTGTGTCAGTTTGAGTCTTGTTAAAATTTTAAATCCATGCTCACGGATCATGGAAAGTGAAACTTAAATCTATAGGGGTGGTTGGATTTATTCATGCATGTTCAAATATTTATTTAAAGCTGCTTTCTTTTCAGATTCTTATTTACAGCATTATCTTAATAGGCTGTATATGAACTTATTGGTTAGAAAACCAGTAGTTTTATGTGAAATCAGCCATTTGAGCACCCCCATATTGCCAAAATGGCATGATTATAACACCCCGCAAATATTCGACTGTGAGATTGGGAGTCGAATCAGGCTCCTCGAATCGAAGCATCGATTCTTCGACTATTAGGGGTCACCCCTAAATACTTCACTTCTACTGTTAATACAATTTTGGTAGGCTACTATGAGATGGATAGCCTAAATGTTATATAATTCAGATGGGCTACCGGTTATTTTTATTAAAGGGGGGTCGTCTTACAGGTGCTGGTCATATAATTAGAATATCATCAAAAAGTTGGTTTATTTCACTAATTCCATTCAAAAAGTGAAACTTGTATATTATATTCATTCATTACACACAAACTGATATATTTCAAATGTTTATTTCTTTTAATTTTGATGATTAGAGCTTACAGCTCATGAAAGTCAAAAATCAGTATCTCAAAATATTAGAATATTTACATTTGAGTTTGAATAAATGACCATCCCTACAGTATACATTCTGGGTATCTCTTGTTGTTTGAAACCACAATAATGGGGAAGACTGCTGACTTGGCAATGATCCAGAAGATGAACACTGACACCCTCCACAAAGAGGGTAAGTCACAGAAGGTCATTACTGAAAGGTGTGGCTGCTTACAGAGTGCTGTATCAAAGCATATTAAATGCAAAGTTGACTGGAATGAAGAATTTGGGTAGGAAAAGGTGCACAAGCAACAGGGATGACCGCAAGCTTGAGAATGCAGTCAAGCAAAGCCGATTCAAACACTTGGGAGAGCTTCACAAGGAGAGAACTGAAGCTGGAGTCAGTGCATCAAGAGTCACCACGCTCAGACGTCTTCAGGAAAAGGGCTACCAAGCCACTTCTGAACCAGAGACAACGTCAGAAGCGTCTTAACTGGGCTGTGGAGAAAAAGAACTGGACTGTTGCTCAGTGGTCCAAAGTCCTCTTTTCAGATGAAAGTAAATTTTACATTTCATTTGGAAATCAAGGTCCCAGAGTCTGAAGGAAGAGTGGAGAGGCACAGAATCCATGTTGCTTGAAGTCCAGTGTGAAGTTTCCACAGTCTGTGATGATTTGGGCTGCCATGTCATCTGCTGGTGTTGGTCCACTGTGTTTTCTGAAGTCCACAGTCAACGCAGCCATCTACCAGGAAATTTTAGAGCACTTCATGCTTCCTTCTGTTGACAAGCTTTATGGAGATGCTGATTTCATTTTCCAGCAGGACTTGGCACCTGCCCACACTGCCAAAGGTACCAAAATCTGGTTCAGTGACCATAGTGTTACTGTGCTTGATTGGCCAGCAAACTCGCCTGACCTGAACCCCATAGAGAATCTATGGGGTATTGTCAAGAGGAAGATGAGAGACACCAGACCCAACAATGCAGATGAGCTGAAGGCCACTATCAGAGCAACCTGGGCTCTCATAACACCTCAGCAGTGCCACAGACTGATCGACTCCATGCCACGCCGCATTGCTGCAGTAATTCAGGCAAAGGAGCCCCAACTAAGTATTGAGTGCTGTACATGCTCATACTTTTCATTTTCATACTTTTCAGTTGGCCAAGATTTCTAAAAATCCTTTCTTTGTATTGGTCTTAAGTAATATTCTAATATTTTGAGATACTGATTTTTGACTTTCATGAGCTGTAAGCTCTAATCATCACAATTAAAAGAAATAAACATATTTGAAATATATCAGTCTGTGTGTAATGAATGAATATAATATACAAGTTTCACTTTTGAATGGAATTAGTGAAATAAATCAACTTTTGATGATATTCTAATTATATGACCAGCACCTGTATATTTGGGTCAATATATATTTTTAATTTGTTATTTTTCATTAAAATGAAGTTGTCTATTTAGCAGATTGTGTTTAACACACAAATGAGCAATGATCAGGTCAACACACAGAAGTATAGAAATCCTACATTGATTAAAAAAAAAAGAAACTGCACTGGTATCGGATCGGAATCGGCAGATACTCAGAATTTTCGTATCGGATCGGATGAATGATGAATGATCTCTTGATCCTGGATCCTTGCATCTTATTGCACCTTGCACCTGGATCTTGAAACTCATCTCTACTGGTAATAGTTGTCTTGTTGTTGCTGCCCAGACTGTCTCTCCACCTGATGATTAAAACAAAACAACAACTTAGTTTTACAGCAATGAATAAAACATTTATAATACTATGTTGTAACAAATGAGCATCTTTTCTTATAAGCAACTCACTAAATCAATGACTCAACTGGTGGCAGTCAGGACCTAAAAAGGTGAACCATTTGTGTATTAAAGATTTGTTGAAACCAAAGTATCAGATCTATTTGAAAATTAAACTAGCATAAAAAGCATGCATGTAAAAAAAACACCATTAACACCATTAAGGAGCAGATGACACAATTTACAGGCCTGTGACTTGAGGGGGGAAAGGCGGAAATTATTAATCCCTCTAATTAAACTTTATACAGCGGTTTATATTCAAGTTTACAGTATGGTTAGCATGAGCGTCATCGACTAGCGAACGGCAGGCAGTCAAACAAACTAATTAGGTTGGCTTGAGAGCCAACCTGCTGATCTGCTACTTAAGCTTATTATTAGGTTGGCTTGAAAGAGCCAACCTACTGATCTGCTACTTAAGCTTATTATTATTAGGTTGGCTTGAAAGAGCCAACCTACTGATCTGCTACTTAAGCTTATTATTATTAGGTTGGCTTGAGAGAGCCAACCTACTGATCTGCTACTTAAGCTTATTAGGTTGGCTTGAAAGAGCCAACCTACTGATCTGCTACTTAAGCTTATTAAGTTGGCTTGAGAAAGCCAACTTACTGATATTGTACTTAAACGTCTTATTATTATTAGTGGTGCTTGCCAAAGGCAAGGCATCACTATTGTTCTCTTGCATACTTATTATTATTCTGCTTCTTCTTATTCTTCTTCTGGACAAAAATTTTGATTCGCTACTCCTCCTGCACCGTTTGTCACAGACCCATGAAAGAGGTGTCAAATCGACCGGCTCATTGAGGAGATATGGGCTATATCTTTTTTAAGCGATCGGACCTACGATGTTCACACAGCGGACGAAAAAGTGGGCAAAAAATCCCATTGACTTACAATGGTGGAATGTTCGTGAATTTGAATCTCAACTGTCACTTTCTCACACACACACACAAGCAGGCCCTTAGAGCCCCTTCTCTCTCTCTCTCTCTGTAACTCACACACACACACACACACACACACACACACACACGCAGGCCCTTAGAGCCCCTTCTCTCAATTAAATTCAATTCAATTCAGCTTTATTAGCATGACTGTGTAGCACAATGTTGCCAAAGCATTAACATATATATATAACAACAACAACATAGATAATAATAAATAAAATCCATCTAAATAAATGAAAAGATAAAGTAAGTCAGTTAATCATGTTTATCATCTAACATTGTGAATGGTTGATACATATTTAGCAGTGAGTGCAGCTGTGTTATCATCTTCTCCGAGTAAGAAGGGCATCTTCTCAGTATCACTAAGTTCAGTAAATGATGGGATCAATGCTTCAAATCTGGGGAGAAATGTTTCCCTCACATTGTGATATTTAGGACACATCAGCAGAAAGTGTTTCTCGTTCTCTATCTGCTGTAGATCACAGTGTCTACAGATCCTCTGCTCTCGCTCTGTCCATGTTTGTCTATGTCTTCTCTCTCTGTTTCTAAATCATGGTGACTTAATCTGTATTTGGAGAGGATTTGTCTTTCTTTGAATGGTCTAATCAATAAATAATTGGCAAATCTAGTGGTTCTGTTTAGGGTTGAGCAGCATTGGAGTTTATTATGAAGGTCAAAGTGTATTTTTTGAGATTCATCATGAGTGTCTTTCAGATTTTTATCAATTTCTTTAATAATGGCTTTGGGGTTGTAGCTGTAGTCAGTGAGGAGCTGGGTTTTATGGACGAGCTGAAGAGCGAGCGTGTTTAGAGGATGAGGTTCTGCTGAGGTTTCATTGGCGAGGAGGGCTGAATCAGGATCAGATCGATGGAGGTGATGCCAGAACTGAACACATCTCTTCTGGATCTCAATGTTCAGTGGGTATAAGCCTAATTCAGCTCTGCAGGCATCACTGGACGCACCTCTCTGGACCCCTAAAATATTTTTGATAAATTCTAGTTGTAGTTTTTCTATTGAAGTTTTATCCCAATTTTTAAAATGTATTATTGGTCCCCAAATTTCACTCCCATACAGTAGAATTTGTTTAATGATTGCGTGATATAATTTGATCCATGTTTTAATTGGTAGTTTTAATTGGCCAAACCGTGATTTGATGGCATAAAATGCCCTCCGGGTGTCTCATTCAAGGCCTTCACAGCCAGACCGAAGCCCCCTGATGCAGAGATCTCGATGCCCAGGTAAGTGTAGCTGCTGCTGTGCTCGAGGACTTCTCCTCCGTAACTGAACTGGTATCTGCTTCCCTGAGACCTGGCCTTCTTCTGGCCCTTCTCTCTCTCTCTCTGTAACTCACACACACGCACACACACACACGCAGGCCCTTAGAGCCCCTTCTCTCTCTCTCTCTGTAACTCACACACACTCATTTGACTCCTCTTTTAAGTAACCAATAAGTAATGACCTATGACCTTCATAGCCACACCCTAGCAACCACTTACAGCACCCTAGCAACCACCCCATAGACCTCCATTGAAAACGGATCAAAAGGGATATCTTTGGATAAAAGTGTCATATAAACATGCAGGTTTTGCTCTTTTGACTCGTGATCAAATGCTACACATGCTAGCAGTGAATAGCTACATGCTAATAGTGATTAGCTAAGTGTTAAATCAGACTAAGAACATACGAATAACTCTATAAATCTACATAGTAATGATGTGTGACAACTACCAACCGCTTAGCAATACGCTTAGTAACCTCCCAGTTATAGAGGTGTGCTATATGTTTTATAAGTAATTGAGTGTACGATGTTCGTCTGATGGATGAAAAAATTTGGGCGAAAAAGTCCCATAGACTTAACATTGGCACAAAATTAGTGAGATTATATCTTTGGATCAGGAGGTCACAGAGACTTGGGGGAGGGCTCTTTTGACTCGGCCTATCAAGCAGCCAATAAGTACTGACATGACAACTTCATAGCTATGCCCTAGCAACCACTTACAGCACCCTAGCAACCATAAAAAGACATTAACAAACAATTTTCCAGCACCAAAACATTGTAGAAACATGGCGTTGGGCTCAGTGGATTCAGACTGTCAAATAGTCTTTAAATACCATCCCATCAAACTCATCTATCTATCTAAACTGTATGGCCACACCATAGCTACCATTTAGAGTACCTTAGCAACTGAACAAACTCATGAATAAGCAATTTCTCAGCACCAGAAAGTGGTATAGATATCGGCGTGGCCTCTTTTGTTCGGGCTGAAAAACCAGTCTGTAAGTATCACCATGGCGACTGTGCAGCTACACCCTAGCAACCATATAGAGAACCCTAGCAACCGTATAGCAACATAAAGAAGCCATATCTCAGCTCCACAACATCATACAGACATGGGAGTTGGCTCTCTACAATCGTGCAGAACACGGTAGTATCTGCCCAGCGCCGAGTTTTGCCCCAGCAAGCACCACTCACATTTTCTTCAGGAAATGTACATTCTAGTTAGTGGTGCTTGCCAAAGGCAAGGCATCACTATTATTCTCTTGCATACTTATTAAGTTGGCTTGAGAAAGCCAACTTACTGATATTGTACTTAAACTTATTAAGTTGGCTTGAAAAAGCCAACTTACTGATATTGTACTTAAACTTCTTATTAAGTTGGCTTGAGAAAGCCAACTTACTGATATTGTACTTAAACTTATTAAGTTGGCTTGAGAAAGCCAACTTACTGATATTGTACTTAAACTTATTATTATTATTCTTTTTCTGAGACTAAAATTTCTGACTGCTACTCCTCCTAGAGCTTTAACTCTACAAACTCCAAACTCAGCCGAAGTCTTGAGACTGATCTGACTTAGCGTGCTATATCTTTTCTAACTGATCCGACTTACGGTTTTCATAAAAATTAAGATTAAAAATCATAAAAAATCCCATTGACTTACATTGGCTCATCTGAACATTCCGTCAAACTCCAACTGTCAAAATTTAAATCTAAACACACTGAAGCCCATTAGACTCAATCAGACTTCCCTTCTATGTACTATTTCTAACCCAATCAAACTCATCTATCTATCTATCTATCTATCTATCTATCAGACTTCCCTTCTATGTACTATTTCTAACCCAATCAAACTCATCTATCTCTCTATCTATCTATCTATCAGACTTCCCTTCTATGTACTATTTCTAACCCATTCAAACTCATCTATCTATCTCTCTATCTGAGATCTATCTCACACACACACACACACACACACACACACACACAGACACACAGACACGCCTCACACACACAAACAAACAAATAAACAAACAAACATAGACCTTTCAATCATAAGACCTGTTTTTCCTGTTTACACCTGTGTCCTTTGGGGCAATATGACCCCAAAATTGAAAGAGTAATTGTAAAACATTTATAAATTTTAATCATACAAATAATATATTTTTTTGTTTGTTTGTTTACTTCTCATCTATACATTAATGCTGTGTTTTGGGAGATATGAAGTACTTTTGTACCTGTTTACAACAAAAATCCTCAACTACACCATTAGCTTACATGTGAAATATTACATTTTTATGAATAAATCTCTTAAATGATGATCTAAATTTAATTTAAACTGTTTCTGGATATTGATCTAAGTGTTAGGTGTACAATACTGCCATCTGGTGGTTAGAGAAAACTTGTAGAAATCACAGTTTTTGAAAGAATAGTGTAATGACCATATATATCCAGCAGAGGCCCATAGAGAGCCATTCACTTTTCTGGAAGTGGTCAGTTACTCCTCTCACATCTTTTCTGATATATATTTGGTAATTATATATTTAAACATTATAAAATACACAACTTTTATGATACATATTTTGTAATTATATATTTAAACATTATAAAATACATTAAAAACAGTATAAGTGCTCGCTTTTGCAATAATGCCACATAAATTTGCAGAAATGCCACACAAGTTGTCACTAAAACTTGATTGCAGGTACGTATTTATTTCAATCTAAAAGTAAAATATTTTGTTTGTTTTGAAATAAATGTAAATAAAATCAAGACGAAAAAAAAAAACCTAAACTAAAAACAACAACTGCAATAAGCAGATATGAATGGCGGGTATGTGTGTAAGAGAGTATGTGTGTAAGAGAGTGTGTGTGTACGTACGTGAGTGAGTATGCTCGTTCCACATTGCATTTGTGCTCTAGTATCAGACTTTGATTTTGTTGTGTGGACATTTTCAGATTTATGCAGAATTTATTGATTTTATTTGCCAATTTCTATAAAAATGCTCTTTGTTGCAGTCACACGTGTGTGTGCGCGTCTTTTCTACATTGCATTTGTGATCTAGTACCAGGCCTTCATTTCTGTGTGAAAATTTTAAGACCTATGCTGGATTTATTATTATTTTTGACAAATTTAAAATATAATATTGACCCAAAGACCATATTAGTAAAAAATAAAAATACATACCTTCAGAACAACCGAATTAAGCCCTTTTTTTTTTTTTTAATGTGAATACAGATAGAAAATGTTGAAAAGTCACAAAATCTTATTCCACTGAGATGAAGGGAAACATTTTTTAACTAAAGAAAGTTGATTGGGGTCATACTGACTATTTCTAATCCATTCAAACTCATCTATCTAATGTTTCTTATCTATCTATCTATAATCTGACTTTATCTATCTATCTATCTATCTAAAGTCTATCTGTCTTTTGTCTATCTATCTATCTATAATCTGACTCTATCTATCTATCTATCTATCTATCTATGTGTCAAACTTTAAGCTTTTAAAACTACTTTAAACTTCAAACTATTTCAGACTGAAACCCATCAAACTTAAAACTTTTAACATTTTCAAACTTAAAACTTTTAAACTTCTTAAACTTTTCAAACTTTTCAAACTTTTCAAACTTTCTGGTCCGTCTTTCTCAAGCCAACTTAAAGTTTGTCTCGACGAACTTTCCTATCTAGTTATTATTCTTTTCTGAGACTAAAATTTCTGACTGCTACTCCTCCTAGAGCTTTAACTCTACAAACTCCAAACTCAGCCCAAGTCTTGAGACTGATCTGACTTAGCGTGCTATATCTTTTCTAACTAATCCGACTTACGGTTTTCATAAAAATAAAGATTAAAAATCATAAAAATCCCATAGACTTACATTGGCTCATCTGAACATTCCGTCAAACTCCAACTGTCAAAATTGTATATTATATTCATTCATTACACACACAAACTGATATATTTCAAATGTTTATTTCTTTTAATTTTGATGATTAGAGCTTACAGCTCATGAAAGTCAAAATCAGTATCTCAAAATATTAGAATATTTACATTTGAGTTTGAATAAATGACCATCCCTACAGTATACATTCTGGGTATCTCTTGTTGTTTGAAACCACAATAATGGGGAAGACTGCTGACTTGGCAATGATCCAGAAGATGAACACTGACACCCTCCACAAGAGGGTAAGTCACAGAAGGTCATTACTGAAAGGTGTGGCTGCTTACAGAGTGCTGTATCAAAGCATATTAAATGCAAAGTTGACTGGAATGAAGAATTTGGGTAGGAAAAGGTGCACAAGCAACAGGGATGACGCAAGCTTGAGAATGCAGTCAAGCAAAGCCGATTCAAACACTTGGGAGAGCTTCACAAGGAGAGAACTGAAGCTGGAGTCAGTGCATCAAGAGTCACCACGCTCAGACGTCTTCAGGAAAAGGGCTACCAAGCCACTTCTGAACCAGAGACAACGTCAGAAGCGTCTTAACTGGGCTGTGGAGAAAAGAACTGGACTGTTGCTCAGTGGTCCAAAGTCCTCTTTTCAGATGAAAGTAAATTTTACATTTCATTTGGAAATCAAGGTCCCAGAGTCTGAAGGAAGGAGTGGAGAGGCACAGAATCCATGTTGCTTGAAGTCCAGTGTGAAGTTTCCACAGTCTGTGATGATTTGGGCTGCCATGTCATCTGCTGGTGTTGGTCCACTGTGTTTTCTGAAGTCCACAGTCAACGCAGCCATCTACCAGGAAATTTTAGAGCACTTCATGCTTCCTTCTGTTGACAAGCTTTATGGAGATGCTGATTTCATTTTCCAGCAGGACTTGGCACCTGCCCACACTGCCAAAGGTACCAAAATCTGGTTCAGTGACCATAGTGTTACTGTGCTTGATTGGCCAGCAAACTCGCCTGACCTGAACCCCATAGAGAATCTATGGGGTATTGTCAAGAGGAAGATGAGAGACACCAGACCCAACAATGCAGATGAGCTGAAGGCCACTATCAGAGCAACCTGGGCTCTCATAACACCTCAGCAGTGCCACAGACTGATCGACTCCATGCCACGCCGCATTGCTGCAGTAATTCAGGCAAAAGGAGCCCCAACTAAGTATTGAGTGCTGTACATGCTCATACTTTTCATTTTCATACTTTTCAGTTGGCCAAGATTTCTAAAAATCCTTTCTTTGTATTGGTCTTAAGTAATATTCTAATATTTTGAGATACTGATTTTTGACTTTCATGAGCTGTAAGCTCTAATCATCACAATTAAAAGAAATAAACATATTTGAAATATATCAGTCTGTGTGTAATGAATGAATATAATATACAAGTTTCACTTTTTGAATGGAATTAGTGAAATAAATCAACTTTTTGATGATATTCTAATTATATGACCAGCACCTGTATATTTGGGTCAATATATATTTTTTAATTTGTTATTTTTCATTAAAATGAAGTTGTCTATTTAGCAGATTGTGTTTAACACACAAATGAGCAATGATCAGGTCAACACACAGAAGTATAGAAATCCTACATTGATTAAAAAAAAAAAAAGAAACTGCACTGGTATCGGATCGGAATCGGCAGATACTCAGAATTTTCGGTATCGGATCGGATGAATGATGAATGATCTCTTGATCCTGGATCCTTGCATCTTATTGCACCTTGCACCTGGATCTTGAAACTCATCTCTACTGGTAATAGTTGTCTTGTTGTTGCTGCCCAGACTGTCTCTCCACCTGATGATTAAAAACAAAACAACAACTTAGTTTTACAGCAATGAATAAAACATTTATAATACTATGTTGTAACAAATGAGCATCTTTTCTTATAAGCAACTCACTAAATCAATGACTCAACTGGTGGCAGTCAGGACCTAAAAAGGTGAACCATTTGTGTATTAAAGATTTGTTGAAACCAAAGTATCAGATCTATTTGAAAATTAAACTAGCATAAAAAGCATGCATGTAAAAAAAAAAACACCATTAACACCATTAAGGAGCAGATGACACAATTTACAGGCCTGTGACTTGAGGGGAAAGGCGGAAATTATTAATCCTCTAATTAAACTTTATACAGCGGTTTATATTCAAGTTTACAGTATGGTTAGCATGAGCGTCATCGACTAGCGCGAGCAGGCAGTCAAACAAACTAATTAGGTTGGCTTGAGAGCCAACCTGCTGATCTGCTACTTAAGCTTATTAGGTTGGCTTGAAAGAGCCAACCTGCTGATCTACTTAAGCTTGTTATTAGGTTGGCTTGAAAGAGCCAACCTGCTGATCTACTTAAGCTTATTATTATTGGGTTGGCAGAGCCAACCTGCTGATCTGCTACTTAGCTTATTAGGTTGGCTTGAAAGGCCAACCACTGATCTGCTACTTAAGCTTATTAAGTTGGCAGAAAGCCAACTTACTGATATGTACTTAAACGTCTTATTATATTAGTGGTGCTTGCCAAAGGCAAGGCATCACTATTGTTCTCTTACATACTTATTATTCTGCTTCTTCTTATTCTTCTTCTGGACAAAAATTTTGATTCGCTACTCCTCCTGCACCGTTTGTCACAGACCCATGAAAGAGGTGTCAAATCGACCGGCTCATTGAGGAGATGTGGGCTATATCTTTTTAAGCGATCGGACCTACGATGTTCACACAGCGGACGAAAAAGCGGGCAAAAATCCCATTGACTTACAATGGTGGAATGTTCGTGAATTTGAATCTCAACTGTCACTTTCTCACACACACACAGCAGGCCCTTAGAGCCCTTCTCTCTCTCTCTCTCTCTCTCTGTGACTCTCACACACACACACACACACACACACCCCTTGACCTTCTCTTTCTCAATTAATTCAATTCACTAGCACTTGCACAATGTTGCCAAAGCATTAACATATATATATAACAACAACAACATAGATAATAATAAATAAAATCCATCTAAATAAATGAAAAGATAAAGTAAGTCAGTTAATCATGTTTATCATCTAACATTGTGAATGGTTGATACATATTTAGCAGTGAGTGCAGCTGTGTTATCATCTTCTCCAGTAAGAAGGGCATTTTCTCAGTATCACTAAGTTCAGTAAATGATGGAATCAATGCTTCAAATCTGGGAAATGTTTCCCTCACATTGTGATATTTAGGACACATCAGCAGAAAGTGTCTCGTTCTCTATCTGCTGTAGATCACAGTGTCTACAGATCCTCTGCTCTCGCTCTGTCCATGTTTGTCTATGTCTTCTCTCTCTGTTTCTAAATCATGGTGACTTAATCTGTATTTGGAGAGGATTTGTCTTTCTTTGAATGGTCTAATCAATAAATAATTGGCAAATCTAGTGGTTCTGTTTAGGGTTGAGCAGCATTGGAGTTTATGAAGGTCAAAGTGTATTTTTAGATTCATCATGAGTGTCTTTCAGTTTATCAATTTCTTTAATAATGGCTTTGGGGTTGTAGCTGTAGTCAGTGAGGAGCTGGGTTTTATGGACGAGCTGAAGGCGTTTTAGAGGATGAGGTTCTGCTGAGGTTTCATTGGCGAGGGCTGAATCAGGATCAGATCGATGGAGGTGATGCCAGAACTGAACACATCTCTGGATCTCAATGTTCAGTGGGTATAAGCCTAATTCAGCTCTGCAGGCATCATTGGAGTCTGGACCCCTAAAATGTTTTTGATAAATTCTAGTTGTAGTTTTTCTATTGAAGTTTTATCCCAATTTTTAAATTATTGGTCCCCAAATTTCACTCCCATACAGTAGAATTTGTTTAATGATTCGTGATATAATTTGATCCATGTTTTAATTGGAATTCTTTGATGGCATAAAATGCCCTCCGGTGTCTCATTCAAGGCCTTCACAGCCAGACCGAAGCCCCTGATGCAGAGATCTCGATGCCCAGGTAAGTGTAGCTGCTGCTGCTGTGCTCGAGGACTTCTCCTCCGTAACTGAACTGGTATCTGCTTCCCTGAGACCTGGCCTTCTTCTGGTTCTCTCTCTCTCTCTCTCTCACACACACACACACACACAGGCCCTTAGAGCCTTCTCTCTCTCTCTCTCTGTAACTCACACACACTCATTTGACTCCTCTTTTAAGTAACCAATAAGTAATGACCTATGACCTTCATAGCCACACCCTAGCAACCACTTACAGCACCCTAGCAACCACCCCATAGACCTCCATTGAAAACGGATCAAAAGGATATCTTTGGATAAAAGTGTCATATAAACATGCAGGTTTTGCTCTTTTGACTCGTGATCAAATGCTACACATGCTAGCAGTGAATAGCTACATGCTAATAGTGATTAGCTAAGTGTTAAATCAGACTAAGAACATACGAATAACTCTATAAATCTACATAGTAATGATGTGTGACAACTACCAACCGCTTAGCTTAGTAACCTCCCAGTTATAGAGGTGTGCTATATGTTTTATAAGTAATTGAGTGTCGATGTTCGTCTGATGGATGAAAAAATTTGGGCGAAAAAGTCCCATAGACTTAACATTGGCACAAAATTAGTGAGATTATATCTTTGGATCAGGAGGTCACAGAGACTTGGGGGAGGGCTCTTTTGACTCGGCCTATCAAGCAGCCAATAAGTACTGACATGACAACTTCATAGCTATGCCCTAGCAACCACTTACAGCACCCTAGCAACCATAAAAGGACATTAACAAACAATTTTCCAGCACCAAAACATTGTAGAAACATGGCGTTGGGCTCAGTGGATTCAGACTGTCAAATAGTCTTTAAATACCATCCCATCAAACTCATCTATCTATCTAAACTGTCACACCATAGCAACCATTTAGAGTACCTTAGCAACTGAACAAACTCATGAATAAGCAATTTCTCAGCACCAGAAAGTGGTATAGATATCCGTGGCCTCTTTTGTTCGGGCTGAAAAACCAGTCTGTAAGTATCACCATGGCGACTGTGCAGCTACACCCTAGCAACCATATAGAGAACCCTAGCAACCGTATAGCAACATAAGAAGCCATATCTCAGCTCCACAACATCATACAGACATGGGAGTTGGCTCTCTATCTGAACACTGTAGTATCTGCCCAGCGCGAGTTTTGCCACTGCAAGCACCACTCACATTTTCTTCAGGAAATGTACATTCTAGTTATTGCCAAACAAATCACTATTATTCTCTTGCATACTTATTAGTTCTGACCACTTACTGATATTCCTAAGTTTAAGACTTACTGATATTCTTCTTATAAGTTGGCTTAGCCACTTAATTAATACTTCTTTAAAACTACTTAAATTGTTATTCTTTTCTGACTAAAATTTGGCTGCTACTCCTCCTAGCTTTAACTCCAAACTCAACTCATCTTGACTGATACATCTATATCTTTCTAACTGATCAAACTTAGTTCATAAAATAGATTAAAAATCATAAAAAATCCATTGACTTTGGCTCATCTGACATTCCGTCAAACTCCCTGTCAAAATTTAAATCTAAACACACTCATTGACTCAATCAGACTTCCTTCTATATATCTTCTAATCAAACTCATCTATCTATCTATCTATCTATCAGACTTCTTCTAACTATTTCTGCAATCAAACTCATCTATCTCTATCTATCTATCTATCGACTTCCTTCTATGTACTCTTCTTATTCAAACTCATATCTATCTCTCTATCTGAGATCTATACACACACACACACACACACACACACACACACAGACACACAGACCGCCTCACACACAAACAAACAAATAAACAAACAAACATAGACCTTTCAATCAAGACCTGTTTTTCCTGTTTACCATGTCCTTTGAGCAATATGACTAAAATTGAAAATGTGTAAACATTTATAAATTTTTAATCATAATATGATTTACTTCTCATCTATACATTATGCTGTGTTTTGGGAGATATGAAATACTTTTGTACCTGTTTACAACAAAATCCTCAACTACACCATTAGCTTACATGTGAAATATTACATTTTCTGAATAAATCTCTTAAATGATGATCTAAATTTAATTTAAACTGTTTCTGGATATTGATCTAAGTGTTATGTACAATACTGCCATCTGGTGGTTAGAAAAACTTGTAGAAATCACAGTTTTTGAAAGAATAGTGTAATGACCATATATATCAGCAGACCCATAGAGAGCCATTCTTTTCTGGATCACTCCTCTCACATCTTTTCTGATATATTTGTAATTATATATTTAAACATTATAAAATACACAACTTTATGATACATATTTTGTAATTATATAAAACATTATAAAATACATTAAAAACAGTATAAGTGCTCTTTGCAATAATGCCACATAAATTTGCAGAAATGCCACACAAGTTGTCACTAAAACTTGATTGGAGCTTTATTTCAATCTAAAGTAAAATATTTTGTTTGTTTTAAATAAATATAAAATAAAACAAAAAAAAACCTAAACTAAAAACACAACTGCAATAAGCAGATATGAATGTGTGAATATGTGTGTAAAGATGTGTGTGTGTACGTCTGAGTGAGTATGCTCGTTCCACATTGCATTTGTGCTCTAGTATCAGACTTTATTTTGTTGTGTGACTTTTCAGATTTATGCAGAATTTATTGATTTTATTTGCCAATTTCTATAAAATGCTCTTTGTTAGTCACTTGTGTGCTCTTTTCTACATTGCATTTGTGATCTACCACACTTTTCATTGTGAAAATTTTCAGACCTATGCTGGATTTTATTTTTGACAAATTTAAAATATAATATGACAAAGACCATATTAGTAAAAAAATAAAAATACATACCTTCAGAACAATTAAGCCCTTTTTTTTTTTTTGCTGAATACAGATGAAAATGTTGAAAAGTCACAAAATCTTATTCCACTGAGATGAAACATTTTTTAACTAAAGAAGTTGATTGGGTCATGTGACTATTTCTAATCCATTCAAACTCATCTATCTAATGTTTCTTATCTATCTATCTATAATCACTTTATCTATCTATCTATCTATCTAAAGTCTATCTCTTTTATCTATCTATCTATCTATAATCTGATCTATCTATCTATCTATCTCTATTGTCAAACTTTGCTTTTAAAACTACTTTAAACTTCAAACTATTCAGACTGAAACCCATCAAACTTAAAACTAACATTTTCAAAGTTTTAAACTTCTTAAACTTTTCAAACTTTTAAACTTTTCAAACTTTCTGGTCCGTTTTCTCAAGCCAACTTAAAGTTTGTCTCTAACTTCCTATCTAGTTATTATTCTTTTCTGAGACAAAAATTTGGCTGCTACTCCTCCTAGAGCTTTAACTCTACAAACTCCAAACTCAGAGTCTTGAGACTGATCTGACTTGGGCTATATCTTTCTAACTAATCAAGTTTCAAAAATAAGATTAAAAATCATAAAAAATCCCATACTTACATTGGCTCATCTGAACACATCAAACTCAACTGTCAAAATTTAAATCTAAACTGAAATATTAGACTCAATCAGACTTCCCTTCTATGTACTATTTCTAGCAATCAAACTCATCTATCTCTCTATCTATCTATCTCTCTATCTATCTATCTATCAGACTTTTCTATTTATCTAACCATTCAAACTCATCTATCTCTCTATAGATCTATCACACACACACACACACACAGACACACAGCATTTAGAACACACACAGACCAGCACACACACAAACAAATAAACAAACATAGACCTTTCAATCATAAGCCTATTTTCCTGTTTACACCAGTAAACAGAATGTATTTAAAATTGAAAAGATAAAACATTTATAAATAATCATACAAATAATATATCTTTTTGTTTGTTTGTTTTGCTTCTCATCTATACATTAACTATGTTTTAGATGAAATACTTTTATGTTTACCACAAAATCCTTAGCTACACCATTAGCTTCATGTAAATATTACATTTTTATAAATAATCTCTTAAATGATCTAAATTTAATTTTAAACTGTTTCTGGATATTGATCTATGTTATGTACAATACTGATCTGGTGGTTAGAGAAAAACTGAAATCACATTTTGAAGAATAGTGTAATGACATATATATCCAGCAACCAGAGAGCCATTCATTTCAAAGTGGTGTATCTCACAACTTTTCTGATATATATTTGGTAATTATATATTTAAACATTATAAAATACACAACTTTTTAGATATATATATTTTAATTATATATTTAAACATTATAAATACATTAAAACTCATATATGCTACTGAGTAACATAAATTTCAAATGTACAAGTTATAAAACTTGATTGCAGGTACATATTTATTTCAATCAAAGTAAAATATGTATTTATTTATTTATTTATTTTACATAAATGTAAATAAAATCAGCAGCTAAACTAAAAACAAACTTCAATAGCAGATATGAATGTGGTATGTTATATGTAGTATGCTCATTACATTGCATTTGTGCTCTAGTATCAGCTTTAATTTTATTCAGTGGACATTTTCAGAGCTAATTTATTGATTTTGTTGCCAATTTCTATAAAAATGCTCCAGTCACACATGGTGTGTATTTGATCTTTTCTACAACATGTGATCCAAGTACAGGCCTTCATTTCTGTAGAAATTTCAGACCTATGCTCTTTATTATTATGACAAATTAATTATATATATAGATTTCTGCCATTCATTTTCTTGGCCATATTGTAAAAATTACATACCTTCAGACGAATCAACCATGTGAATACAGATGAAAATGTTGAAAGTCACAAAATATTATTCCACTGAGATGAAGACATTTTAACTAAAGAAGTTGATTTCATGACCTCACTATTTCTAATCCATTCAAACTCATCTATCTAGTATTTCATCTATCTATCTATAATCCTGTATCTATCTATCTATCTATCTATCATCTGACTGTATCTATCTATCTATCTATCATCTGACTGTATCTATCTATCTATCATTATCTGACTCTATCTGTCTATCTATCATCTGACTGTATCTATCTATCTATCTATCATCACTGTATCTATCTATCTATCTGTCTATCTATCTATCTATCTATCTATCTATCTATCTATCTATCCTCTGGCAATCTATCTATCTATCTATCTATCTATCTATCTATCTATCTATCTATCTATCTATCTATCTATCTATCTATCTATCTATCTATCTATCTATCTATCTTATCTATCATCTGACTCTATTCTATCTATCTATCAACCATAACAACACCCTAACCACAGTTAGTCTAGCAACCTTCAGCAATCTGACACTTTTGCATCTATCTATCTATCTATCTATCTATCTATCTATGATACATGAAAATCTATCTATCTATATCAGACTGTGCTTTAAGTTTGTAAAACTACTTTAAACTTCAAACTGTTTTCATACTGAAACCATCAAACTTAAAACTTTTAAACATTAAACTTTTGTGCTCTCAAAACCAACAAAGTTTGTCTACAACTTTTATCTAGTTAGTGGTGCTTGCCAAGGCAAGCATCACTATTATTATCTTATAGATTATTATTATTCTGCTTCTTCTTCTTATTCTTCTTCTGGACAAAACTTGGTTAGCTACTCCTCCACCGTTTGTCACAGACCCATGAAAGAGGTGTCAAATCCTCATTGAGATGTGGGCTATATCTTTTCTAAGCGATCGGACCTACGATGTTGCACAGCCAAAAAGTCCCATTGACTTACATGGTGGAATGTTATGAATTTGAATCTCAACTGTCACTTTCTCACACACACACAGCAGGCCCAGAGCTCTCTCTCTCTGTAACTCACACTCATTTGACTCCTCTTTTAAGTAACCAATAAGTAATGACCTATGACCTTCATAGCCACCCTAGCAACCACTTACAGCACCCTAGCACCCCATAGACCTCCATTGAAAACAGATCAAAGCATATCTTTGGATAAAGTGTCATAAAAACATGCAGGTTTTGCTCTTTTGACTCGTGATCAAATGCTACACATACTAGCAGTGAATAGCTACATGCTAGTAGTGATTAGCTAAGTGTTAAATCAGACTAAGAACATCTCGAATAACTCTATAAAACTACATAGTAATGATGTGACAACTACCAACGACGCTTAGTAATCTCCCAGTTATAGAGGTGTGCTATATCTTTTATAAAATTGAGTGTGATGTTCGTCTGGATGAAAAATTTGGTGAAAAAGTCCCATAGACTTAACATTGGCATAGTGAGATTATATCTTTGGATCAGGAGGTCACAGAGACTTGGGAGGGCTCTTTTGACTCAAGCAGCCAATAAGTACTGACATGACAACTTCATACCTGCCCTAGCAACCACTTACAGCACCCTAGCAACCGTAAAGGACATTAACAAACAATTTTCAGCACCAAAACATTGTAGAAACATGGGTTGGGCTCTGGATTCAGACTGTCAAATAGTCTTTAAATATCATTAAACTGTATGGCCACCATAGCAACCATTTAGAGTACCTTAGCAACTGAACAAACTCATGAATAAGCAATTTCTCAGCACCAGAAAGTGGTATAGATATCGTGGCCTCTTTTGTTGGGCTGAAAAACCAGTCTGTAAGTATCACCATGTGCCACCCTAGCAACCATAGAGAACCCTAGCAACTGTATAGCAACATAAAGCCATATCTCAGCTCCACAACATCATACAGACATGGGAGTTGGCTCTCTACAATCGCGCAGAACACTGTAGTATCTGCCCAGTGCTGAGTTTGCCACTGCAAGCACCACTCACATTTTCTTCAGGAAATGTACATTCTATTAGTGGTAGGCAAACATCACTATTATTCTCTTGCATACTTATTATTATTCTGCTTCTTCTTATTCTTCTTCTGGACAAAACTTGGTTCGCTACTCCTCCTGCACCGTTGTCACAGACCCATGAATGAGTGTCAAATCGACCGGCTCATTGAGGAGATGTGCTATATCTTTTCTAAGCGATCGGACCTCGATGTTTCAGCGGGAAAAAGTGGGCAAAAAGTCCCATTGACTTACATTGGCGGAATGTTAGTGAATTTGAATCTCAACTGTCACTTTCTCACACACACACACACGCAGGCCCTTAGAGCCCTTCTCTCTCTCTCTCTATAACTCACACTCATTTGACTCCTCTTTAAGTAACCAATAAGTAATGACCTATGACCTTCATAGCCACACCCTAGCAACCACTTACAGCACCCTAGCAACCACCCCATAGACCTCCATTGAAAACAGATCAAAGGGATATCTTTGGATAAAAGTGTCATATAAACATGCAGGTTTTGCTCTTTTGACTCGTGATGCACAGGACTTCCTCATGCCCTACACATGCTAGCAGTGAATAATACATGCTAATAGTGATTAGCTAAGTGTTAAATCAGACTAAGAACATACGAATAACTCTATAAATCTACATAGTAATGATGTGTGACAACTACCAACGCTTAGCGCTTAGTAACCTCCCAGTTATAGAATGTGCTATATCTTTATAAGTAATTGGTACGATGTGTCTGATGGATGAAAAATTTGGGCAAAAAGTCCCATAGACTTAACATTGGCACAAAATTAGTGAGATTATATCTTTGGATCAGGAGGTCACAGAGACTTGGGGAGGGCTCTTTTGACTCGGCCTATCAAGCAGCCAATAAGTACTGACATGACAACTTCATACCTATGCCTAGCAACCACTTACAGCACCCTAGCAACCGTAAAGGACATTAACAAACAATTTTCCAGCACCAAAACATTGTAGAAACATGGGTTGGGCTCAGTGGATTCAGACTGTCAAATAGTCTTTAAATATCATGCCATAAATTGTATAGGCACCATAGCAACATGACCAGCAAGAACAGCAACTGACATAAAGCATATCTCAGCTCCACATCATACAGACATTTCTCTCAACATAAGAACACTGAGTATCTGCCTCTCAATTTTCACTCAACACCCTCACATTTCTTCAGATACATTCTAGTTAGTGTGTGCAAAGGCAAACATCACTATTCTCTTTTCATACTTATTATTATTATTCTGCTTCTTCTTCTTATTCTTCTTCTGGACAAAACTTGAGCTACTCCTCCTGCACCGTTTGTCACAGACCCATGAATGAGGTGTCAAATCGAGCTCATTGAGGAGATGTGCTATATCTTTTCTAAGCGATCGGACCTCGATGTTTTGTGGACGAAAAGTGAAAAAGTCCCATTGACTTACATTGGAATGTTGTGAATTTGAATCTCAACTGTCACTTTCTCACACACACACACACACACACCATAGAGCCCTTCTCTCTCTCTCTCTGTAACTCACACACTCATTTGACTCCTCTTTTAAGTAACCAATAAGTAATGACCTATGACCTTCATAGCCACACCCTAGCAACCACTTACAGCACCCTAGCAACCATAGACCTCCATTGAAAACAGATCAAAGGGATATCTTTGGATAAAAGTGTCATATAAACATGCAGGTTTTGCTCTTTGACTCGTGATCAAACAGGACTTCCCTCATGCATGCTACACATGCTAGCAGTGAATAGCTACATGCTAATAGTGATTAGCTAAGTGTTAAATCAGACTAAGAACATACGAATAACTCTATAAATCTACATAGTAATGATGTGACAACTACCAAGCTTAGCAATCGCTTGTAACCTCCCAGTTATAGAGGTGTGCTATATCTTTTATAAGTAATTGAGTGTCGATGTTGTCTGATGGATGAAAAAATTTGGCAAAAGTCCCATAGACTTAACATTGGCACAAAATTAGAGATTATATCTTTGGATCAGGAGGTCACAGAGACTTGGGGAGGGCTCTTTTGACTCGGCCTATCAAGCAGCCAATAAGTACTGACATGACAACTTCATACCTATGCCCTAGCAACCACTTACAGCACCCTAGCAACCGTAAAGGACATTAACAAACAATTTTCCAGCACCAAAACATTGTAGAAACATGGCGTTGGGCTCAGTGGATTCAGACTGTCAAATAGTCTTTAAATATCATGCCATAAATTGTATACACCATAGCAACATAGCAAGAGAACAACCGTTTAGCAACATAAAGAAGCATATCAGCTCCACAACATCATACAGACATGGGAGTTGGCTCTCTCTACAATCGCGCAGAACACTGTAGTATCTGCCTGAATTTTGCCACTGCAAGCACCACTCACATTTTCTTCAGAAATGTACATTCTGAATTATTATTCTTCTTCTTATTCTTCTTCTGGACAAAATTTGATTCGCTACTCCTCCTGCACCGTTTGTCACAGACCCATGATGTCAAATCGACCGGCTCATTGAGGAGATATGGGCTATATCTTTTTAAGCGATCGGACCTGATGTTCACACTGGCGACAAAAGCAAAATCCCATTGACTTACATGGTGGAATACTGAATTTGAATCTCAACTGTCACTTTCTCACACACACAAGCAGGCCCTTAGAGCCCCTTCTCTCTCTCTCTCTGTAACTCACACACACACACACACACACCATAGCCCTTAGACCCCTTCTCAATTAAATTCAATTCAATCACTTTATTAGCACAAGCACAATGTTGTAACATTAACATATATATATATAACAAACATAGATATAATAAATAAAATCCATCTAAATAAATGAAAAGATAAAAGTAAGTCAGTTAATTATCATCTAACATTGAATTTGCATTTGTTGATGATGCAGCTGTATATCATCTTCTCAGTAAGAACATCTTCTATCACTAAGTTCAGTAAATTATGATCAATGCTTTAAATCTGAGAAATACTACATTGTGATATTTAGGACACATCAGAAAGTGTTGTTCTCTATCTGTAGATCTCAGTGTCTGATCCTCTGCTCGCTCTGTCCATGTTTATCTATCTTCTCTCTCTCTGTTTCTAAATCACATTTACTTCATCTGTATTTGGAATTTGTCTTCTTTGAATGGTCTAATCAATAAATAGGCAAATCTAGTGGTTCTGTTTAGGGTTGAGCACTATTTATGAAGGTCTATATTTTTGAGATTCATCATGAGTGTCTCAGATTTTATAAATTTCTTTAATAATCTTTGGGGTTTAGCTGTAGTCAGTGACTTTTTATCACTGAACTTTTAGAATGAGGTTCTGCTATTTCATCAACTGAATCAGGATCAGATCATATGATGCCAGAACTGAACACATCTTGGATCTCAATGTTCAGTGGGTATAAGCAATTCAGCTCTGCAGCATCACTTCATGGACCCTAAAAATATTTTTGATAAATTCTAGTTGTAGTTTTCTATTGAAGTTTTATCAATTTTTAAAATGTATTATTGTCCCCAAATTTCACTATACAGTATTTGTTTAATGATTGCTGATATAATTTGATCCATGTTTTAATTGGCCAAACTTGATTTGATGGCATAAAATGCCCTCACTCTCAACCTTCACAGCCAGACCCATGATGCAATCTAGCCCAGGTATGTAGCTGGTGCTGTATACTTCTCCTGTAACTGAACTGTATCTGCTTCCCTGAGATGGCCTTCTTGGTTCTCTCTCTCTCTTTCTCACACACACACACACACACACACACACAGCCTTAGAACCATTCTCTCTCTCTAACTCACACACACTCATTTGACTCCTCTTTTAAGTAACCAATAAGTAATGACCTATGACTTCATAGCCCTAGCAACCAGCACCCTATAACCACATAGACCTCCATTGAAAACAGATCAAAAGGATATCTTTGGATAAAAGTGTCATATAAACATGCAGGTTTTGCTCTTTTGTCATGATAAAAGGACTTCCCTGCATGCTCACACATAGCAGTGAATAGCTACATGCTAATAGTGATTAGCTAAGTGTTAAATCAGATAGAACATACGAATAATCTATAAATACATAGTAATGATGTGTGACAACTACCAACGCTTAGCACAACCTCCCAGTTATAGAGGTGTGCTATATCTTTTAAAGTAATTGAGTGTACGATGTTATCTTGGATGAAAAATTTGGGCGAAAAGTCCCATAGACTTAACATTGGCATAAAATTAGTGAGATTATATCTTTGGATCAGGAGGTCACAGAGACTTGGGGAGGGCTCTTTTGACTCGGCCTATCAAGCAGCCAATAAGTACTGACATGACAACTTCATAGCTATGCCTAGCAACCACTTACAGCACCCTAGCAACCGTAAAGGACATTAACAAACAATTTTCAGCACCAAAACATTGTAGAAACATGGCGTTGGGCTCAGTGGATTCAGACTGTCAAATAGTCTTTAAATATCATCCCTGTATATCACACCATAGCAACCATTTAGAGTACCTTAGCAACTGAACAAACACATGAATAAGCAATTTCTCAGCACCAGAAAGTGGTATAGATATGGTGGCCTCTTTTGTTGGGCTGAAAACCAGTCTGTAAGTATCACCATGGCGACTGTACACACTAGCAACCACATAGAACCCTAGCAACTGTGCAACATAAAGCCATATCTCAGCTCCACAACATCATACAGACATGGGAGTTGGCTCTCTACAATCGCAGAACACTGTAGTATCTGCCCAGCGCTGAGTTTTGCCACTGCAAGCACCACATTTTCTTCAGGAAATGTACATCTAGTTATTATTATTCTGCTTCTTCTTATTCTTCTTCTGGACAAAACTTGACGCTACTCCTCCTGCACCGTTTGTCACAGACCCATGAAAAGTGTCGACCGGCTCATTGAGAGGTGCTATATCTTTTCTAAGCGATCGGACCTACGATGTTCACAGCGGGAGCGGGCAAAAATCCCATTGACTTACATTGGTGGAATGTTCGGAATTTGAATCTCAACTGTCACTTTCTCACACACACACACGCAGGCCCTTAGACTCTCTCTGAACTCACACACACTCACTTGACTTCTCTCAATTAATTCAATTCAATTCAGCTTTTCTGTAGCCAATGTTGCCAAAGCATTAACATATATATATATAGCAACACATAGATAATAATAAATAAATCCATCTAAATAAATGAAAGATAAAGTAAGTCAGTTAATCATGTTTATCATCTACACTCAATGTTAATGCATAAAGCAGTAGTGCAGCTATGTTTTCATCTTCTGAGTAGAACATCTTAGTATCACTTTGTTCAGTAAATGATGATCATGCTTCAAATCTGGAAATATTTCCCTCACATTGTGATATTTAACACATCAGCAGAAAGTGTTTCTAGTTCTCTATCTGCAGATCACAGTGTCTACAGATCCTCTATCATGCTCTGTCCATGGTCTGTCTTCTCTCTCTGCTAAATCATTACTTCATCTGTATTTGGAATTGTCTTTCTTTATATCTAATCAATATAATTGGCAAATCATGGTTCTGTTTTTGAGCAGCATTTTTATATGAAGGTCAAAATTTGAGATCATTATCTTTCAGATTTTTATCTTTAATAATCTTTAACATCTGAATTAGTGAGCTTTTTACACAGACTATTTATGAGGTTCTGCTTTTCATTCACTGAATCATCATCATAAGTGATGCAGAACTGAACACATCTCTTCTGGATCTCAATGTTCAATGGGTATAAGCCTAATTCAGCTCTGAAACATCTCACCTCTATGGACTAAAATCTTTTTGATAAATTCTAGTTGTAGTTTCTATTGAGTTTTATCCCAATAAAATATATTGGTAAATTTCCTACAGAATTTGTTTAATGATTATGATATAATTTGATCCATGTTTTAATTGGCCAAACCTTTGATGCAAATGTAGTCTCATTCAAGCCTTCACAGCCAGAAAGCCCTGATGCAGAGATCTGAGGCCCAGGTAGTGGCTAATCTGCAACTTCTCCTGTAACAAAACTGGTATCTGCTTCCTGAGATGGCCTTCTTCTGGCCCTTCTCTCTCTCTCTTCTCACACACACACACACACACACACGCAGGCCCTTAGAGCCTTCTCTCTCTCTCTCTGTAACTCACACACACTCATTTGACTCCTCTTTTAAGTAACCAATAAGTAATGACCTATGACCTTCATAGCCACACCCTAGCAACCACTTACAGCACCCTAGCAACCACCCATAGACCTCCATTGAAAACAGATCAAAGGATATCTTTGGATAAAGTGTCATATAAACATGCAGGTTTTGCTCTTTTGACTCGTGATCAAACAGGACTTCCTCATGCATGCTACACATGCTAGCAGTGAATAGCTACATGCTAATAGTGATTAGCTAAGTGTTAAATCAGGCTAAGAACATCTGAATAACTCTATAAATCTACATAGTAATGATGTGTGACAACTACCAACGCTTAGCACAGTAACCTCCCAGTTATAGAGGTGTGCTATATCTTTTATAAGTAATTGAGTGTACGATGTTCGTCTGATGGATGAAAAAATTTGGGCGAAAAAGTCCCATAGACTTAACATTGGCACAAAATTAGTGAGATTATATCTTTGGATCAGGAGGTCACAGAGACTTGGGGAGGGCTCTTTTGACTCGGCCTATCAAGCAGCCAATAAGTACTGACATGACAACTTCATAGCTATGCCCTAGCAACCACTTACAGCACCCTAGCAACCGTAAAGGACATTAACAAACAATTTTCAGCACCAAAACATTGTAGAAACATGGCGTTGGGCTCAGTGGATTCAGACTGTCAAATAGTCTTTAAATATCATGCCATAAACTGTATCACACCATAGCAACCATTTAGAGTACCTTAGCAACTGAACAAACTCATGAATAAGCAATTTCTCAGCACCAGAAAGTGGTATAGATATGTGGCCTCTTTTGTTGGGCTGAAAAACCAGTCTGTAAGTATCACCATGGCGACTGTGCAGCTACACCCTAGCAACCACATAGAGAACCCTAGCAACTGTATAGCAACATAAAGAAGCCATATCTCAGCTCCACAACATCATACAGACATGGGGTTGGCTCTCTACAATCGCGCAGAACACTGTAGTATCTGCCCAGTGCGAGTTTTGCCACTGCAAGCACCACTCACATTTTCTTCAGGAAATGTACATTCTATTATTTCTCTTATTCTTCTTCTGGACAAAACTTGATTCGCTACTCCTCCTGCACCTTGTCACAGACCCATGAAAATCAAATCGACGGCTCATTGAGGAGATGTGCTATATCTTTTCTAAGCGATCGGACCTCGATGTTTCACAGCGGACGAAAAAAGTGGGCAAAAATCCCATTGACTTACATTGGCGGAATGTTCGTGAATTTGAATCTCAACTGTCACTTTCTCACACACACAAATCATGACTTCTCTCTCTCTCTCTCTGTAACTCACACACACTCATTTGACTCCTCTTTTAAGTAACCAATAAGTAATGACCTATGACCTTCATAGCCACACCCTAGCAACCACTTACAGCACCCTAGCAACCACCCATAGACCTCCATTGAAAACAGATCAAAGGATATCTTTGGATAAAAGTGTCATATAAACATGCAGGTTTTGCTCTTTTGACTCGTGATGTAAACAGGACTTCCTCATGCATGCTACACATGCTAGCAGTGAATAACTACATGCTAATAGTGATTAGCTAAGTGTTAAATCAGGCTAAGAACATACGAATAACTCTATAAATCTACATAGTAATGATGTGTGATCACTCTTAGCAACATGTATTAGGTGTGCTATATCTTTTATAAGTAATTGAGTGTACGATGTTCGTCTGATGGATGAAAAAATTTGGGCGAAAAAGTCCCATAGACTTAACATTGGCACAAAATTAGTGAGATTATATCTTTGGATCAGGAGGTCACAGAGACTTGGGGAGGGCTCTTTTGACTCGGCCTATCAAGCAGCCAATAAGTACTGACATGACAACTTCATAGCTATGCCCTAGCAACCACTTACAGCACCCTAGCAACCGTAAAGGACATTAACAAACAATTTTCAGCACCAAAACATTGTAGAAACATGGCGTTGGGCTCAGTGGATTCAGACTGTCAAATAGTCTTTAAATATCATGCCATAAATTGTATAGCACACCATAGCAACCATTTAGAGTACCTTAGCAACTGAACAAACACATGAATAAGCAATTTCTCAGCACCAGAAAGTGGTATAGATATGGGGTGGCCTCTTTTGTTTGGGCTGAAAACCAGTCTGTAAGTATCACCATGGCGACTGTGCAGCACCTAGCAACCACATAGAGAACCCTAGCAACCGTATAGCAACATAAAGCCATATCTCAGCTCCACAACATCATACAGACATGGGAGTTGGCTCTCTACAATCGCGCAGAACACTGTAGTATCTGCCCTGCGAATTTTGCCACTGCAAGCACCACTCACATTTTCTTCAGGAAATGTACATTCTAGTTATTATTCTTCTTCTGGACAAAAATTTGATTCGCTACTCCTCCTGCACCGTTTGTCACAGACCCATGAATGAGTGTCAAATCGACCGGCTCATTGAGGAGATGTGCTATATCTTTTATAAGTAATTGAGTGTACGATGTTCGTCTGATGGATGAAAAAATTGGGCAAAAAGTCCCATAGACTTAACATTGGCACAAAATTAGTGAGATTATATCTTTGGATCAGGAGGTCACAGAGACTTGGGGAGGGCTCTTTTGACTCGGCCTATCAAGCAGCCAATAAGTACTGACATGACAACTTCATAGCTATGCCCTAGCAACCACTTACAGCACCCTAGCAACCGTAAAGGACATTAACAAACAATTTTCAGCACCAAAACATTGTAGAAACATGGGGTTGGGCTCTGTTGATTCAGACTGTCAAATAGTCTTTAAATATCATGCCATAAATTGTATAGGCACACCATAGCAACCAATTAGAGTACCTTAGCAACTGAACAAACACATGAATAAGCAATTTCTCAGCACCAGAAAGTGGTATAGATATGGGGTGGCCTCTTTTGTTTGGGCTGAAAACCAGTCTGTAAGTATCACCATGGCGACTGTGCAGCTACACCCTAGCAACCACATAGAGAACCCTAGCAACCGTTTAGCAACATAAAGAAGCCATATCTCAGCTCCACAACATCATACAGACATGGGAGTTGGCTCTCTACAATCGCGCAGAACACTGTAGTATCTGCCCTGCGAATTTTGCCACTGCAAGCACCACTCACATTTTCTTCAGGAAATGTACATTCTAGTTATTATTCTTCTTATTCTTCTTCTGGACAAAACTTGATTCGCTACTCCTCCTGCACCGTTTGTCACAGACCCATGAATGAGGTGTCAAATCGACCGGCTCATTGAGGAGATGTGCTATATCTTTTATAAGTAATTGAGTGTACGATGTTCGTCTGATGGATGAAAAAATTTGGGCGAAAAAATCCCATAGACTTAACATTGGCACAAAATTAGTGAGATTATATCTTTGGATCAGGAGGTCACAGAGACTTGGGGAGGGCTCTTTTGACTCGGCCTATCAAGCAGCCAATAAGTACTGACATGACAACTTCATAGCTATGCCCTAGCAACCACTTACAGCACCCTAGCAACCGTAAAGGACATTAACAAACAATTTTCCAGCACCAAAACATTGTAGAAACATGGGGTTGGGCTCTGTTGATTCAGACTGTCAAATAGTCTTTAAATATCATGCCATAAATTGTATAGGCACACCATAGCAACATAGCAACCACATAGAGAACCCTAACCGTTTAGCAACATAAAGAAGCCATATCTCAGCTCCACAACATCATACAGACATGGGAGTTGGCTCTCTACAATCGCGCAGAACACTGTAGTATCTGCCCTGCGAATTTTGCCACTGCAAGCACCACTCACATTTTCTTCAGAAATGTACATTCTAATTATTATTCTTCTTCTTATTCTTCTTCTGGACAAAATTTGATTCGCTACTCCTCCTGCACCGTTTGTCACAGACCCATGAAAGAGGTGTCAATCGACCGGCTCATTGAGGAGATATGGGCTATATCTTTTTAAGCGATCGGACCTCGATGTTCACACAGCGGACAGCGGGCAAAAAATCCCATTGACTTACAATGGTGGAATGTTTGAATTTGAATCTCAACTGTCACTTTCTCACACACACACAAGCAGGCCCTTAGAGCCCCTTCTCTCTCTCTCTCTGTAACTCACACACACACACACACACACACGCAGGCCCTTAGAGCCCCTTCTCTCAATTAAATTCAATTCAATTCAGCTTTATTAGCATGACTGTAGCACAATGTTGCCAAAGCATTAACATATATATATAACAACAACATAGATAATAATAAATAAAATCCATCTAAATAAATGAAAAGATAAAGTAACATTGTGAATGGTTAATGCATATTTAGCAGTGAGTGCAGCTGTGTTATCATCTTCTCCGAGTAAGAACATCTTCTCAGTATCACTAAGTTCAGTAAATGATGGGATCAATGCTTCAAATCTAGAAATATTTCCCTCACATTGTGATATTTAGGACACATCAGCAGAAAGTGTTTCTCGTTCTCTATCTGCTGTAGATCACATGTCTACAGATCCTCTGCTCTCGCTCTGTCCATGTTTGTCTATGTCTTCTCTCTCTGTTTCTAAATCATATTTACTTCATCTGTATTTGGAGAGGATTTGTCTTTCTTTGAATGGTCTAATCAATAAATAATTGGCAAATCTAGTGGTTCTGTTTAGGGTTGAGCAGCATTGGAGTTTATTATGAAGGTCAAAGTGTATTTTTGAGATTCATCATGAGTGTCTTTCAGATTTTATAAATTTCTTTAATAATCTTTGGGGTTGTAGCTGTAGTCAGTGAGGAGCTGGGTTTTATGGACGAGCTGAAGAGCGGCGTGTTTAGAGGATGAGGTTCTGCTGAGGTTTCATTGGCAACTGAATCAGGATCAGATCGATGGAGGTGATGCCAGAACTGAACACATCTCTTCTGGATCTCAATGTTCAGTGGGTATAAGCTAATTCAGCTCTGCAGGCATCATTGGACGTACCTCTATGGACCCCTAAAATGTTTTTGATAAATTCTAGTTGTAGTTTTCTATTGAAGTTTTATCCCAATTTTAAAATGTATTATTGGTCCCCAAATTTCACTCCCATACAGTAAATTTGTTTAATGATTCTGATATAATTTGATCCATGTTTTAATTGGCCAAACCGTGATTTGATGGCATAAAATGCCCTCCGGGCGTCTCATTCAAGGCCTTCACAGCCAGACGAAGCCCCTGATGCAGAGATCTCGAGGCCCAGGTAAGTGTAGCTGGTGCTGTGCTCGAGGACTTCTCCTCCGTAACTGAACTGGTATCTGCTTCCTGAGACCTGGCCTTCTTCTGGCCCTTCTCTCTCTCTCTTTACTCACACACACACACACACACACACACGCAGGCCATTAGAACCATCTCTCTCTCTCTGTAACTCACACACACTCATTTGACTCCTCTTTTAAGTAACCAATAAGTAATGACCTATGAACTTCATAGCCACACCCTAGCAACCACTTACAGCACCCTAGCAACCACCCATAGACCTCCATTGAAAACATCAAAAGGATATCTTTGGATAAAAGTGTCATATAAACATGCAGGTTTTGCTCTTTTGACTCGTGATCAAACAGGACTTCCTCATGCATGCTACACATGCTAGCAGTGAATAGCTACATGCTAATAGTGATTAGCTAAGTGTTAAATCAGGCTAAGAACATACGAATAATCTATAAAAATACATAGTAATGATGTGTGACAACTACCAACCGCTTAGCAACACGCTTAGTAACCTCCCAGTTATAGAGGTGTGCTATATCTTTTATAAGTAATTGAGTGTACGATGTTATCTGGTGGATGAAAAAATTTGGGCGAAAAAGTCCATAGACTTAACATTGGCATAAAATTAGTGAGATTATATCTTTGGATCAGGAGGTCACAGAGACTTGGGGAGGCTCTTTTGAATCGGCCTATCAAGCAGCCATAAGTACTAACATGACAACTTCATAGCTATGCTCTAGCAACCACTTACAGCACCCTAGCAACCGTAAAGGACATTAACAAACAATTTTCAGCACCAAAACATTGTAGAAACATGGCGTTGGGCTCAGTGGATTCAGACTGTCAAATAGTCTTTAAATATCATCCATAAACTGTATGGCCACACCATAGCAACCATTTAGAGTACCTTAGCAACTGAAGAAACACATGAATAAGCAATTTCTCAGCACCAGAAAGTGGTATAGATATCGGCGTGGCCTCTTTTGTTCGGGCTGAAAAACCAGTCTGTAAGTATCACCATGGCGACTGTGCAGCTACACCCTAGCAACCACATAGAGAACCCTAGCAACTGTATAGCAACATAAAGTCATATCTCAGCTCCACAACATCATACAGACATGGGGTTGGCTCTCTACAATCGCGCAGAACACTGTAGTATCTGCCCAGCTGAGTTTTGCCACTGCAAGCACCACTCACATTTTCTTCAGGAAATGTACAGTCTAGTTATTATTATTCTGCTTCTTCTTATTCTTCTTCTGGACAAAACTTGATTCGCTACTCCTCCTGCACCGTTTGTCACAGACCCATGAAAGAGGCGTCAAATCGACCGGCTCATTGAGGAGATGTGGGCTATATCTTTTCTAAGCGATCGGACCTACGATGTTCACACAGCGGACAGCGGGCAAAAATCCCATTGACTTACATTGGCGGAATGTTCGTGAATTTGAATCTCAACTGTCACTTTCTCACACACACACACGCAGGCCCTTAGAGCCCCTTCTCTCTCTCTCTCTCTGTAACTCACACACACACACACACACACACGCAGGCCCTTAGAGCCCCTTCTCTCAATTAAATTCAATTCAATTCAGCTTTATTAGCATGACTGTGTAGCACAATGTTGCCAAAGCATTAACATATATATATAACAACAACATAGATAATAATAAATAAAATCCATCTAAATAAATGAAAAGATAAAGTAAGTCAGTTAATCATGTTTATCATCTAACATTGTGAATGGTTAATGCATATTTAGCAGTGAGTGCAGCTGTGTTATCATCTTCTCCGAGTAAGAAGGGCATCTTCTCAGTATCACTAAGTTCAGTAAATGATGGGATCAATGCTTCAAATCTGGGGAGAAATATTTCCCTCACATTGTGATATTTAGGACACATCAGCAGAAAGTGTTTCTCGTTCTCTATCTGCTGTAGATCACAGTGTCTACAGATCCTCTGCTCTCGCTCTGTCCATGTTTGTCTATGTCTTCTCTCTCTGTTTCTAAATCATGGTTACTTCATCTGTATTTGGAGAGGATTTGTCTTTCTTTGAATGGTCTAATCAATAAATAATTGGCAAATCTAGTGGTTCTGTTTAGGGTTGAGCAGCATTGGAGTTTATTATGAAGGTCAAAGTGTATTTTTTGAGATTCATCATGAGTGTCTTTCAGATTTTTATAAATTTCTTTAATAATGGCTTTGGGGTTGTAGCTGTAGTCAGTGAGGAGCTGGGTTTTATGGACGAGCTGAAGAGCGAGCGTGTTTAGAGGATGAGGTTCTGCTGAGGTTTCATTGGCGAGGAGGGCTGAATCAGGATCAGATCGATGGAGGTGATGCCAGAACTGAACACATCTCTTCTGGATCTCAATGTTCAGTGGGTATAAGCCTAATTCAGCTCTGCAGGCATCATTGGACGTACCTCTATGGACCCCTAAAATGTTTTTGATAAATTCTAGTTGTAGTTTTTCTATTGAAGTTTTATCCCAATTTTTAAAATGTATTATTGGTCCCCAAATTTCACTCCCATACAGTAGAATTTGTTTAATGATTGCGTGATATAATTTGATCCATGTTTTAATTGGCCAAACCGTGATTTGATGGCATAAAATGCCCTCCGGGCGTCTCATTCAAGGCCTTCACAGCCAGACCGAAGCCCCCTGATGCAGAGATCTCGAGGCCCAGGTAAGTGTAGCTGGTGCTGTGCTCGAGGACTTCTCCTCCGTAACTGAACTGGTATCTGCTTCCCTGAGACCTGGCCTTCTTCTGGCCCTTCTCTCTCTCTCTCTTTACTCACACACACACACACACACACACACACGCAGGCCATTAGAACCACTCCTCTCTCTCTCTCTGTAACTCACACACACTCATTTGACTCCTCTTTTAAGTAACCAATAAGTAATGACCTATGAACTTCATAGCCACACCCTAGCAACCACTTACAGCACCCTAGCAACCACCCCATAGACCTCCATTGAAAACGGATCAAAAAGGATATCTTTGGATAAAAGTGTCATATAAACATGCAGGTTTTGCTCTTTTGACTCGTGATCGCAAACAGGACTTCCCTCATGCATGCTACACATGCTAGCAGTGAATAGCTACATGCTAATAGTGATTAGCTAAGTGTTAAATCAGGCTAAGAACATACGAATAATCCTATAAAAATACATAGTAATGATGTGTGACAACTACCAACCGCTTAGCAACACGCTTAGTAACCTCCCAGTTATAGAGGTGTGCTATATCTTTTATAAGTAATTGAGTGTACGATGTTCGTCTGGTGGATGAAAAAATTTGGGCGAAAAAGTCCCATAGACTTAACATTGGCATAAAATTAGTGAGATTATATCTTTGGATCAGGAGGTCACAGAGACTTGGGGGAGGGCTCTTTTGAATCGGCCTATCAAGCAGCCCATAAGTACTAACATGACAACTTCATAGCTATGCTCTAGCAACCACTTACAGCACCCTAGCAACCGTAAAAGGACATTAACAAACAATTTTTCAGCACCAAAACATTGTAGAAACATGGCGTTGGGCTCAGTGGATTCAGACTGTCAAATAGTCTTTAAATATCATCCCATAAACTGTATGGCCACACCATAGCAACCATTTAGAGTACCTTAGCAACTGAAGAAACACATGAATAAGCAATTTCTCAGCACCAGAAAGTGGTATAGATATCGGCGTGGCCTCTTTTGTTCGGGCTGAAAAACCAGTCTGTAAGTATCACCATGGCGACTGTGCAGCTACACCCTAGCAACCACATAGAGAACCCTAGCAACTGTATAGCAACATAAAGAAGTCATATCTCAGCTCCACAACATCATACAGACATGGGAGTTGGCTCTCTACAAACGCGCAGAACACTGTAGTATCTGCCCAGCGCTGAGTTTTGCCACTGCAAGCACCACTCACATTTTCTTCAGGAAATGTACAGTCTAGTTATTATTATTCTGCTTCTTCTTATTCTTCTTCTGGACAAAACTTCGGTTCGCTACTCCTCCTGCACCGTTTGTCACAGACCCATGAAAGAGGCGTCAAATCGACCGGCTCATTGAGGAGATGTGGGCTATATCTTTTCTAAGCGATCGGACCTACGATGTTCACACAGCGGACGAAAAAGCGGGCAAAAAAATCCCATTGACTTACATTGGCGGAATGTTCGTGAATTTGAATCTCAACTGTCACTTTCTCACACACACACACGCAGGCCCTTAGGAACCCCTTCTCTCTCTCTCTCTCTGTAACTCACACACACTCATTTGACTCATCTTTTAAGAAACCAATAAGTAATGACCTATGACCTTCATAGCCACACCCTAGCAACCACTTACAGCACCCTAGCAACCACCCATAGACCTCCATTGAAAACAGATCAAAAGGATATCTTTGGATAAAAGTGTCATATAAACATGCAGGTTTTGCTCTTTTGACTCGTGATTGCAAACAGGACTTTCCTCATGCCTGCTACACATACTAGCAGTGAATAGCTACATGCTAATAGTGATTAGCTAAGTGTTAAATCAGGCTAAGAACATACGAATAACTCTATAGAACTAGATAGTAATGATGTGTGACAACTACCAACCACTTAGCAACACGATAGTAACCGCCCAGTTATAGAGGTGTGCTATATCTTTTATAAGTAATTGAGTGTCGATGTTCATCTGGTGGATGAAAAATTTGGGCGAAAAAGTCCCATTGACTTAACATTGGCACAAAATTAGTGAGATTATATCTTTGGATCAGGAGGTCACAGAGACTTGGGGAGGCTCTTTTGACTCGGCCTATCAAGCGGCCAATAAGTACTGACATGATAACTTCGTAGCTATGCCCTAGCAACCTCTTAAAGCACCCTAGCAACCGTAAAGAACATTAACAAACAATTTGTCAGCATCAAAACATCGTAGAAACATTGGGTTGGGCTCTGCTGATACAGACTGTCAAATAGTCTTTAAATATCATCCGTAAACTATATAGCCACACCATAGCAACCATTTAGAGTACCTTAGTAACTGAACAAACACATGAATATGCAATTTCTCAGCACCAGAAAGTGGTATAGATATGGGGCTGGCCTCTTTTGTTTGGGCTGAAAAACCAGTCTGTAAGTATCACCATGGCGACTGTGCAGCGACACCCTAGCAACCACATACAGAACCCTAGCAACCGTATAGCAACATAAAGAAGCCATATCTCAGCTCCACAATATCATACAGACATGGGAGTTGGCTCTCTAGAATCATACTGAAGGCTATATTGACAGCCTAGTGCCGAGTTTTGCCACTGCAAGCACCACTCACATTTTCTTCAGGAAATGTACATTCTAGTATTGTTATTACTATTCGCCCAGACAAAACTTTGGCGCGCTACTCCTCCTGCACCTTTTGTCGTAGACCCATGAATGAGATGTCAAATCATGCGACACATTGAGGAGAGGTGTGCTATATCTTTTATAAGTAATTGAGTGTACGATGTTCATCTGGTGGACGAAAAAATTTGGGCGAAAAAGTCCCATAGACTTAACATTGGCATAAAATTAGTGAGATTATATCTTTGGATCAGGAGGTCACAGAGACTTGGGGGAGGGCTCATTTGACTCAGCCTATCAAGCAGCCAATAAGTACTGACATGACAACTTCATAGCTATGCCCTAGCAACCACTTACAGCACCCTAGCAACCGTAAAAGGACATTAAAAAACAATTTTAAGCACCAAAACATTGTAGAAACATGGGGTTGGGCTCTGTTGATTCAGACTGTCAAATAGTCTTTAAATACCATTCCATAAACTGTATAGTCACACCATAGCAACCAATTAGAGTACCTTAGCAACTGAATAAACTCATGAATAAGCAATTTCTCAGCACCAGAAAGTGGTATAGATATCGGCGTGGCCTCTTTTGTTTGGGCTGAAAAACTAGTCTGTAAGTATCACCATGGCGACTGTGCAGCTACACCCTAGCAACCATATAGAGAACCCTAGCAACCGTATAGCAACATAAAGAAGCCATATCTCAGCTCCACAACATCATACAGACATGGGAGTTGGCTCTCTACAATCGCGCAGAACACGGTAGTATCTGCCCAGTGCCGAGTTTTGCCACTGCAAGCACCACTCACATTTTCTTCAGGAAATGTACATTCTAGTATTGTTATTACTATTCGCCCAGACAAAACTTCGGCACGCTACTCCTCCTTCACCTTTTGTCGTAGACCCATGAATGAGGTGTCAAATCATGCGACATATTGAGGAGAGGTGTGCTATATCTTTTATAAGTAATTGAGTGTACGATGTTCGTCTGGTGGACGAAAACATTTGGGCGAAAAAATCCATAGACTTAACATTGGCACAAAATTAGTGAGATTATATCTTTGGATTAGGAGGTCACAGAGACTTGGGGGAGGGCCCTTTTGACTCGATCTATCAAGCAGCCAATAAGTACTGACATGACAACTTCATAGCTATGCCCTAGCAACCACTTACAGCACCCTAGAAACCGTAAAAGGACATTAAAAAAGCTATTATTCAGTACCAAAACATTGTAGAAACATGGGGTTGGGCTCTGTTGATTCAGACTGTCAAATAGTCTTTAAATATCATGCCATAAACTGTATGGCCACACCATAGCAACCATTTAGAGTACCTTAGCAACTGAACAAACACATGAATAAGCAATTTCTCAGCAGCAGAAAGTGGTATAGATATGGGGGTGGCCTCTCTTGTTTGGGCTGAAAAACCAGTTTGTAAGTATCACCATGGCGACTGTGCAGCTACACCCTAGCAACCACATAGAGAACCCTAGCAACCGTACAGCAACATAAAGAAGCCATATTTCAGCTCCACAACATCATACAGACATGGGAGTTGGCTCTCTACAATCGCGCAGAACACTGTATTATCTGCCCAGCGCCAAGTTTTGTCACGGCAAGCACCACTCACATTTTCTTCAGGAAATGTATATTCTAGTTATTATTATTCTTCTTAGACTAAATTTCTGAATGCATCTCCTCCTAGAGCTTTCAAGCTAGAATCACCAAACTCAGCCCAGCTGTTCAGACTGATCTCACTTAGTGTGCTATATCTTTTCTAACTGATTGGATTTATAGTTTTCATAAAACTGAAGATTAAAAATCATAAAATCCCATTGACTTACCATTACGGAATGTTCAAATGAGCCAAGACAATTCAAACTCCAACTGTCAAAATACAAATTTTAAGTTCCCAGAATCCTTTGAGACTCAATCAAGCTTCCCTTCTATGTACTATTTCTAATCCATTCAAACTCATCTATCTAATATTTCTAATCTTTCTATCTATCCTAGCAACATACTAACCATGCTAGAAACATGCTAGCGACATGCTAGTCACATGCTAGTCATGCTAGCAACATGCTAGTAACATGCTAATCATGTTAGAAACATGCTAGCGACATGCTAATCATGTTAGAAACATGCTAGTGACATGCTAACCATGCTAGAAACATGCTAGCGACATGCTAGTCACATGCTAGTCATGCTAGCAAGATGCTAGTCACTTGCTAATCATGCTAGCAACATGCTAGTAACATGCTAATCATGTTAGAAACATGCTAGCGACATGCTAGTCACATGCTAGTCATGCTAGCAAGATGCTAGTAACATGCTAATCATGCTAGCAACATGCTAGTAACATGCTAATCATGTTAGAAACATGCTAGCGACATGCTAATCATGTTAGAAACATGCTAGCGACATGCTAATCATGTTATAAACATGCTAGTCACTTGCTAGTCACTTGCTAGTCATGCTAGCAAGATGCTAGTCACTTGCTAATCATGCTAGCAACATGCTAGTAACATGCTAATCATGTTAGAAACATGCTAGCGACATGCTAGTCACTTGCTAGTCATGCTAGCAAGATGCTAGTCACTTGCTAATAATGCTAGCAACATGCTAGTGACATGCTAATCATGTTAGAAACATGGTAGCGACATGCTAGTAACATACTAATCAAGTTAGAAACATGCTAGCGACATGCTAGTCACTTGCTAATCATGCTAGCAACATGCTAGTAACATGCTAATCATGTTAAAAACATGCTAGCGACATGCTAGTCACTTGCTCATCATGCTAGCAATATGCTAGCAACATGCTAATCATGCTAATAACATGCTAATCATGCTATCAACCTTTTTCTGGTTTTTAACTTTTAAAAACTAGTAAATGAACACTTAACTAGCCTATTTCAAACTGAAAACCTTTAAACTTCAAGCTTTCACAACTACTTTAAACATTCAGGCTAGACTTTCTCAAGCCAACCTAAAGTTTGTCTCGACAAACTTTTTAATCTAGTTAACTTTACTACTAAGTTTTAACGGTTAATGTTACCTCAGACCGCCTCATGAGACTGCTCCTGAGCTAATTAACCGAACAGGGCATTTATTTATTAAATTAAATTGGAAAACCTACAAAAAAAAAATACAAAACACTACTCATCTTTGGTGACATCTAACGTTATAAATCAGTAAAAACGATGAATACAAGTAGATTTATAGCGCTTACCTTTTCCTCCGAGTCCGTCTGCTGGAAGTTGACCGTTAATGACGGGCACGCACACTCTTGCGCAGTACTCAGACAGTGACGCGCCGCGCGCTGCTGGTTTAAATGTTAATTTGTCCAGTGCCCTCTTTCAATAAATCTCATTCTCAGTCATTCACAAACATGTAATTAACAATGATCACCATTTGCTAAGCAAACTATTTATTTTTTTTGTCATTAATTTAACACACACACATAATTCATATAATAATTCATGCCATATTTTAAAATGCTTGATTAATTCAGTATATTTCCCAAAATATAGGCTATCCAAATGGTATCTTAACATGATGTAGTGCAATAATATGAAAAGTTATCATGAGACCAGCTGACCACGTCGCAACAACGTTTTTCATGGGACTAACAAGCGAAGACGTGCTCACGACGTTTCTGGTCAGCCAAGATTCTAAAAATTGGAACTTTACCACGACGTCCTCACAACGTCGCCATAAAGTAATGTCGCGCTGACCAAAGGACGACGAACTGGCGACGTCGTCACAACGTTCTGTGTTTGCTGGGGAACTATTTGCTGAAGGAACTGAGGATGACTTCACGGGCTCAGATTTGGCTGGCCAATCGGCGGAAAGGGGCGTGTCACGACCGCCCACAAGGGGAAAACGAATTTTGAAGTTGTTTATCCGTTTTCTACCCGTGAACCAAAAAAACGAAAATCGAGCCAAAATCTCATTTTTTCGTTTTTTTTGAACAAATGAAAAAACGAAAAAAAAAACTTTTCTGGTTTCTGCTTATTTAATTTAAAATTGAAAAACAAATGATCAAAACGTACACGGACCCTTTTTAAACAAAGCAGCTGTTATTTGCCATAGCGACAGCAAGTGGAGTGCCAATCAAATCAGGGTATCTTCCGATCATTCATTTTTTAATTTAATATTAAAAACAGAAAAATAAGAAAACGGTTCCTTTTTTCGTTTTTTAATTGTTCAAAAAAAACGAAAAAACAAGAATTATGCTTGATTTTCTGTTTTTATCTTCAGGGCTAGAAAATGAATAAACGACTTGAATTTTCGATCTCTGCATGTTGGACAACCAAACATTAAACCGTGCCGTCATTACTTCTCTTCTTCTACAGTTCAGCGCAGCAGAAAACAGTCCTGCTGCTACAGTTATATGCATTCTTAACGGGTTTATTGCAACTATATTTCATCACTTTCTCATCAAACAACCAGAATAACAAATGGCTAATGAATAGCCCGTACCGGGTCAGAGCCTAGACAGGGCTTACTTCTGTGTAGGCATCAATTCGGCAACCTGCGCGAGAAATATTAATTTTATTAAATATTAAAAAATTATTTTCTCATAGCTATATTAATTTATTCACATCTGCAACCACAGCTACCCCTAGCCTACATCTTTGGCACATCATCTGTTTTGTCGCTGCATGTCGCCAGGGGCTGGCGATGAGGTCACTAGTGGGCGTTCCCACTACTGGTTGCCTTGACAGCGAGTCAGGTTTCTTGCAGCTAAATTCAAACATTTTGGAGGCAAAAGACTAAATATAATCTAAATCTAAATTATATCCGTACATACAAACAAAAATGAATGAGAAACAGAGCCTACTTTCTGTTTCTATGTTTATCTCCGGCTGAGAGGAGAACGATCACATGAGCTCAACCGTCTTCTTTCCTATTGGCTGTTGCTCTCGAAAGTCGCTCTTCATTTGCATAAAGTTGAAGGATTCTGAACTTTGTCGCGTCGCTGGACACGCCCCATCCGGTCGCCAACTGTAGCTATCGCTCGCTGTCCCTCGTGTCGCAGGAAATCGCCAGCTCTCCATTGAAATTAATGGGATCGTGTCGCTTTGCCGCTGCGTGTCGCTTGTAGTGTGAACGGGGCTTAAAGATTTCACTAGTCACACGTAAATTGATTAATATAATAACCTAGGCTACTAACCGTCCTTTAATATACAGTATAGGTGTATAGCCTATTCCGCGCTCAAGCACACGTATAAAACTTGCAATGGCAAAAGTAGGCTAACGATTATGAATATCCAAGTAATAGCAAAACAGTTAACTGTAAAACGTGGTTTACAGTTAGTCGCCAAGGCAGGTGGTCCCTTCACCAGTTAAAACGATAGGGGGATGCTGGTAAGCAATAAAAGGATCCCACAAACACTCCATCCTCACCAGTGACGAAACAGTCTACGTTTGAAAATAAAGAAACAGCGAGATAACTTTCAGGTACGTTTGCAATTGTGAAAATTTATCTTCAATGAAATTGTTTAATCCAACTTTTAGCCTATGTCATTGTCATGTCACGTCATGTCACATCTTGTATTTTTGTTATGTTTTGGATTACCATAATAACTTGATTCGTTTTTTTTTTTTGGTTTTAGTTTTAGTTTTATGTAGACTAGCCCGATTCGGACGGTAATTGTTTCTCATATTGACGTCTGTAAAAATAAATTTACATATCACCTCAGTGATCAAATTCATGGATTCGGATAGCGATTTATTCACAGTGAAGGAACAATTTCTGTGATCCTATGAACGGAAACGCGCTGCTCACGTGGCCAGTCACATTATTGTCTGCTGTAAATAAAATTAATTGTATTTACAAATTTATTCTTATTGTGTAAAATGTATTATTATTATTATTGCAAGCATCTTTTATAAAATATCATCCTATGTATTATTTGATTATTTAAATCTCCCGTTTAAAAATAGGAAAATATACACACTATAGTTGTATATAATTATACGCGATATAGTTATGTATATATCTGTTTAAAATGCACATTTTAAAATTGTATTGCCACAGAATAGGGCTCTAGAATGATTTGTTTACTAAAGTAGCCTACTAAAGAGCTGTTGTTATCAGAGGTGTAAAAAGTACTCAAAACATTTTACTCAAGTGAAAGTATCTTGCCAAAAACATACTTGAGTAAAAGTAAAAAAGTACAACTTTAAATTGTACTCAAGTATTAAAAAAGTAGAAGTACTTTCTTTTCTGACATACATTCAGAAGTTTGGTTAAAGGGAGAAAACGAAACAAAATGCAATGGTACAGGTCAAACACCTGTGTGCAATAACATTAGTGCAATAACAACAATTAAAATGCAGCACAGCGGAACACCGGGAAAAAAAATACAGGGAAAGGGATTAAAAGGAAACTCCATCCTTTCCACCCTCATGCCATCCCATGTGACTTTCATTTATTAGATGAACACAAACAAAGAGTTTTAGGGGGGGAAAATCACGTGTATGACACTTCAAAAACTACACAAAGTGAATATGACAGTAACCAGGGGCGGATCTAGAAAATATTTTTTAGGGAGGCAAAGGCGTGGCACGGGGTCTATGAGGGGTGACAACACCAAAGCAAGCCCCCATCCATAGTTTTTGGGGATTGATTGTCTGACATGCACAGTTGTTCACAAATATTGCATTACCATTAAGTAATCATCTATACTGTTTAAAATGAAAAATAAATAACATTTCAATATCCTTCATGGCACCAAGTCAATACACAATATAAAAAACTTCTACAGGTTCTAAATGTTTCTGAGCTTGTATCACTAAAGAAGACATGCGGTTCTATTAATATTACATAAGCTACTTAGATGGTATAAATCATGTTTTAGTGCAAGTTTAAGAGTAACACTTTTGAATTTTCTAACATTAGAAAGAAATACAATAATATCAAAGCATTGCAACTGGATCAGTTTTGAAAACAATATTTGATTTTCTGTTATTACCAAAGGTGGGAATGTCTGTAATCACCCAGAACACACTATAAATAGTCTAGCAACACCCCAACAACTGCAAGAGCCTAGCAACCACCCAGAACATCCTAGCAACACTTTACCAAACATCTAGAACATCTAACTGACCAAACTATTTATGTTTCTTAAACAAGACTTTAAGACAAGCCAGCATAAATGTCTATCAAACTTTTCAATCTAGTTATTACGGGTATTCTTAAATACTTACACACAATTCAAATACACAGATGACTTTCCTGCCCAGTGAACACTCATGAGATCAGTAACACTTAGAAAACTCTTAGGATTCAGGAATTATCATTGCAGCTCAATGTCTTTTACAGTATATAACATAAATTAAATTACAGATAATAATAATAATTCAGCAATGAACTTTGGGGAACAGATCATTTTCATTTTACTACTGTAAAGTAATCTTGCAGTAGATGAAAAACACTAGAAAAGTTCAAATACCAAAGAATTGTATATGAACAAAATAAAAATAAGTAAATTCAGCATCCGCTGCACATTTGGTCAAATTTCATTACAGTATACAGCAGTTTCCTGTTCTCCTGACACAAGACTAGCTATAGGCAGTAATTTCTCAGTTCTGAAAACATGCAGTAGCTACACATAAAAAATGATTACAAATAAAATTTGACAGTCACACGTTTGAAGGTGTACAACATGTAGAATATGTACAATATATAGAATATGGAAATTTCCATCATCTAATGTACTGGTACTGTACTGTAATTATACTGAATGTGTAAAACCCATGTATATTATTCATTCAGCTCTCTCCTCTCTCCGTTGTTAGGATGCAGAGATTTTGATTGGTGTAATCAGTTTTGCTACCTAATGTTTAACTTACTCATTGTTAAACTTTTTGAGAAATTAGTCTTTGTTTTGAGAACTGAATTAATGGTTTGGGAAAATGGACCAACTAAAATCAGTTATATTATGTTAACAATCGAGAAAACGTCAATACAATATTCTTACCTAACTCTGCTATTAGTTTTCGTGATCGGCATCTTCTTATTGATTTCATGTTATTGTTTCGTCCCATATGGCAGAAAGGCCTCTATCCACCTTTTTCTTCAACGCGAAAGTAAGCCTATGGGTGAGACTTCCGGTTCATTAGCCGCTAGGTAAATAAGGAGAAAAATAACAACGTGCAGTAAACGGTAAAACTGTTTGCACTACAAACCAGTGTGTTCATAACTAAGATAATACATTAAAATAATATGATAAGACACAATAATTTTCAATATAAAGCAACAAAACGAACTGTTTTGTACAGCTAAAAATAGCTGGACGCGGATGAGACCGGAAGCTAGACCCATAAAATTTACAAATGGCCGCCCATTTTTACGTCAAGAAAAATTCCGTCAATATCCATATCCATGATGAAAGTGGAGCGAGCGGTCGGAGAATCGGATCACCAAACAATTGGGATGAATCTCAGACACATCCGGACAGGATTAGATTTCTCAGAGGAAACCGAGAATCAGTATCTGATTCACGAACAAATGCAAAAACAATTCGTATGGGCCGCGCTTTGTGTTTTCGACTCAAAAGAACCGGTTCATAAGAGTCATTTGTTAATGAAGCCGACTACACTGGGCGCTGCGTGCGTGCAACCATCGTGCACAGTTTAGTGAAAGACTTGTTTGTTTGTTTTTTGCCATTATTTTCCGTTAGGCTGTCATCGCCGCGGCTGAAAAGTAGCACATGAAGCACTGCTTACATTTATATTTTATTCTGTGATAATTCTGGGGTGGCAGGTGGGGTGGCATGGCTTTTTCTTAGGGTGGCAGTTGCCACCCCGTGCCACCCCGGTAGATCCGCCCCTGACAGTAACGCATGCAACCCCTGTTAATGAATCAGTGTCTTCTTAAGTGAAATGATAGGCATATGTAAGAAGGATACAAATAGGCCTACTAATATTTTAAGCTTGACCGTGTTCAAGCTTGCGTGTTCACTTTGTGTGGGTTCTGAAGTGGTTCTGTTTTGCATTATCTGACTAATAATCTTTGCTTGTGTTCATCTTAAGAAAGAAAGTCATAAACATCTGGGATGACATGAGGGTCAGTAAATGATGAGAGAATTATAATTTTTGGGTGAACTATCCCTTTGAAGAGCAAGATGTGATGCTAGGAACATATTCCACACAGAATACAAGAATGTGTTGAATTAATGAGGAGAGTCATAGAATTAAAACATACAACATTAACGCTTTGAAAGGCCACTTTTTTGTGTGTTGTCTATTCAACGTCACTGTCTGACAGGATAATTAATCTTTTAAGGGCTTTTAGAGTTTTTTTTTTTTCTCAGCAAATATTCATAAATAATTATTTGTTACTAATTAGATTAATTAATCAGCAAATCATGTAATTATTAAGATTTTTTAAAAAACTTAAAAAAAACATTGACAGTCCTGATTCCTACGCAATGTGTCATATAATGACATATTATAAATACAACTTATCCACTACCTGGTGAGAACATCACTAAACATGAATTACAATTAATTTAACAAACAATGCTTATTTACACACTTTTGGAGATTTTTAATTAATTAAGAAAATATTTCCACAAAAATATTAATGGTATTTAAATTCTCATCACTGATTTTATTTGCACTCAATCTTGTGCATTCAGCTAATATATTACACAGCTAATGGCTCTATCAAATCAGAACAGTAGTTCTCCAATACGTTACGTCAAAGATGATTTATGACCGTGATTTATGACCGGATTTATGACCGGATTTATGGGCTCCCTGTCAGCGTTGATCGACAGGTTGTCCTATGTCAAATGTATACATGGGTAGATTTCTGACCTGATTTATGGGTATATGACCCCTCTGTCACCCTGACTGTCACGTCACCGGGGTCCTGTCAGCCCTGAATGACATGACAGTAGGGGTTTGTAAATCAAAAGATCTAAACAGATGACATTTGATTTGACATTTGTTGGATTTATGAGTGGATTTACGTTGTTTTTAATCACTCACCTGGTGCCATGGGGTTTTTATGGCGTTCCTTCCTGGCCTGTAGCTAACGCTCAGTCTTGGAGGTGTTGGGCCTCTTCTTGGTTCTGGAAAAAATGGCTGAGCAAAGAATGTGTATTGCCACCTTATGTTTGTTTGATCTGTATGTTATATGTTAATGCCTAGTCAGGGGGGTCTTCCTGGTTGTGGAAAAAGTGGCTGAGTAATGGGTGATGTGGTGGCTCCTTAAGAGGACCAATGTTTGTTTGATTTGTATGGCATATGTTATTGTCTAGACACCAATTTGTTCCTACCGGCTTGTCTACATCCGCCTCTGAATAAGGAAGATTGTCAGGACATCTGCTTTTCCAGGTATGGATCAAGAAAGGTGTCGTGTCTGAGGGTAGTTCTTTGTTTTTGGGGGGATGGAAGACATCCAAACACGTGTCTAATGTCAAACCCCTAAACGGTTCAGTTCTGCTTGATCTATAGGCTAAATGTTGATAGCTAAGACATCACTGTTTTGATTGTATGAAAACTGAAACATAGAATTAAAGATTTCACCAATTGATGAAAATTTCTATATGCGTCTGAAAAAGGTGCTATGTCCGGGCATGTTTTTCTTTATCATCTCAATATGTGTATGCTAACACCTCTGTAGGATCAGAGCAACCTAATCTGCAGGTTGAATAGATAAACTTATAAGGAGGAGTCTTAAGTTAAAAATTATCCAACTATCCATTTACTTCTGACAGTGAAGGTGATTGTGGGTCTAACTGACAGCGGACGACAGTATCCTCTTTGTGCTTGTGTTAATGACTTTACAGCATTCACTCATATAGATGTGCACAGAATCATGCTTTAGTTCAGTTCAGTTCATTTTATTTATAAAGCACAATAAAACAACAATGGTTGACCATTGTGCTAAACGATATTGTTTAAATGAAAAGTACATAACATGATATGACAAGACAAACAAATAAACATTTTTAAATAAGCCCTGCTTTAGACAAAAATTGCTATAATGCATACAGAATACAGAAATCCTCCTCTTGATCTATTGTGACTGACATTTTACTAAGTCAGACGGTCAGGATTATGGATGAAAATTGTTGTGTTTTTTTCTTTCTATGATTTGTTCGTGTTCATCTATATTCACACACATTACCCAAACATTTTGTTAAATATTTTATTAAATTAAGGAAATACACATAAATACGTATATGATGAACACGAACAAATCATAGAAAGAAAAAAACACAACAATTTTCATACAGCTAAGTATCAAGCTAATTTTTTTTGGTCTGGTTTCAGAGTCGGCCTACTACAGTGAAAAACGTTGTGATTTATACAGTACGTGTCTTCAAGTAATGAGGTGTTAAACCTGTGAAACTGTAACAAACAATATTGAAAATAAACTAGAATCCAAAACTGCGAGCTTGTTTTACGTTCTGTAGATTATCTCAGTATGAAATCTCAGTTCACTTGCATTTTCAGGCTAACAGCTGAAATACAGACTTATGCTAAACCTATTTTTCAGTCCTTTAGGTTTGGTGAAATATATGTTATAAAATTCAACAACAGGCATGACAACTTTGTAAACACCTAACAACTAATATTTAAGCTAAATACATGATATTTAGAAGGAAAAAAATATATATATACTACAATATTTCAAGGGACTGTGCTGTTGAATACAGTAACTTCATGCCGCATTGTTTTAATAAAAGTGGATCAGTTATAAAGACAATCATGACAACACACAGCTGCTGTTGTGTGTGTTTCCCCAGGATCAAACCTTTTGACAGATAAATACCTAAAACATGTGTCGGTGTGCTGGTGCAGAACGTATACAACGGTCAAAAACATGCACCTTTCAATGAATTAACTACATGACATCTGTGATTTATTTATTAAAGTCATGTTTAGAGACGCGTACAAAGAAAATAGTGTTTCCACACTGTCTTCAACTTGTAATGTGCAGCTTTGTGTTCTAAATGAAATAGATGTACATGTAACAGAGAAACAGTAAGATCTGTGTGTCTCGTGGCCACTTTGTGGACAGACCAGAAAAAGCTCTACAGTACATCACAATCTCGGTTTAAACAATCTCTTGTAGAAGGACTATCCTTTTATTTTCTTATAATGTATTTGTTCATATTTTCCGGCAAACACTCGCGACATGATTGACCAGATTCTGAGAATAGTCTTCATCTAAAAACAATGAAAAAGTATAGAGTGGTATCAGCTAGCGGGGTAGGCCATCAAAATCAGCATTAAAACTTTAACAAATTTAGAAGAGAGGATTTCAGTATTAGGTATTTGTTATACTGATACATATTTCTGTTGCGCAAACATATTTCCTGTATAAACGACTATGTCTATAACCTTTTCAAAGGGAATGTAGTATAATGTCATGGTTCTTAATTGCAGTCACATTACCTAGGCTTTAATCTCAAGCGGAAATGTTGAAACGAGTACGACAAATAAAATGTGCACATCTGAACAAGAGCTCTAGATGTAGTGGCGTAAGAAAAAAGTAATTTAAAACAACATTTACAAAATATACCCAGTTGATCATGATCAATATACCTTTTCAAGACTGTGTACGACCTCAAACTTTACTGAATGTGTAGCTTTGAGCACAATGGTAAGATATGTCAATTCAGTCGTAAGTGTAAAACAGCACGCCTTAATTTTTGTGTCGATACTTAATGGGGTATCACATCAAATAGATGAATAATCGTCCTAAAAAGAAATACCGACTTAGTCAAACACTCTCAAGAAATGTTCTTAATTTTCATTTATTTCTATAAACACTGAATGCTGATGGCTCTCAGAGAGAGAAGGCCTCACCTACAGTACAGTCATAGTAGTGACATATACAGTCCAACAAACTAAATGTGAGCCGTGTCGTCCATAATCCTGACCGTCTGACTTAGTAAAATGTCAGTCACAATAGATCAAGAGGAGGATTTCTGTATTCTGTATGCATTATAGCAATTTTTCTTAAATGTATACATTTTTGCATTTTGTAATTCAATGATTTTTAGTCAATTTGCTTTGCGCAAAGATAATTCCTATGTAAAGATTATATTTGAATTCTTTCTATGACCTTTACAAAAACGTGGAACATCATAGTTCTCAAAATATGTTTGCATTACATCAAATAAATATGACAGAAGTGGAGAAACAAAAATGTTTAGCAGATTGTAGATGCTTACGTACACCTGAGATGTCACTTTATTTAAGTCAAAGAAGATGGTGACAGTGACTGATGACATTCTTTAATGTTTAATGTCGTTGTGTTGAAAAAGATTCGGTGGACAAACACCTCGAGGGAAATAATTTGAAATGGAGGTTTGTCAAAATAATAAAAAGTTTGGTCAAATGTTCAATCATTTTCTTAAATGAATAAGTATGTGCTTGTCATGCTCTCTTTCCTCTCTTTTAAAGACAATAGACAGCATGACTTGCTTTAGTGACAATGTGTTTGAAACTTTTTAAACATGTTTAAAACCGTAGGTGTAATTGTATTACTGAGGAGTTTTAAGTGAAATGTATATTTGTTCTTTTACAGTACACATACTATCTACGGGCTAGATTAAAATGAAAACATTTATTAAATAACAACAATAAAAAGTAAAAACAACATATTTGCTCATACTTAAAATTTAGTATACTCAGATTTGTGTGTGTGTGTGTGTGTGTGTGTGTGTGAGAGAGAGAGAGAGAGAGAGATAGTCCAAATAATCAGCCAAAGTGTTGATTATTTGTCTAAAGCAGGGCTTATTTAAAAATGTTTATTTGTTTGTCTTGTCATATCATGTTATGTACTTTTCATTTAAACAATATCGTTTAGCACAATGGTCAACCATTGTTGTTTTATTGTGCTTTATAAATAAAATGAACTGAACTGAACTAAAGCATGATTCTGTGCACATCTATATGAGTGAATGCTGTAAAGTCATTAACACAAGCACAAAGAGGATACTGTCGTCCGCTGTCAGTTAGACCCACAATCACCTTCACTGTCAGAAGTAAATGGATAGTTGGATAATTTTTAACTTAAGACTCCTCCTTATAAGTTTATCTATTCAACCTGCAGATTAGGTTGCTCTGATCCTACAGAGGTGTTAGCATACACATATTGAGATGATAAAGAAAAACATGCCCGGACATAGCACCTTTTCAGACGCATATAGAAATTTTCATCAATTGGTGAAATCTTTAATTCTATGTTTCAGTTTTCATACAATCAAAACAGTGATGTCTTAGCTATCAACATTTAGCCTATAGATCAAGCAGAACTGAACCGTTTAGGGGTTTGACATTAGACACGTGTTTGGATGTCTTCCATCCCCCCAAAAACAAAGAACTACCCTCAGACACGACACCTTTCTTGATCCATACCTGGAAAAGCAGATGTCCTGACAATCTTCCTTATTCAGAGGCGGATGTAGACAAGCCGGTAGGAACAAATTGGTGTCTAGACAATAACATATGCCATACAAATCAAACAAACATTGGTCCTCTTAAGGAGCCACCACATCACCCATTACTCAGCCACTTTTTCCACAACCAGGAAGACCCCCCTGACTAGGCATTAACATATAACATACAGATCAAACAAACATAAGGTGGCAATACACATTCTTTGCTCAGCCATTTTTTCCAGAACCAAGAAGAGGCCCAACACCTCCAAGACTGAGCGTTAGCTACAGGCCAGGAAGGAACGCCATAAAAACCCCATGGCACCAGGTGAGTGATTAAAAACAACGTAAATCCACTCATAAATCCAACAAATGTCAAATCAAATGTCATCTGTTTAGATCTTTTGATTTACAAACCCCTACTGTCATGTCATTCAGGGCTGACAGGACCCCGGTGACGTGACAGTCAGGGTGACAGAGGGGTCATATACCCATAAATCAGGTCAGAAATCTACCCATGTATACATTTGACATAGGACAACCTGTCGATCAACGCTGACAGGGAGCCCATAAATCCGGTCATAAATCCGGTCATAATGTGTGCTTGATGCATGAAACAATGATCATTGGTTCTCACATCAGGCACGCACGTTTGAGCTTCTGTTTACCATATTTAATGTGCATAAGGTAAAATAAAAATGTAATGTACTTTTCAAGATGAAATAAAATTGTAAGGCGTAAAAAGTACTGTTTTTTCTTCAGAAATGTAATCAAGTAAAAGTACAAGTAGTCAGTTTAAATTGTACTTGAATAAAGTACAAATCCCCCAAAATAATACTTAAGTAAAGTAATCAAGTAAAATTACTCAAGTATTTTACACCTCTGGTTGTTATAAACCTGACAATCTGTTAAACAAGATGAGCATTTGCATTTTTATGTAATCATACTCAGGAAGGCTGGATATTTATGTGGCACTTAGTTGCTAGATGTTCTCCCAGCTGAATCTTTTCAAAATTTCTTGCTTTTTCATCCCTTTGTTGGCACCGTGCCATACTCTTTGATACCTGTAGCAGGCATCAAATTTGAAATGAGCTCATTTAGTGGATAAAAGTGTAAAATTTCTCTGTTTAAACATTTGTTATGTTCTCTATGTTCTATTGTGAATAAAATGTTGGCTCATGTGATTTGAAAGTCTTTTAGTTTTCATTTTATTCAAATTTAAAAAAACATCCCAACATTTCCGGAATTCGGGTTGTATATCACACACCCCTACGACAAACTAACGAACGACAAAATTATTTTGTCTAAGAGGTAAATCCAGCTATTCTGTTTATTAACAGCAAGTATAGAAACAGGACAAGACACTAGAAAACAGCCAAGGAAACCAGAACAAAGCACATATACAAACTACTACTACTATGAGAGGACAAGACCTGACCAGGAACAAGGGAAACACAGAGCATTAAAGACATTAAGAATAATATGACTAACAAAAAACAGTTGAGAACAATCAGGCAGTGGGGAAAAGGAAACAGGAATACAAACTCAAGACTGAACTAAGAATCACAAAACAAAAGCACAATTTGTGAGAGAATGTTACCATTATGTGCTGATATTAAGAAAAAGGCACTCTTGTGTGATTTTGCTAATTAATCCTTTACCAATGACTTACCTAGACCAGTTATACAACTTTTTGTTTTGCTTTTGTTTCTTTGAATTTGTTTTTGAGTTGTGAATTTAAATGAAATAAAATCATAATACTTACAATAACTCCAAAATGTTTTGCTAAAGAACTCAACAGCACTGTTTAATTACACACAATATCATTCATTTTCTTTCTTTTTGTGTTTCAGTATGACAGCTGAAATAAAACTGTTCCAATTATCTGAGTAAGTGTTTTAAAATCTAGTCTCTGTTCACAGAATATTGCTGTTTTTTATATTTGTTTATGATTGATTTTCTTATTCTATATCTTTACACTCACAGTGTTGAGGATTTGCAGTCTGTGGAGACAGTTGTTGGGCCTCTAAATGAGGGAATTGTTTCTATCTCCAACATCTGCATGTCTCTCTTGGATGCACAAGTTGATCCCACCACTGACACATGCTCCAATTATGAACAAATCAGAGGACATATTGAGCACGCTGAGCGATACCTGAAAGAATCAGAGACAACAATTAAAGAAAAACTGGGATATTTGGATGAATGGATGGAGCGACTTACTATAGAAAAGGGAAATGTTGAGCAGCAGAATAAGGAAAAATGTATGGCCAAAGATAAATTACATATTGAGAAGAAATCAGCTGAAGAATCATTAAAGGCGTCTGAAGCGGCATTGAAGCAGGCCCAAAAAAATGTAGAATTAACAAAACATACATTAAAAAAAGAGAAAGGCAGGCAGGGGACAGGTGGATGGGTAGCAGCTGCAGGAGCATGTGTTACTCTGATACCAATTGCTGGATGGATTGCAGGTGAGAAATTTTCTACTTCTGATCACTGCTACAATCCCTACCATTTATCATCATCCTAAAGAGCACACCTAATCATCTATTATGGCTGATGTGATTTCTTGCTTTCCTTTAGGTCCAGTAATTTTCTATAGTGGAGTAAATACAATAGTGGATGCTTCAAAGGCTATCAGGGATGCTGAAGATGGGCTTAAAGAAAATGAGTGTCAGGTGAATGAGAACAGCATGAAAGTGACTAATTACCGATCCAGGATCTCTAGCATACAGACTGAGATTAAAGAGACTGATAAATTGCTGAATAAAATTCAGAGTGAGATTGAAGAGGTGAAGCAGCATCTAGAGGCACAGCTGCATTTCAAGAAGTGGTCAGAAGAGCTGTAAATCTACTGAGTGTTCTTAGTGGAAGAGTCACTGTACTGGAGAGACAAACTCAACATTTCATCTTCTGCCAGCCTGTTATAAATGCTATGGAAGATGTGGTGAAGGCGGCAGGAAATATTGCAGAGAATCAGTTCCTTTACAGTCAGGGTGTATCTGGCCTCATAAATACTTTGAGGAAGAATATTGGAGGAGTGCTTGCTTTATGCAGCTCCCCCAGTAATTCTGAATATGATTGCTATTACTGAACTAACTGAAGAAACAAATGTTTAGTTGTTCACAGTTTTAATGTGTATTTTATTTTTAACAAATACATTTCTACAATAAATAAAAAGTGAATATGGGGAAATGTGGTATTATTTGTAGTTTGGTAATTTGTAGTTTGTCCATTAATTGCTGCACATTAAAGTAGGTGACAAATTGTTTTCAAATATGCTTTTATAATGTTGCTGTAACTGTAAGTTGAACTTTGTTTGCAGAAACCATAATTAAGTTGATCATCTTTTTAAGAGTGTGTAATTTTTGTATTTAACCTAAATGCACACAAGTGGCTCATTTGAACATGAACTTGACAATGAGGGCTAGAAAAAGTCAGAAAAAAAGCTGTGTGCAAGATTATGCATGATTACAAAAAACAAAAAGAATGACAATTTTAACATCATATTTAATCATTATGCCATTATTATATTCAAAATATTATTATTAGTATTAGTAAAAAGAAAAAAAAATAATAATAATTTCATGATTATTTCAAGTAAGTGTTATTTTCATGCTAGGCAGAATAACTTTTTATTAAGTCACTTACGAAGAATAATAAAAGTGACCAGTAGATGGAGACAGATATTACCGTTTTTACACAGAACAATTCATTTTTTAAATTTAAGTAGGTGATGTTTTAACATTCAATGTAAGTTTAACCAGTGTTACAGTGAAATAATTTAAAATAGCACACTGCACTATACATGGCATGAAGTAAAAAATTATTAGTAGTAAGAATAACATTGCTGAACAAAATGACACTTAACAACAGGTTTGAAAAGGGCCCTAATGCCTCTTTGGGTTGGATCGATCATCATTTAGAAAATCCACCTTGGGTGCTACCCATCAAAAAGACGTTGATAAATTACCCACCCTTACACAAAGAAAATATATTTTTCTTATATATTAACAATCAATATATTATTTATTAAATATTACATATGCAGAATAATATACTGTGTTACTATGTTCCAAAATATTGAAAGATTCATAAAGAATTGCTTTTCATATACTGAAAAATATGTGACATAAAAATATATTATTAATATATCTTAATATACTGTACTATATAATATATATGTTATTTTATATTCAGTAATATCCTTCATATGTAATAGAATATGGTATTTTGTGTGTGTGTGTAAATATATTTGAACATAAATGTACTATATATATTCACATTTCATGGGAACATGTACGTTCAATATATTGTGAGGGAAATACATACTGTGATATATATCTATGTATTTGTATTTATACATATTACATAAAGTACTCAATCAATTAAGTAATAAACGTCAAATCTCATTTTTCACCCACCATGTTGCCATGACTTTAACAGTACATCCAATTGTCCAAAAATCCAAGACTTTTAATATTTGTTTTTAGTAAATATTTCATTTTTTCTTATATCACACATATTTTCATATAGCAAATGTGTAACTATGCAAACAATGAAGTGAGATATATGTGTTCATCTTTATGCAAACCCAAGCATTAACTACTATAATTGAGTGTTTCAATAAAGCTATTGTAAATCTGCAGTGCAGTTATTGTCTTCATTTGCATCATTTGCATGTATTTTGCATGTATAAATATATAGCCATACTTGGTCCATGGATATATTGCAGTATATTGATAAGCACTAATAATACTAGATATGTACATTTCCTGTAAGCTCAAAAATCTGGTGAAGCTGGTTGCCTTAAAATTTTAAGTTGGCTCAACTTTTTTTTTTTTACAGTGCAGTAATTCTGAATATGATGGTTATTACTGAGCTAATTAAAGGATACATACAGAAATGATCTAACAAAAATTAATTGTGGGTCTTATAATTTTCATTTAAAAAATTAAGGTGATAATTAAAAATAGTGTGTATATTTTATTAAAGAATTTATGGTTTAGTGTTGTATAGAAAATATCGAGAACATTTCACTAATAAAACCAAGAGATATGTTTTCCTCATTTTTTAAGGAAACTTAAGCAGTTTGAGGCTTGAACTGAGGAACTGATTAAACTGAAAAAAAATTAAGGAAAGAAGGCTGCCTATTTGTTTTAAGAGAATTAGCTCAATTATGCAGTTTTATTTTGGTGGTGATTGTTAGTTCCCAGCATGCTTTGCATATGGCTGGATTTGGAGAATTTTGAAATTAAGTGCTATTTTATGTGTTTGTTGAAGTTTCTGTCGTTACCATTGTGCAGAAGAGTAGAGCTTATGGTTAGGTTGTGGATAACTCATGTACTAATAATATGAGGCTTAATGCTTTGTTCAATGAGCAGTAGCTTTGTTAATGCCAGTGCAGTTACAAGTTCTTTTTCCTACAGCTGTCTAGCTGTATATAATCATTTAATTGTACAAAATAATTCAGTCAAATATGAACAGGCCTTACTCAAAATCACAGACTTTTGAGAATCAACTTTAAGTAATTGAGCACATTTCTCTAATAATATTAAATCCATTGTGTCATAGATTAAATAATTTACATGATTTATTCAGGTAGATTCTATTAATTAAATATACTACTCCAAAATATTACTTTTTTTTTTTAAGTATAGCACATCACATTTTTTGTATGCAAACAAATAATGACAATGAGATACATGATTTTAAAATACAATACTTCAGATATTTCACAAAAGCATGACATAACAAACACTCCCAAAAGTATTAATTAACTGCATGTCAGTATTGTATCTTTTTGTATTTTAGTTGCATTTTATTGTTTTTTATAAACACAAAATCAAATGTTTAGTTGTTCACAGTTTTAATGTGTATTTTATTTTTAACAAATACAGTTCATAAAAAGTGAATATGGAGAAATGTTTTTGAGAATAAAAATGTATTTACAATGTAATGTGTGTGCTTTTGTAATGTTGCTGTAACTGTAAGTTGAGTGTTGTCTGCAGAAACTATTATTAAGTTGATCATCTTTTAGTTTTTCAAAGCGTCTCATTTTTGTCTTTGGCTCATTTGAACATGAACAAAAGCTGTATTTTAATAATTTGCACTAATGTTCTTTTTTTCTCCACATTGTATATGTGCTCCTGACAAGCATGCTACTTATAAATAACGTATGCCATTTATATATTTAAAATATTATTAGAAAAAAAAAAAAAAAAAAAAAACATGCATTTTGATAATGCCAATATTATTATCAGTAATAATTGATTACCACTATTAGTAATAATCAATATCACAATCACCTTAATAAAATAAGAATAATGATTAAATAAGCTGGTGACTATTTCAAGTAAATATTATTTTCATGACAGGCAGAATAACTTTTTAGTGAGTAAATCACTTACTAATAATAATAAACGTGACCAGCAGATGGAGACAGATATTACTATTCTTAAAACTTAAAAAAAAAAAAAAAAAAAAAATCAATAGGTGATGTTTAACATTCATTGTAAGTTTGTCAATTACTGTTTGCCTCTCTAATGGTATTTTAGAGCAATAAAATGGTTCTTTGAAGTCTGTTTAACCAGTGTCACAATAAAATCATTTAAAATAGCACACTGTACCATACATAGCAAACAGCGTTTACACAAAATGTATTAGTATACGTATAACATTGCTGAACAAATTGACACTTAACACCAGTCTTGGAAAAAAAATCTGTAATGCCTCCTTGGGTTTGGACCATCATTTAGAAAATCCACCTTTGGTGCTACCCATCAAAAAGGCCTTGATAAATGACCCACCCTTACTCAAAGAAAATATATTTTCTTATACTTGAACAATCAATAAATTAAATAATTTATTGTATATTGAAAATATACAGAATAATATATTGTGTTTCTATATTCGAACATATTGAAAAATACATAAGGAATTGCCACTTTTATATTGAAAATATGTGACATAAAAATGTGATTTATTCATATATTATTAATATATATTAATATACTTTATTATGTTATTTTATGTTCAATATTATCATTTATAATATATACATGTAATAAAATATGGTATTGTGTCTGTGTAAATATATTTTTGAACATAACTAAATGTACTATATATTCACATTTTATGGAAACGTACAATATATGTACTCAATTATGAGGAAAATATATATTGTGATATATAATCACAATATATATATATATATATATATATATATATTAGGGCTGTCAATCGATTAAAATTTTTAATCGCGATTAATCACATGATTGGCATGAGTTAACTCGTGATTAATCGCAACTTAATCGCACATTTTTATTTGTTCTAAAATGTACCTTAAATGAATACTTTTCAAGTTTTTAATACTCTAACATGGGCATGGATAAATATGGATGCTTTATGCGAATGTATGTTTATTATTATTGAAACCATAGTCAACATAGAGCATGAAGACTAGACATGTTTCAAAGGTCATAGATGTTTTTCAAATAATTTGTTCATGTCTATTAGACACATGAAAAAAGAAATACCAGGTTCCCATTACTTCTCTTTCTTTGCACTGAGCAATTTACTTACACAAACCTGTTTACATTTTTGCATGACAGGGCAGCTCTTCTTCTGAACATGTAAAATGTACATTTATTATTTATTATTACATTTGTTTCCCACTCTGTGCCCACATACTGTATTTAGATGAAGCTAAATTCTCAATAAAACTGTTTTCATTGGTATATGTTACTGTTTCTGTTGAATGAATATGAAATAATGACTGAAACGCGATCCATTAAGACAACATAACCAGCTCTCCCTTCCAAGATGTTAATCTGCACAAAAAAATCATGATAATCGCACCGTCGTCTGATGAAATCAAATACACATAAGATAAAGGTAACAGCTGTGCTGTGATTTCGGCTATACTTGCATGTAAAATTAGAGAGACAACATAATATCTGTGTTTAACTGAATTAAAGCCCTACTGCTCTCTCCCGCGAGCTGAACAGAAACTGAGCAGACGCAGAGAGAGAGAGAGAGAGAGAGAGAGAGAGAGAGACGGCTCGCACGGCAGTATAAGGTTTAGGCGCTTTTTTAAAGGGAAAAAAAGTCGCTAAAGGGGTCTGCAATGTTGCTAAGTTGGCAACACTGTGCATCTCCATTTATCCAACTACGGGTTGGGCCATGGGTCAAACAGAAAATACGCGCTGCGTTAATCGCGCGTTAAAAAAATGAGTGCCGTTAAAATGAATTTGCGTTAACGCGTTATTAACGCGTTAACTTTGACAGCACTAATATATATATATATATATATATATATATATATATATGTGTGTGTGTGTGTGTGTGTGTGTGTTTTGTGTCATTGTCATGCTGGAATACCCATCCACGACCCTTTTTCAATGCCTTGGCTGGCTTCAATGCCCTGGCCCTGACGGCACATGGCCCCGTCCATTGTCCCTTTCATTCAGTGCAGTTGTCCTGTCCTCTTAGCAGAAAAACACCCCCAAAGCATAATGTTTCCACCTCCATGTTTGACGGTGGGGATGCTGTTCTTGGGGTCATAGGCAGCATTCCTCCTCCTCCAAACACGGCGAGTTGAGTTGATGCCAAAGAGCTGGATTTTGGTCTCATCTGACCAAAACACTTTCACCCAGTTTTCCTTTGAATCATTGGCAAACTTCAGACAGGACTGTACTTGTGCTTTCTTGAGCAGGGGGACCTTGCGGGCGCTGCAGGATTTCGGTCCTTCACGGCGTAGTGTGTTACCAATTGTTTTCTTGGTGACTATGGTCCCAGCTGCCTTGAGATCATTGACAAGATCCTCCCGTGTAGTTCTGGGCTGATTCCTCACCGTTCTCATGATCATTGAAGCCCCACGAGGTGAGATCTTGCATGGAGCCCCAGACCGAGGGAGATTGGCAGTTATTTTGTGTTTCTTCTATTTGCGAATAATCGCACCAACTGTTGTCACCTTCTCACCAAGCTGCTTAGCGATGGTCTTGTAGCCCATTTCTTTGTGTAGGTCTACAATCTTGACCCTGTCATCCTTGGACAGCTCTTTGGTTTTGGCCATGGTGGAGAGTTTGGAATCTGATTGATTTGATTTCTTCTGTGGACAGGTTGTCATTTATACAGGTAACAAACTGAGATTAGGAGCAGTCCCTAAAGACAGTCTCAGCTCCTTACCTGTATAAAAGACACCTGGGAGCCAGAAATCTTGCTGATTGATAGGGGATCAAATACTTATTTGACTCATTAAAATGCAAATAAATTTATAATTTTTTTTAAATGCGTTTTTTTTGTTTGTTATTCTCTCACTGTTCAAATAAACCTACCAATAAAATTATAGACTGATCATTTCTTTGTCAGTGGGCAAACGTACAAAATCAGCAGGGGATCAAAAAAACATTTTCCCCATATATGTGTGTATATAGATATATAGATATATATATATAGAGAGAGAGAGAGAGAGAGAGGTGACGGGGATGTAACACTTCCAATTTCTCAAATAAGGAACAAGTTACAAATCACCTAATTCACTTCACACATTCCACATGTGAGGAAGTAGAGCCCTGTGGCATACACAGCAGATTTTAGAGGAGAAAAACTAATTTGGTGGTAAGAAAGTAACTTTTTATAATTCATTTATTTTTGTGATGGCAGTCCCTGATTTGTAGTTAAACTCATCAAAGTTAAATTATGTTTATTGTGTGTCTGTGAAGTTGTTGTTGTGCTAATGTTTTGGCTGTTAGCAGTGAGGTGAGCTAGTTCATGGCTACAAGACTCTTATTCGTAGCATTAATGAAACATGTTATAACTTACTTCAAGCTAATTTTTTGTTTTATTTTTAAATGATTTCTTTGAATTTCAGTCTTGGTAGAGAAAGACAAACCAAGGGTTGTCTCTAAATGTTCAAGTGCTCACATTCAGTTTTATTTATTATTTATCTAGCATTAACAAACATGCTTAAACACACACACACACACACACACACATGCACATTATTCAGTTTTATTATCATGATGCTAATGTAACACACACACACAAAACTGCACCAATTATGTTAAAAAGTCAGTGTTGAATAAAAAGCTTTCAAAATCCTTTTTTATTATTATAATTTTTTTTTTTTTTTTTTGTCATAATCCTTATAATGTTATATCTCACCCCGGTGGATATCATAATATTACATCTCACCACAGGGTATGTTACAACTAACCCAGACTATGGGAGTGAATTGTAACATTTCACTCCTCGTGTTTGAAACTAAACCATGAATTTGCTGTTAATGCTGCAAAGATAACCATTATACCATTTAATAGCAGACACTTGTTGTAACTAGTTACATATACAGTATATATATTTGTATTTATACATATTACATAAAGTACTCAATCAATTAAGTTATAAATGTCAAGTCTCATTTTTTTATCATGTTGCCATGTCTTTAACAAGACTTTGAAATTGTCCAAAAATCCAAAACATTTCAAATTTGTTTTTAGTCAATTTTTCAGGTATTTTCCTTATATACCATCACACATATTTTCATATATCAACCGATAACACATTCAGCAACAAAGAAATTAATGCACATGTATATTTAGAATTGCAGTGGGGTTTTTTTAAGCACACAAGCTTTAACATTTTTATATTTCCTATGTTTTATAGAATATGCAGCTGTGATGTAATTGGTCCTGTGATCATGTTTTTTTCTCCATTAATGATAGTATATGACAGTGGAGAAAATATTATTTATGTGATGTATTAATATAAAATAGAGTTGCAATTATTCAAGTCAATGCATCAATTTTGAAAGCTAAAAAGCTCTGAAATTATATTAATTTAAACTTACACTTACAATATAAGTTAACAGTGTATTCCTTTGATTGTTTTAATAAAGACATGAACGTTGAAGTAAATATGTCTCTTGTGTGTTCTGAAATCACAAAGGAAATAGCAAAGTGTTTCCTGTAGCAATTAATTTCATGTGACATTCCTGCATGATTAAGCAAAGAGTGATGAAGAAAATCAAAAATGGAGCAACAGGGAGTCTGACATATTCTTTTGGGGGTTTTTTTTGTTTTTTTTCACTTCACTTGCTCTTTTACACCGTGACTCTTTTTAAAACAACTTCTGCGTACTCATTAACCAGCACTAGATTCGCTTCTGCCCTCTCTCTTCTGGCCATCATTCTTCTCTTTTTCATTAAGAAACGTAGGACGAAAATCACGGCTACCAGACTCAAACTGCTAAGCAGCAGTACCAATCCAAGAGCCAGAAGGTGTGACAGACCATTGTTCTTGTACTCCAAATGATCCCACAAACCCACCGACACAACACTCAAACCAACCAGAGTGCCCCAAAAACTAAAAGCCAACATACAGGAGCCACAGGACAGCTCTGCTCCCCCCGTCACCACCGTGACACCTGCCACAGAAACCAGCCCATTTGGTAATGTCACAGTTTCAGACTTTGGATCATATTTCACGATTTGAGTTGGGTTCGAAATGGCTGAAAGGTCCTCGGGTGTTGCCATCATTAATGAGCTTCACGAAAGAGTTTTCTAAAGTTGCCTGTCTCTCCTGTTGATGTGTGATTTTTAGAAACTCCTTGAATATTGATGATTAAAAAAAATAAAGATGTAAGAAAGCAGTTGTCCCTCTAGGTTGTGCTTCCTCTGTAGTTGTCCTTCTTATCTCTTCTCACAGGGATGTGTCAGTCATTTCTGTACTTCTATCAATTATACAAAAGCAAAGAATATACATCAGTATATTATAGAAAATGCCACTGTGATGATAAACATTTTTTGTTATAAATGATAAAAAAGAATAGAGTTTAGTCAGCCAATATCCATGTATGAAAACATAACCACATCTATTTAAAAATAAAGGAATATACATTTTTAAAGTTCTCACTGTAACAATAAAACTGATGATCACGTTGTTTTTTTATGTTGTTAATTGTCCAAATTAATATTATCTATCAGTAAATTTTGTGGAAATGAAAGTTCTGTCATAATTTACTCACCCTCATGTCATTCCAAACCTGTGTGAATTTCTGTGGAACATAAAAACAGATATTTTGACAGATGTTTACTTTCAATGGTAACCAAAACTGATTAGCTGCATTCTTCAAAATACAGGTTTGGAAAGACATGAGAGTGAGTAAATAATGACAGAATTTTTTGGGAAATAATCCCTTTAATCACCATCAAAATTACCTCAGAATTACAGTGTGTTATGGATAGATGTGTTAATCACATACAAACATAAAACATACAAAACATTGATCTCACCTTTTTTTTCCTGCTTGTAAAGAATCAGACCAATACGTTTTCATTCCAAAACATGAAGAAAAAATACTTCTTTTGCAAACTGTTTATTCTAACATATTGTTAGTCTTTTTGCTAAAATTCATCAGCATAAAAATGTTCACCAAAGATCTGTTTTCTCTCAGGCAAGAGCATGCTGAATGCCAGTGCAGTGCTCAACAACCATTTACATAGTGTTTCACTGCATGCAGACCAGCCTGTACCCTACCCACCACAGAGCCGGTGGACTGTTGTTTTTATTTTCCTTATCATTTGTTTGTTTCCATCGGCCTTTGTGTCCCAAAGGAAAGCGATGTCTGTCATTAGACAACATTATGACCCATTAACTTGTATTTATCTAAGACTCCCTCCCTTCCTCTGCTCCCACCCTCACTGCTGCCTTTGCTTAAGAATCGGCTGGATTTTTAAAGGAGGTATTGTTTCTAAGCAGAAAGTTTGGTTTATCTTTTGAAAGAAATTTCCTCTTTGGTCTCCCCTGCCCTTTTGACATTTCAGTCGCTATCCTGTCTACGTGCCTTATTTTTCCAAGTGAGAAATTGTTCATTTTGTTGAATCACTACTAACGCTTAATTTCTTCATCACCGAGATCTGCTCTTGTTTAGGTATTCCCAAAATCATTCAAAGCACAAGTTGATCTGTTCAACCCTGGACGGCATAAGATGTCCATTACTCGTTTGAAAACACCATGACGTCAGTAAACACTTGCATAAGAGGGTGTTTCCTTCCAAATCTTGTGACACAATTGAGTCACGAGTCAACCTGTTTGGTGTTATCCATCTTTAGAAGAGAGAATAAAGTTGTTTTGACAAATTGTGTATTAAGTTGTCATTTGCAATTTTTCCAGATTTACTCCACTGACATAAAACCACCGCCACAACAACTAGGCTAAATCTCTACGCTAGTCCCAGCAATCCTTGTACACCGCATGTCACAATTTGCTGTCAAGGTGGGCACATTGTAATTAGCTCTTACAGGTAATCCAATAAATGTGCTCTTGGAATTCCTGGAATAGCACAGAGAAAATCCCTGTGCTAAAAGAGAGAAAGGTGAGGTATGTCTGGTGTTTCCATGGGAGTTAAATAAATCCAGGGTGATTAAAGGTAGGGCAGACCTGTATCAAGTGAATGTTTTGGAAAGTTTCAAATGCAGCTTGATCTAAATGTGTGACCTGATGAGAAGAAATTTATAGGGACAGGGAAAAGTCCAGACGAAATGTGAAAGGTGACCTATTTTTTCTATTAAATAGATGAAGAGTCCTGTCAGCATTATAATGTTACAAACTAATACGTGTTCCAGATATTAAACTTGAATTTTGACAGTTGTGTGCTTCATTTTCTAACTTATGTTAATTGTATTAACATAAATTCAAACGGTAGGCTAAATGTTTTGACACTCTTGAATGTGGTCTGACAGCACAGAATGTAGGCCTAGTTAATAAATACAAATGCAAATGACAAGATTTACATTTACATATAGTCATTTTGCAGACGCTTTTATCCAAAGCGACTGACAATTGGGGAATACATAAAGCGATTCATCTTGAAGAGGCAATAAGACAGAGGAAGTGCTCACAACACCAAGTCTCAGGCATTGTTCAAATAAGTACAAGCTAGCAAGGGAAGGAATAAATAAAGAGAAAGAGAAAGTTTTTGATGAAGTCAAATAGTGTCGAAAGAGATGAGTTTTCAGATTTAGTTTGAAGATTGACTGGGATCCAGCATTCTGGATGGGGGTGGGTAGATCATTCCACCAGCCAGGAACGGTGAACGAGAATGTTCTGGAGAGTGATTTTGAGCCTCTCTGTGATGGTACCACGAGGCATCGCTCACTAGCGGATCTCAGACTTCTGGAGGGGATGTCGATTCGTAATAGTGAGTGGAAGTAGGCGGGTGCTGAGCCTGTGGTTGTTTTGCAAGCATCAATGACTTGAACTTGATGCAAGCTGCAACCGGTAGCCAGTGCAAGGAGATAAAGAGAGGTGTAACATGGGCTCTTTTGAGCTTGTTGAAGACCAGTCGTTCTGCTGCATTCTGAATCATTTGTAGAGGTTTGATTGTGATTGATGGAAGTCCAGCCAGAAGAGCATTGCAGTAGTCCAGCCTAGAAATGACAAGGGCCTGGACAAGAAGTTGTGCAGCATGCTCTGTCAGAAAGGGCCTGATCTGTCTGATGTTGTGTAGTGCAAACCTGCAAGATTGTGCAGTCTTTGCAATGTGCTCTTTGAAGGTCAGCTGATCATCAAAGATTACACCAAGATTTCTGATCGAAGTTGATGGGGTAATTGTAGAAGTACCTAGCTGGATGGTGAAATCATGCTGTAGAGTTGGAGTGGCAGGGAAGACAAGAAGCTCAGTCTTTGCCAGGTTGAGCTGTAGGTGATGTTCTTTCATCTATGCCGAGATGTCCGCCAGGCAGCCTGTGGTCCGTGCAGCTACCGTTGGATCATCTGGTTGAAAAGAGAGATAGAGCTGTGTGTCATCAGCATAGCAATGGTTTAAGAAGCCATGTGCCTGTGTGATGGGACCCAGTGATGTAGTGTATGTGGAGAAGAGGAGGGGTCCAAGAACCGATCCCTGAGGAACCCCAGTGACCAGTTGATGTGTTTTGGATACCTCTCCTCCCCAGGCCACCCTGAAAGACCTACCAGTGAGACCTACCAGATTCAAACCAGCGAAGTGGAATCCCAGTGCTGCCCAGTGATGAGAGGGTGGACAGGAGGATCTGATGATTGACAGTGTCAAAAGCGGCAGATAGATCCAGCAGAATGAGGACTGATGATTTGGAATCGGCTGTTGCAATTCGCAGGGCTTCGGTGACCGAGAGTAGTGCAGTCTCAGTTGAATGGCCACTCCTGAAACCTGACTGTTTAGCGTCCAGTTTGTCATTCTGTGAAAAAAACAATGATACCTGGTTGAAGACAACTCGTTCAACAACTCTTTTAAAAAGATATTTTAAAAGATGCATTGCAACTTTACTGAACAACATAATGTTATTTCTCATAAATTGAGAAATGGCAGATGGCAACCAATCATTGTGAGGTGCAGGTGGTGACGTTTGTTTACAAAAGTAAACACATTATCTTTAATTTGGCCATTCAGACACAAAGCTTGCATCTTTCCAACTGTCATCGTGTGTATTACTAAATATATATAACTGCATAGGCAGTGCACTGAAAAAAAAACACAGAGGTAACACTTTATTATAATATATAACTTTGCAACTCCATGTCAACTAGCAGTCATTAGAGCATTATAACAGACAGCTTAATATCTGCTAACGCTTTATTTTGATGTTCCTCCATCAGACATTCAACTGCACCAATTACAATTAACTTAAACTTTAAAAAGCCTAAAAGCCTATGAATACGCTATTGAGAATTAGTTGACATGTAGCTGCAAATTAATGAGAGTTGACATGTTGCAAACAGTAGAATGATTAAAGTATACTATCAAAATAAAGCGTAAGCAACAAAGATTAAACACACTTACTACCAACACACCCCAAAGTGGAGGCACTGTAGTGTTAGCATTACTGAATACCTAAATAAAAGCATCCAGCTGCAATGTTCAAAATAGATGCACTGCAAAGTTATCTGAAAGAATATGATTTACTCACTAAATCCAGAAGGACAAATGCCATAGCCTGCAGCCACTGTTTTTTTACTTAACATTTTTATGATTTTTTCAGTGCTCTCGGACACTCTCAGCACCGGTCCACTGTCAATCCCAAAATCTCATAGGAGAAAGAGTCGATAATGCTTGCTCTGCTCTTGACTGCTAGTGTAAATGTACTGTAACAATGGACAAAGCAATGTGGCAGGTAATGTTAATTGGTAAGTGGTTTGCATGGAGATACAGAAGGAGACCTGACATAAGCACACTGTATATCCCATAACCATGATCCAATGGTATTTACAAATGAACCTAAACACAGTTGCTACATGTAACCGCCATCAGTCACTGAACCAAACTTGACCTAATGAATTTATTAGACTACCCACAACAGGTTATGTGTAAGCGTGAAACTGAGACTTAAAAGCCAGGCATTATGCCAACCCATTATGGACAACGTCCAAAGTCAGTGAACAGGATAAAGTCATGTTGCTTAAGTTTGACAAAAGATAAGCATAATACAGTAAATTGAAGACATGCAGACCTATAATAAAAGACATGTGGCATGAAAAGTTGTAGAGAGGTGAGAAGTACAGGAATAAGATTAAAAGAGGGAAGCTTCCTGGAAAAGAGGGTACGGCAGATGTCAGGTCCAGGCTTAACCATCCCCTGATTACCACATGCAATTAAAATAAAATCAAACAAAAACCAATGGTGTCTTGAATTGACCTCAATGAACTTGATACAGACATCAGCAGAAGCTGCTGACGCTTAAATCACACTACTCAGTGAAAGTGTTGACAGTTCGTGAGATGAATTCAACAGAAGATCAAACTAATAAACCTTATTTTTTAAGCCATTCATACAACCTAACTGATGTTACCATTAGTAAGAAACAACATGTCAAGCTGAGGAAAAATAAGTATGTCTTTACAACAAGGCCTTGCTTTAAACATCTCAAAAGGTCAGTTTAGTTGTCTGGATGCCGCTATCTGTGCCAAAATGCT